>NC_138292.1:17480000-17945000 GCF_965601325.2 Salmo salar
CATAAACACATATAGGCCTATAAACTACACCTAAGAGCCTTATTGCACGTGCACACATGTACTCACACACACCTATCCCTGAGAACAGAGTACATCTGTGGGCAGATAATATGTGATCCTCTAGCGCCCCCTGTCAGTAAAACAATGTACATTTACATTAGAGTAGTTTAGCAGATGCTCTTATCCAGAGTGAGTTACAGGAGTAATTAGGGTTAAGTGCCTTGCTCAAGAGCACATCAACATATTTTACACCTAGTCGATTACTGGCCTAATGCTCTTAACCACTTGGCCACCTGCCGCCATATACTGTGTTTAAACAGGGATCGTTTTCAACCATGGGGTTACTGTAGGATTTATTAACAGCAAGTAGACAGCGGACAATTATTAACTTTCTAGTCACAATATATATTACAACAGCCATATGCAAACTCCTTACATTTCATCAAATAAAACAATGGGCAGACTAGGTTTTAAAGAAACATACAGCATATTTCTACAAAATTAAATAAATGACCTCTGTATTGATCTCTCTCTCCCTCTTCATACCCTGGGTTGAGCCTATATACAGACAGGCCCTCTCCTCAATGTGTACTGGTCTCTTCAGTGCTTTGTTATTGTATGACTGGTGCAATACATATCATCCCTCTCACTTGAGGTAGAAGTTGACCCGAACCACAGATCCAAAATCAGATTGGCAACCCTCACTTCAACCTCATAGGAGTACAATGCTTCAGTGCTTTGTTATAAGCATATCGAGGGTGCATGTCAATGTTCATTCCTGTCACTGTGGTTTGTGAGGACGGTGTAGTACCACATCCACAGGCCCAGAGGGCAGTGTTCTGATCAAGGTCCAGGCCTCCAGCCTCCTCAGGCCCACCAAGCTCACACCCTCGATCTCCAACACCTCGTCCCCTGGAGACACCTGGTTCACTGGACCACCTGAAAGAGAAGAGGGGCTTATTGTTAGTGGAGGTTTACCTTGATATCTTTATCAGACACCTCATAACCAATGGTCTGAGCTTGGAGTTTGACATGTGTTTCGGCTGACTAAAGAGACTTTCATTTGAATGACCTCAATAGAAAGGTCAGCTCCTCTACCATGTGGTATATACAGTAAATGTGTTTGATTTATTTGGCCATTTAGTAACACAATATGTGTGGACAATGCATTATTGCAGTTTTTAAATCATCGAGGACGACAAAAAACTTTAAACTTATTTCCATTATGGTCCTCTTGAAAATACATGAAAGCAGAATATATACACAAGATGATAACATGAAAACAGAATATATACACAAGATGATAACATGAAAACAGAATATATACACAAGATGATAACATGAAAACAGAATATATACACAAGATGATAACATGAAAACAGAATATATACACAAGATGATAACATGAAAACAGAATATATATACAAGATGATAACATGAAAACAGAATATATACACAAGATGATAACATGAAAACAGAATATATACACAAGATGATAACATGAAAACAGAATATATACACAAGATGATAACATGAAAGCAGAATATGTCATTTTTTCAATAGGGAGGAAAACGTGAAAGGAATAAAATAGATGATCAAGTAACGTTCATTAATACTATTATATTTTGTAGGTAGGTTGACCTCTCACCCAGGAAGAGTTTCTGTACGGTGAGTGGTTTGTCTCCCAGGCTGGAACCCACTCCTCCCTCCAGACTGAAGCCCAGGTCTCTGCTGTGCTTCTCCAGCCTCACACACACCCTCTGACCTGACACACAGGACACACACACACGGTCAAAATGACTCCCACACACACGGTCAAAATGACTCCCACACAAACATTTGCCTACCGTCTCTGTCAAAACTACAGGTTCAGGGTGATAAGAGAGAAGCTGTGGAAAAACAACATGTTCAGGGTGATAAGAGAGAAGCTGTGGAAAAACAACAGGTTCAGGGTGATAAGAGAGAAGCTGTGGAAAAACAACAGGTTCAGGGTGATAAGAGAGAAGCTGTGGAAAAACAACAGGTTCAGGGTGATAAGAGAGAAGCTGTGGAAAAACAACAGGTTCAGGGTGATGAGAGAAGCTGTGGAAAAACAACAGGTTCAGGGTGATAAGAGAGAAGCTGTGGAAAAACAACAGGTTCAGGGTGATAAGAGAGAAGCTGTGGAAAAACAACAGGTTCAGGGTGATAAGAGAGAAGCTGTGGAAAAACAACAGGTTCAGGGTGATAAGAGAGAAGCTGTGGAAAAACAACAGGTTCAGGGTGATAAGAGAGAAGCTGTGGAAAAACAACAGGTTCAGGGTGATGAGAGAAGCTGTGGAAAAACAACAGGTTCAGGGTGATGAGAGAAGCTGTGGAAAAACAACAGGTTCAGGGTGATAAGAGAGAAGCTGTGGAAAAACAACAGGTTCAGGGTGATAAGAGAGAAGCTGTGGAAAAACAACAGGTTCAGGGTGATAAGAGAGAAGCTGTGGAAAAACAACAGGTTCAGGGTGATAAGAGAGAAGCTGTGAAATGAGTTTGGAACATTAATCAATGTTGTTCTGCTTTAGATAAGTTTTACCACAGTTCTAAAAAGTGCTACTGCAACGCTCCAACCAGCTGATCCATCTCACCAGTGTTAGCAGGCTCTGTCTGTGTCCCTCCCCGACTGTCAGTCACTGTTCCTCCCTTACGGGGGTCTGTTACCTCCCCTCTCCTCAAGACAACCACGCCCATTCCCTGAGTCCGTGCCCTCCTTAGTGTCCTCAGCACCTCCCAGTGGGAGGAGCCACACAGCGCTGTGCCGTTGATTGACAGGACCTTGTCTCCCTCCTGGATGGATCCCTCCTTAGCAGCCACCCCTGCCGGGAACACCTTATGGACCTGCAAGACAAACACCAGAGGTCAGAGTTGACCAGGAAGTGAAAAAACATGATGCCTAGGCTTTAGATCAGTGGGCTAATGTGGTCTTGAATTGTGTGGGCGACCTGAGTCGGTCACAGAAACATGGAAGCATTGGTACTGGTTGAGCAGTACTCACAATGACAGGTTTGTTCTGGTCCACTCCTCCTGCCATGGTGAAGCCCAGTCCCACACCAACATCCTTATGGAGAACCACCACCTGGACATCCTCATAGTTCTATAGAGCGGGGAGAGATAGTGAAGGGGGATAGAACAGCAACAGCACAAGATGGCAGCTGAGCATTAACAAATACTGCTGCTATTATTAATGCTAATTAGAATGGAATAACACTAATGTAATGTTTTAGCTGGTTGTTTAGTCTGGTATAGTGGAGATGGTTGTAGTACCTGCAGCGTTGTCGCCCCCAGGCCCTTTACATCGTCCAGCAGGCGGTTCAACTCATCACTGCCCAGGACAGACACACAGGACAGTGCCGACACGTCAGAAGACAGGCTGGCTGACCGGCTGGCTGACCGGCTGGCTGACCGGCTGGACGGCCACTCCTCACTGTCAGAGGAAGACTGGGGATCATAGTCCACCTCTCCGAAGTTACACAGCTCTGCCAGACTGAGGGAGAGAGCCATAGTAAGGGAATAAACAAAGATAAAGTTGAATGATTAGATAAAAAAAGTAACAGGTAGCCTGACAATAATCACACCTTTCTAGCTCTATATGGACTTTTAAACATGGTGCTTGTTGTGTCAGCGTAGTATTTTCATCATCAGTTGAAAACAGAAGTGACCCACCTGAGAGAGAAGCTCCTGCGATGTGATTGGCTAATGGCGCTGGTGACGGTCACCGAGGATTCTGCAGAGTCTGAGTCGTAGGTGGATTCCTCGTCCTTCTCTGTACCTTCATCATCAGTATCCTCATCACTCCATCCCCCCTCCTCTGAGTTCCATCGAGCCAGAGTGGGGAGGAGGGGTAGGCTGCTGGGGGAGGAGGAGGTGAGGGGAAGGGACAGGGAATCCCTCTCTAGGCCAGAGGGTGAGACTGGGATAGCAGGGTCAGTAGTGACCCTAGCCTGGGCTGTGTGTGTGGAGACTGGAGGGTTCTTCAGGGCAACCAGGCCTGAATCTACACCCTGTTGGTGTTTAGGCTGCAGGGAAGTAGTGGGGAGGTGTGGGGAGGTGGGAGGTGTGTTCTGGGGGTGGAAGGGGGAGTTCTGGGGGGTGTTGGTGGGTGTCTTGTCATCATCGCTCACTGGAGATGGCAGGTTAGGTGAGTCTCTACTGTGAGGCCTCCTAGACTGGTCAGGGCCACCTAGAACATCATTGGAGTTGTTCACAGAGTTAGACAGCTGGGAGGATGAAGTATCCTTGGCAGTGACTGTAGTAGTCTTTGTGTTGGTGCCTCTCCTACTCCAGTCCTGGGGTGTGACTGTGTGATTGGGGAGGTCTGGCTCATCAATGGAAAAGTCTCTCAGAGTGTCTCTGGTGGTTTTGCCATTCAGAGGGATGTCTAGTTTACCCGCGAGTTTGGAAAACGTACCAGAGCCAACAGCCTTCTCCCCCACTCTTCCTGTCTCCCCCACTCTTCCTGTCTCCCCCACTCTTCCTGCCTCCCCCACTCTTCCTGTCTCCCCCACTCTTCCTGTCTCCCCCACTCTTCCTGTCTCCCCCACTCTTCCTGCCTCCCCCACTCTTCCTGCCTCCCCCACTCTTCCTGTCTCCCCCACTCTTCCTGTCTCCCCCACTCTTCCTGTCTCCCCCACTCTTCCTGTCTCCCCCACTCTTCCTGCCTCCCCCACTCTTCCTGCCTCCCCCACTCCTCCTGTCTCCCCCACTCCCTGTACTAAACCTCTATAACCCACTCTGCCTATCTCCCCCACTCCCCCGCTCTCCCCTACTCCCCCTCTATAACACACTCCCCCTCTCTCCCACACTCCCCCTCTCTCCCTGCTCCCCAGCCTCACCTCCTCCACTGACATAGACCTCACCACCCACCCTCTATCAGCCTTCCTCTCTTCTCTCACTACCTCACCTCCTCTCCCTCCACCAAGTACTTTATCTGGCACACTCTTCCTTACCCCTTCTCCTCGTCCTCTCACCCCATCCATAGTTACAATCCCTCCCTCTCCTCCTCCTCTCCCTCTCTCCCATACTCCCGCCACCCTGCCTACCTGTCTATCCAACCCCCTCTTCCTGACCCCGTCTCCAGACTCACTGAGCTGCTCCGGGACAGAGAAAGCCCGTCTGGGCTTCAGGTAGTTGGGCACTGGGACCTGAGATGTCTGTGTCAGAGCTTCAAACTGGTGGATCTTGTTCCTCACACTGGCTGCAGAGGGCACTACCAGTTTCCCAGGTAACTTGGTATTTTCAGTGTTCTGTAATGTTATCCTCTGTGGGGTGTTGGCTTCAAACACATCTTCTGACAGGCTCTGTTCCCTGGCCATGCCTCTAGCAGGGGTCTTGCTCCTGTCATAGGTGTCAGTTTTCCCATTAAGCTGATTGGTCAGGAGGGGGTTTGACCCTGTGGTGACCCCTACTCCGGATGTTGTGATAGGCTGAGAGTTCCTGGTGGGTGTCACTGATAGTCTGTGCTGGGGGAGAGAGACTTCAGCGTTATCTCTCCCTCGCTTCTCCACCTCCTTTTTCTTGTGTCCTTTTCCTTCGACATCAGTCCGTTTCTCTTTTTCCTGAGCCATGCTCCCCACCCTTAGTCTCTCCTTTTCGCTGTCTTCACCACTTCCACTCTTTTTGCCAACAGTGTTTGTCACCTCCTTATTCCCTCTCTCCTGTTTGTCTCCTAATGGAGGGGATAGTGAGGGGTCCCTAATGCACACTGATGACCCCTCCACTAACGGTGTGTGTGAGGGTTTGTATGACAGTGTGGGTGTGGTCCACCCTGACACTGGAGATACTGAGGGGCTGAAACCAGACACCTTGACGGCACTATTCTGATGTCTCTGTGGTGTGTGTGCAGTGTGTGTGGTGTTCTGTTCTACCAGGGGTGTGTGTGTGGTGTTCTGTTCTACCAGGGGTGTGTGTGTGGTGTTCTGTTCTACTAGGGGTGTGTGTGAGAGCAGGCCGTTCCTCTCCCCCCTGGATAATCCACTGAGGGGGGAGGAAAAGGGGGAGGAGAGGGGGGAGACAAAGACAGAGTCTGTGGTGGACTTCCTGCGATTGGCTGCTGTATCCTCTCCATCCCTCTCCAATAGAGACCAGTCTCCTACCGGTGCTGAGAGACGCTTGGTTCTGGTTGAGTCCTTCACATCCCTCTCCAATAGAGACCAGTCTCCTACCGGTGCTGAGAGACGCTTGGTTCTGGTTGAGTCCTTCACATCCTCATCTCTGTTAGTAGCTTTATCAGGTCCAGTAGTCCCATAGAGCTTCTGTATCCGGTCCCAGATACTCTGACCCCTGGAGGATCCAAGAGATCCACAGGCTGGTTTTCTGGTTCCAGACCCAGGACCAGGACTAGACCTCAGCCTCATGGGGAGGGACTGGCCCCCACTGGCCCGCTCCAGAGATAGAGCCACATACTCTAGACCCACAGGGGACATCCCTTCACCAAGGGAACACCCTGACCCCCCAACGGGGCTCATCACTTCCCCTGGTCCAACTGAGTTAAAGGCCTTCACCCTGGACAACACATTACTCTCTCCTGCCCCCCTACTCTCCAAACTCTCTGCTCGTTTAAGTGTGGACCCCCCTAGGTTCCCAGAAAACCTCAGCAGCCCAGTCCTGAGCCCTTCGCCAGGGCTAGCCCCCCTTCCTCTCCAGTCTAAACTCTTACTCCTTTTGGGCAGGTTTAGCCTTCTCCACTCTGTCCTGCCCCGGTCTCCAGCCAACTTCCCTGCATTGCCACAGTTTCCTCCCCTGTCACTGCCATCCTCTGGGATCACGTCCCTCACACCACCATTCTGTCTCAACTGTCCGGTGGCCATTGTGGAGCCTGTTGTGTATTTCCCCTCACTGGGGAATGGGTCCAGTGCGAGTTGAATTATTCCAAATGTAGTATGTAGTAAAAGGTAACAGTTTAATAATCCCAGTAATCCTTTTTGCAGTTTAACCACTGGTCAAAATCATCACAGAAGCCTTCGACAGCAGCACAGGCCTGGTAGGAAAGGTGTTTGTCTGCCCCAGCAGAAACATCAGAGTGGTTGAACTGCAATCTTCTCATGTTTGGGGCTCCAGATATCAACAGACACTCACTTGTATATCCACAGGTTTGAGATTCCATCCATGAAGATTCTCTGCATTTCTGTCTCCCACACACTCAGAGATGATTGTTAGTTCTACTTCCCTCCCTCTCTGTCCCTTCCTCTCTGTGTCTCTGTGGTGTCGGCTCCACTGGTCAAACAGAGGTCCTCAGCAGTGACGTTTTCCTGGGTGAGCGGTCACACACAAGCCTCAGAACACTGCAAACATAAAGAAATATATCATATGTCAAATGTTATGTTATGTTATACTTACATATGAAAAACATTGCATATTTTTACTGAGAAAATTCCATCTTTGAAATGAAATGGTTAGGAATGCTGAGGTAACGGTATTCTGGACACTATGGTCAAATGTAATGATACAGTACAGTTAGTAGCACACAGTAGCCAGATTACAGTCATCAGAGAGAGAGAGAGAGAGAGAGAGAGAGAGAGAGAGAGACAGGAAAGGAGATGACAGAAAGAGACAGAGAGATAGAAAGAAGAAAAAATACAGAAAAAGAGAGATATGTAAAGAAGTGAAAGTGTCAACAACAAAAAAAACGAATGAAAAAAACAATTAAGTTGAAAAAAAGAACATTCCAAACTCTATAGTAAGTCTCCATCCAACCACCATCTCAGTGAAGTGAGGTTACCTCATCAGTGAAACTCTGCTGCCTTCCATACATTCCCCTCATACTGACTCAATGAGTCCATTCACATAGAGGTCTCCCTCTGCGCACACACACACACACACACACACACACACACACACACACACACACACACACACACACACACACACACACACACACACACACACACACACACACACACACACACACACACACACACACACACACCACCTAAACACGTCACTTAAATGGGTATGTCCTAACAGCTGTTTACACTAGAAACATGTCCTGGGTCGACTGGACTGGCGACAACCTAAAATCAAACTGGAAAAACCAATCAGACAACAATCCACTCTGACACTAGGAAACAATGTATTACACAGATACAGCCTAATCTCTCTCTTTCCTTCTTTCTCTCTCCCTTTCTCTCTCTCTCTCTCTCTCTCTGTCTCTGTCTCTCTCGCACACACACACGCATATGCATGCACTCTCTCGTCAAATAAAACAATCAAAACACAGACAGAGATTCAAAGTGCTCCACAAAGGGCTCAGTCAAACAGAGTTGAATGTGATCAGATAAGATTGTAACAGAAGCGGAACTGAGTGAAACTGCTTTCCATGCAGTTTGTATGGGCACTGCTTTCAGATGGAGCTACTGATATCTACACTGTCACTACCGTAGGGTACTGTTGACCTGCTGTTAGAACAATAGCATGGTGATGGACTTCTATACCAAGCCACTCAGTATATGGGGGCCCGTGTGGGAATCAGACCCTCAACTCTGGTGTTGCAATCAGCATGTTCCAACCTACTGAACCACCAGTTTATTTACTAATCTATTTACCGTCAGGACAAGATACTCTACTCAGTACAAGATCAAATCAAACTTTATTTGTCACATGCGCCAAATACAACAAGTGTAGACCTTACTGTGAAATGCTTACTTACAAGCCCTAACCAACAGTGCAGTTCAAGAAGAGTTAAGAAAATATTTACCAAATAAACTAAAGTTTTAAAAAATTATAATAACGAGGCTATATACAGGGGGTACCGGTACCGAGTCAGTGTGCGGGGGTACAAGTTAGAGGTCATTTGTACATGTAGGTAGGGGTGAAGTGACTATGCATAGATAATAAACAGCGAGTAGCAGCAGTGTACAAAATAAATGGGGGGGGGGGGGGGGGGGGGGGGGGGTCAATGTAATAGTCCGGTGGCCATTTCATTAATTGTTCAGCAGTCTTATGGCTTAGGGGTAGAAGCTGTTAAGGAGCCTTTTGGTCCTAGACTTGGCACTCCGGTACCGCTTGCCGTAGAGAAAACAGTCTATGACTTGGGTGACTGCAGTCTCTGACAATTTTATGGGCTTTCCTCTGACACCGCCTATTATATAGGTCCTGGATTGCAGGAAGCTTGGCCCCAGTTATGTACTGGGCCGTACGCACTAACCTCTGTAGCGTCGTACGGTCAGATGCCGAGCAGTTGCCATACTAGGCAGTGATGCAACCGGTCAGGATGCTCTTGACGGTGCAGCTGTAGAACCTTTCGAGGATCTGGGGACCCATGACAAATATTTTCAGTCTCCTGAGGGGGAAATGGTTTTGCCGTGCCCTCTTCACAACTGTCTTGGTGTGTTTTGACCATGCTAGATCGTTGGTGATGTGGACACCAAGGAACTTGAAACTCTCGACTTGCTCCACTACAGCCCCGTTGATCCTTAGTCTTGCTCACATTGAGGGAGAGGTTGTTGACCTGGCACCACACTGCCAGTTCTCTGACCTCCTCCCTATGGGTGTCTCATCATTGTCGGTGATCAGGCCTACCACTCTTGTGTCGTCAGCAAACTTAATGATGGTGTTGGGGTCATGTTTGGCCACGCAGTCGTGGGTGAACAGGGAGTACAGGAGGGGACTAAGTACACACCCCTGAGGGGCCCCAGTGTTGAGAATCAGCGTGACAGATGTGTTGATGCCTACCCTTACCGCGGCCCGTCAGGAAGTCCAGGATCCAGTTACAGAGGGAGGTGTTATGTTCCAGGGTCCTTAGCTTAGTGATGAGTTTTGAGGGCACTATGGTGTTGAACGCTGAGCTGTAGTCAATGAACAGCATTCTCACATAGGTGTTAATTTTGTCCAGGTGGGAAAGGGCAGTGTGGAGTGCGATTGAAATTGTGCATCTGTGGATCTGTTGGGGCGGTATGCAAATTGGAGTGGGTCTAGGGTATCCGGGAGGATGCTGTTGACGTGAGTCAAGATCAGCCTTTCAAAGCACTTCATGGCTACCGACGTGGCTACCGACGGGGCGGTAATCATTTATGCAGGTTACCTTCGCTTCCTTGAGCACAGGGACTATGTTGACCTGTTGAAGGTCTTGCTCACATCGGCTACCGAGAGCATTATCACACAGTCATCTAGAACAGCTGGTGCTCTCGTACATGCTTCAGTGTTGCTTGCCTCGAAGCGAGCATAAAAGGTATTTAGCTCGTCTGGTAGGCTCGCGTCACTGGGCAGCTCGCGTCTGGGTTTCCCTTTGTAGTCCGTAATAGTTTTCAAGCGCTGCCACATCCGACGAGCGTCAGAGCCGGTGGAGTAGGAATCTAAATCCTGTATTGACGCTTTGCTTGTTTGATGGTTCGTCTGAGGGCATAGCCAAATTTCTTATAGGCATCCGGATTAGAATCCCGCTCCTTGAAAGCGGCACCTTTAGCTCAATGCGAATGTTGCCTGTAATCCATGGTTGGATATGTACGTACGGTCAATGTGGGGACGACGTCGTTGATGCACTTATTGATGAAGCCGATGACTGAGGTGGTATACTCCTCAATGCCATTGGATGAATCCCGGAACATATTCCAGTATGTGTTAGCAAAACAGTCCTGTAGCGTAGCATCCGCGTCATCTGACCACTTCCGTATTGAGTGAGTCACTGGTACTCCCTGCTTTAGTTTTTGCTTGTAAGCAGGAATCAGGAGGATAGAATTATGGACATATTTGCCAAATGCAGGGCGGGGGAGAGCTTTGTGTGCATCTCTGTGTGTGGAGTAAAGGTGGTCTAGAGGTTTTTTCCTCTGGTTGCACATGTGACATGCTGGTAAATATTTGGTCAAACTGATTTAAGTTTGCCTGCATTAAAGTTCCCGGGCACTAGGAGCGCCGCTTCTGGGTGAGCATTTTCTTGTTTGCTTATGGCCTTATAGAGTTGGTTGAGTGCGGTCTTAGTGCCAGCATTGGTCTGTGGTGGTAAATAGACGGCTACGAATAATATAGATGAGAACTCTCTTGGTAAATAGTGTGGTCTACAGCTTATCATAGGTACTCTACCTCAGGCGAGCAATACCTCAAGACTTCTTTAATATTAGACATCGCGCACCAGTTGTTATTGACAAAAAGACACACACCCCCACCCCTCGTCTTACCAGACATAGCTTCTCTGTTCTGCTGGTGCATTGAAAATCCCTCCAGCTCTATATTATCCGTGCCGTTGTTCAGCCACAACTCTATGAAACACAAGATATTACAGTTCTTAATGTCCCGTTGGTAGGATAATCATAATTGTAGGTCATCAATTTTATTTTCTAATGATTGCATGTTAGCAAGTAGCACTGATGGCAGTGAAAGTTTACTCGCTCACCTACGGATTCTCAAAAGGCAGCCTGATCTGCGTCCTCTTACGTCTTTTCTTCACGCAAATGACAGGAATCTGGGCATGTTAGAACAACATACTCTCCTGTCAGTACAACATACTCTCCTGTCTGTACAACATACTCTCCTGTCTGTACAACATACTCTCCTGTCTGTACAACATACTCTCCTGTCTGTACAACATACTCTCCTGTCTGTACAACATACTCTACTGTCTGTACAAGTTACTCTACTGTCAGTACAAGTTACTCTACTGTCAGTACAAGTTACCTCTACTGTCAGTACAAGTTACTCTACTGTCAGTACAACATACTCTCCTGTCTGTACAACATACTCTACTGTCAGTACAAGTTACTCTACTGTCAGTACAAGTTACTCTACTGTCAGTACAAGTTACTCTACTGTCAGTACACTCTTAGAAAAAGGGTTCCAAAAGGGTTCTTCAGCTGTCCCCATAGGATAACACTTTTTTGTTCCAGGTAGACCGTTTTTGGTTCCAGGTATAAACCTTTTGGGTTCCATGTAGAACCCTCTGTAGAAAGGGTTACAGAGGGTTCTACATGGAACCCCAAAGTGTTCTACCTGGAACCAAAAGGGTTCTAACTGGAATTTAAAAAAAGGTTATCCAAAGGGTTTTCCTATGTGGACAACCCTTTTTGGTTCTAGATAGCAAATTTTTTTCCTACAAGATATTCTACTCAGTGCAAGATACTCTACTCAATATAAGATACTCTACTCAATACAAGATACTCTACTCAATACAAGATATTTTACTCAGTACAAGATACTTTACTCAGTACAAGATATCTTACTCACTATCTACTACAGTACTCACAACCCGTGAAGCATCCGTTCAGTTATGGGTTCTTGACTTGTTATCCAGTCATTCACCTACGGATTGACATATAACCTCCCACTATCAAATATTTCATCTCTGGGGCGTTATGCAAAGCTAAGTGTCTAATGGGTGCAGACTGCTGTCATATCAGTGAACAGAATAACTGTCACCCAACTGTCACCATCCCAGCCAAAAGTAAACAGCTGAAAACATCACAGTACAACTAAGCTACATGATATATCATTATATCAGAAAGTTTGAAGATCCCAAAAATGAATAAATAACACCTACCAACAAGAAGACTAAATCCATGAGCGTGTATTAATTCCATATGGATGGTAATGTGTGTTTTTCTATGTGTGTACCAGTTCTTCTTTGACTCAGGTAAGTCCCAGTGTCAGTTTACAGAAACACCTGTTCTCCCAGCTCTCAAAGCCTCCCACCTGCGTATCCGTTGGCAACAACATGGCCCCATTCACTCTAAAGCCAAATTAAACAAAGACACAGAAACACACCTTACCTTCAGAGAAACTTAGGAGTCCAAGCTGATCCAATCAGAAGCTGTGTTTTGGGTTGTAGTGGGAGAGAGTACTGTTACCATCATCCTCATCCTCCTCCCAGCCTCCTCTTGCAGCTCCCTCTCTCTCTCTCTCTGTGTGCGTGTTCTCTGTCATCTTTGCATTATGTATCTATACAGTAACACAAACCTACCCCACTGGTTTACCCCCCCCCCCCTCTCTCTCTCTCTCCTCCCCCTTCCATTGTTACTCCCTCCTTCCTTCTTGCTCACAGGACGGCATTCCAGACTCGCTCAGTGTGTCACCTTCTGACCACGCACACGCACTTATACTGTATGAACACATGCATATGTATCATCCCCTTCCACACACACATACAGTACAAACACATGCTGCCATTTTGTATTGATCAGTTAACCCTGAAGTCAGTCAGTAGATTTACAACTACACTACATGAGATGTGACGCTGTACAACACACACACGCACACACACACACACACACACACATCAAAATCAATCTCTCTGTGTCCTACTGTGACATCACCACAGCCAGAGGAAGAAGGGACAGGGTTCTGATAATGATGTGAAACTGAGAGAAGAAAAGAGAGAAGGAGAGAGGGAAAGGGAGAGAGCGAGAGAGAGCCTAACCCTTCACAGCCCACCCTAGGTAACCTTTCCAGGTGAAACAACATGGGATGTATAACTCTAACTACAGAGTGAGAATGTTAGATTACATGAGCGGAGACCAAGCTGAGTCGGGTTACCTGTGTAATGGGGAATCAACAAAGGCTTGCATTAGGAGACCTCCACACAGCTCATATGAGCCTATAATTTCAACACTCCTTTTCCCCAGGGGAGTTCCTTTTTGGAGATGTCTAAAAGATAGGTAAGACAGAGGGAGTCTTGGGGCAACGTGAGGGTTGGCCAGTTCAGGGCTCTGACTGAGATAAATAACATCAACTTATCAATAGCACAGGTCAATAGGTCTAAAGGTACTCCCACATATTGATTATATATCTGTCAGTGTTGATGCGCTGGAACAGAGCAGATCTAGACAAGACAATATTTGCATTCTAAGAAATATATGAAAAGGTTGAAAATGAATTTAAAATTAGGGTTAAAAAACATTTACCTCAGACTTGTAGCTGTTCCGCTCTGCCGTCTGAAGCGTGAGCTGAGAGACTTCCTTCCTGAGGGAACAAAGAAGCGTCACACCACCGGTAGAGACATCAGTATCACACTTTCATTTACATATACAGTGTGCTGTGTCCCTAACAGCATCCTTTCCTTGTCTCCTTTCCTTTATGACCACTGTCTCATTAGCAATATTCCTCCTTCATGAGCACTGTCTCGTTAGCAGTATTCCTCCTTCATGAGCACTGTCTCGTTAGCAGTATTCCTCCTTCATGAGCACTGTCTCGTTAGCAGTATTCCCCCTTCATGAGCACTGTCCTCGTTAGCAGTATTCCTCCTTCATGACCACTGTCTCATTAGCAATATTCCTCCTTCATGAGCACTGTCTCGTTAGCAGTATTCCTCCTTCATGAGCACTGTCTCGTTAGCAGTATTCCTCCTTCATGAGCACTGTCTCGTTAGCAGTATTCCTCCTTCATGACCACTGTCTCGTTAGCAGTATTCCTCCTTCATGACCAATGTCTCGTTAGCAGTATTCCTCCTTCATGAGCACTGTCTCGTTAGCAGTATTCCCTCCTTCATGAGCACTGTTTCCTCTAGATGTTTCAGACTGCCAAGGCTGTGAAGGCAGCATGGTTTATTCTCAGTAGCAGAATGTGGTCTGAGAGGGCAGCTGAACAACCACACTGGTTTATACTGCATGGGAATATAAACAGACACAAACAGAGGCAGGCGGGCGAGCAGACATTCACTCAATCAGTCACTGTCTTACTCAGGCACCGTCTCACTCACTCATTCATTCACTCAGTCACTGTCTTATTCAGTCACTGTCTTACTCAGTCACGAGCTCGCTCATTCACTCACTCGTATGTTCAGGAGACATAAGATTTGGCATGAGTCCTCAGATCCTCAAAAAGTTCTACAGCTGCACCATCGAGAAGATCCTGACTGGTTGCATCACCGCTTGGTATGGCAACTGCTCGGCATCCAACCGCAAGGCGCTACAGAGGGTAGTGCTTACGGTCTAGTACATCACTGGGGCTAATCTTTCTGCCATCCAGCAGTAGGCTCCCAAGTGGCGCAGCGGTCTAAGGCACTGCATCTCAGTGCTAGAGGCGTCACTACAGACCCTGGTTCGATCTCGGGCTGTATCACAACCGGCTGTGATCAGGAGTCCCATAGGGTGCACAATTGTCCGAGCGTCGTCCAGGTTAGGGGAGGGTTTGGCCGGGGTAGGCTGTCATTGTGAAATAAGAATTTGTTCTTAACTGACTTGCCTAGTTAAAAAATATATATACCAGGCGGTGTAGGAGGAAGACCCTAAAAACTGTCAAAGACTCCAACCACCAAAGTCATAGACTGTTCTCTCTGCTACCGCATGGCAAGCGGTACTGGATTGTCAAAGTCCAAAAGTCTCCTTAATAACAGCTTCTACCCCCAAGCTATAAGACTGCTAAACAGTAAATCAATTGGCTACCCAGACTATTTTCATTGACCCCCTTTTTTAGACTGCTGCTGCTTGCTGTTTAGTATCTATGCAGTCACTTTACCCCTACCTACAGTTGTTGCCAAAAGTTTTGAGAATGACACAAATATGAATTTTCACAAAGTTTGCTGCTTCAGTATCTTTAGAAATGTTTGTCAGATGTTACTATGGAATACTGAAGTATAATTACAAGCATTTCATAAGTGTCAAAGGCTTTTATTGACAATTACATGAAGTTGATGCAAAGAGTCAATATTTGCTGTGTTGACCCTCCTTTTCCAAGACCTCTGCAATCCGCCCTGGTATGCTGTCAATTAACTTCTGGACCACATCCTGACTGATGGCAGCCCAATCTTGCATAATCAATGCTTGGAGTTTGTCAGAATATGTGGATTTTTGTTTTTCCACCTGCCTCTTGAGGATTGACCACAAGTTCTCAATGGGATTAAGGTCTGGGGAGTTTCCTGGCCATGGACCCAAAATATCTGTTTTGTTCATGCTGGAAAAGGCATTGTTCGTCACCAAACTGTTCCTGGATGGTTGGGAGAAGTTGCTCTCGAAGGATGTGTTGGTACCATTATTTACTCATGGCTGTGTTCTTAGGCAAAATTGTGAGTGAGCCCACTCCCTTGGCTGAGAAGCAACCCCACACATGAATGGTCTCAGGATGCTTTACTGTTGGCATGGCACAGGACTGATGGTAGCGCTCACCTTGTCTTCTCCGGACAAGCTTTTTTCCGGATGCCCCAAACAATCGGAAAGGGGATTCATCAGAGAAAATGACTTTACCCCAGTCCTCAGCAGTCCAATCCCTGTACCTTTTGCAGAATATCAGTCTGTCCCTGATGTTTTTCCTGGAGAGAAGTGGCTTCTTTCCTGCCCTTCTTGACACCAGGCCATCCTCCAAAAAGTCTTCGCCTCACTGTGTGTACAGATGCACTCACACCTGCCTGCTGCCATTCCCGAGCAAGCTCTGTACTGGTGGTGCCCCGATCCCGCAGCTGAATCAACTTTAGGAACTTTAGGAGATGGTCCTGGCGCTTGCAGGACTTTCTTGGGTGCCCTGAAGCCTTCTTCACAACAATTGAACCACTCTCCTTGAAGTTCTGATGATCTGATAAATGGTTGATTTAGGTGCAATCTTACTGGCAGCAATATCCTTGCCTGTGAAGCACTTTTGTGCAAAGCAATGATGACGGCACGTGTTTCCTTGCAGGTAACCATGATTGACAGAGGAAGAACAATGATTCAAAGCACCACCCTCCTTTTGAAGCTTCCAGTCTGTTATTCGAACTCAATCAGCATGACAGAGTGATCTCCAGCCTTGTCCTTGTCAACACTCACACCTGTGTTAACGAGAGAATCACTGACATGATGTCAGCTGGTCCTTTTGTGGCAGGGCTGAAATGCGGTGGAAATGTTTTTGGGGGATTCAGTTCATTTGCATGGCAAAGAGGGATTTTGCAATTAATTGCAATTCATCTGATCACTCTTCATAACATTCTGGAGTATATGCAAATTGCCATCGTACAAACTGAGGCAGCAGACTTTGTGAAAATTAATATTTGTGTAATTCTCAAAACTTTTGGCCACGACTGTACGTTACCTCAATTACCTCGACTAACCTGTACCCCCGCACATTGACTCGGTACTGGCACCCCCTGTATATAGCTGTCACAATCCTCGTCGTCTGACGATAAGGAGAAATCACTGTCAGACCAATACACAGCGAGTTGTATACTCATCTTCTTTTAATCGGAGAAAGAAGGAAAAACAAAACACGTATACAAAAATAATAACAATGATGAACGACAGTCTTGTCAGGCAAAAACAGCTAAACAAGAAACAACCTCCCACAAACACACCCTAATATATAGGACTCTCAATCAAAGGCAACTAGACAACCCCTGCCTTCAATTGAGAGTCCACACCCCAATTAACTACACATATACACAGACTAAGTAGAAAGAACATAAACTAACATAGAGCAGTGACCACAAAACCCGGAAATACTAAATCAACTACCCTACTACATAAACCATCACCCCGAAACACATAAACAAAATACCCTCTGCCACGTCCTGACCAAACTACAATAACAAATAATCTTATTACTGGTCAGGACGTGACAATAGCCTCGTTATTGTTATTTTATTGTGTTACTTAAAAAAATATATATAAATAATATATATAGCAAATATTTTCTTACTTAAAAATCTGAATTGTTGGTTAAGGGCTTGAAGGTAAGCATTTCACGATAAGGTCTACACCTGTTGTATTCGGCGCATGTGACATAACATTGTAACATTTATGTATAATCTGTAATAAGAAAGGTACAGTACTTACATGTGTTTGTGCAATCTGTAGTGAAGCAACAAGTCACAGCCATTACCCCTTACATCCACCAATAACAGACAGTCGGCCAGTAGCAGTCAGCCAGTAGCAGTCAGACAGTGGCAGTCAGCCAGTAGCATAACGGAAGCAGGGAAGTGGTTTGGGTTATAGATGACTAGACTGTCACAGTGTACAGACAGATGTCTCGTGGCTGTGTGCAGATACAGTATCAGCCAAATGAGCCAATCTCAAAGTCTCCCCATGCTATCATGGACTATGGAATGGTGACATTAGCCTATATCTATATCATGACTGACCAAAGTCCATGCAATGACAACACATAGGCAAACTTACTTGTCACCTATATATCACAGAAAAACAAAAAAGAGAAAAATATAATGTTTATGCAGAAACAGTTCAGTTTCAGGAGATGCCAATTAAGAGAAATGGTTTGCTTGCTTGACAGTTCAATGTTTGTATAGGCCATTGTATAGGCTAGGCACCATCTCTGTTGACCACTACCCAAAAGCATTAGCTGTAAATGGAATGTTTTGGTGTCAGAGGCCCAGGGTTTTGCTTTGAGAGATTTCCCACCCAGCCAAGCAATAATCAATAGGGGAAACACTGTAGAGTCCGAGAAATCAGATGGGTGCTACACATTGGTAATGGATGAGGCGAGTTTCTGTTTCCACCCATGTACAGCTTTATTAGTGCTATATAAAATGTAAATGAAGATCTCTGCTGGACAGAGGAGCGCTGGTCTAGCTATGTGAGGGAAAGATCCCAATGTTCACATCTGCAACTCCAGACATCTTTTCAGCCTCCCACTGCAGTCTCCTCCAGAATAATGGCTTCTCTGTCTATTGGGATAAATAGGATCGTAAATCATCAACCAACTCACATTGCCTTCATAGAGAACTGACAGATTCCTAGTATTTCCAGTAGGCTTCAGAGGATAAGATAACCATAACCCCTTTACAAAGGCAATATTAGGCCTACTACAGGCCTATCAAATTAGCAGTTGCAAATGACATTAAACAGTTCATGGCACATGAGAAGATTGTAATACTGTTCTTGTTTCTCACCGACTAACTGGTTCGTAGAGAATGGAGACCACTATAGAGGTTGATACTCACTCATTGGAGAGGAGCGCCTGTGTTTCGTGGGGTTTCGAACAGCAGGTGGCGGTGAAGGACCTTTGTAGGCTACGTCATCGAAACCAGAAGGCAGGGAATAGATCACGTGACAATCCCGGATGTCAACAAAGGATATCAACAACAGGGATGTGTCAACGCTTCGTTACAGATTTTCCAATGGATTAACCGACATTTGATAATTCATTAATGTCACAGTCACTCGTGTACCTTCTGAAAGGAACTATGAGTGCGTTCTGTTGATTCTAGGCTAGTTTAGCTTTTGACGAAGACTTTCAACATGAGGTCCGATTCTCCTCTCTCCAGCGTCAACGTAGTGCTTGTTATGGCCTACGGAAGTCTGGTAAGTCTTTAATGAATGTGTTCTCGTGTTTTTCCTTAATATAAAGAATGCTTGACAAAACTAGCTAGCTGTTGCGTTTCTCCGGACTCCTGTGTAATGGAATTAGCTTGCTAGCTACAGTATAGAGACAGGCAACACAGCAGAAGTGTCAAACAACGTGTAACAAAAAACAGGTTATATGACAGGCAATGAAGACAAACTGGGCACTTGTACGGAAAACACACAACACAGTAAAATATAGCTAGCTTTTATTAAGGGATAATTCACCCAAATTACAAAATGACACATTGGTTTCCTTACCCTGTAAGGTATGACAGCAATCCACGCCTTGGTTTTATTTCCCTTGCTTTGGTTTTGTTTCCAAACGCTAACCATGACTTGAATGGGACCGATGTTAGTATTTTTTTGCGCATCACGTCCAAATCATCCGAAAGTATCTCAAATTGATTCTGAAGCTCATCAAAGTCACTTATAGATGATTTGAACATGCTAAATGGGATTTGTCACATGCATTTGGAAACCGTGCCAGGGAAACTTAACTAAAGCATTGATTGCGGTCATACCATAGACTGCTTACAGGGTATTGACACCAAAATGTCATTTTGTAATTTGGGTGAACTAAGAATGTATCTATTGTGGACAGGGTTTACGTGAGATTTTAGGTTCAAAACGTTTTGCAACGGAATCCGACTAATGAATACCCCCAAGTGGAAGTGCATTCTCCAGAGTGATACCTGCAACTAATCATAACACAAACAATAATTCAAACGGACCAATAAGATGACACTTACAAATCATATGATTACTGTAATTGACTTTATGGAGGCACCTCCACCCTGTTACAGTACATGCAAGCTGTGTCAGTGTATGCTGAACAAAAATATAAATGCAACAATTTCAAAGATTTGACTGAGTTAAAGTTCATATATGGAAATCAGTCCATTTAAATACATTCAATAGGCCCTAATCTATGGATTTGACATGACTGGGAATACAGATATACATCTGTTGGTCACAAATACCTTTAAAAAAAATGTAGGGGCGTGGATCAGAAAACCAGTCAGTATCTGGTGTGACCACCATTTGCCTCATGCAGAGTGGCACTGTTGAGTGTGGCCTTTGGAATGTTGTCCCACTTCTCTTCAATGGCTGAATGAAGTTGCAGGATATTGGCAGGAACTGAAACACGTTATCGTACACATCGATCCAGAGCATCCAAACGTGGTGACATGTCTGGGGAGTATGCAGGCCATGGAAGAACTGGGACATGTTCAGCTTCCAGGATTTGTGTACAGATCCTTGCGACATGGGGCTGTGTATCATCATGCTGAAACATGAGGTCATGGTGGTGGATGAATGACACAACAATGGGCCTCAGGATCTTGTCACGATATCACTGTGCATTCAATATAATGCAAATGTGTTCATTGTACGTGGGTAGAGCGTTGGGCCAGTAACCAAAAGGTTGCTAGATCGAATCCCCGAGCTGACAAGGTAAAAATCTGTAGTTCTGCACCTCAAGGCAGTTAACCCACTGTTCCTAGGCCGTCATTGTAAATAAGAATTTGTTCTTAACTGACTTGCCTAGTTAAATTAAGGTTAAATAAATAAAATACAAAAATTATGCCTGCCCATACCATAATCTCACTGCCACCATGAGGCAGTCTATTCACAACGTTGACATCAGCAAACCACTGGCCCACATAACACCTTACAGGTGGTCTGCGGTTGTGAGGCCGGTTGGACTTAACTGCTAAATTCTCTAAAGCGACGTTGGAAGTGGCTTATGGTAGAGAAATTAACATTACATTATCTGGCAACAGCTCTGGTGGACAATCCTGCAGTCAGCATGCCAATTTCACACTCCCTCAACTTGAGACACCTGTGGCATTGTGTTGTGTGACAAAATGGCACGTTTTAGAGTGGCCTTTTATTGTCCCCAGCACAAGGTGCAACTGTGTAATGATCATGCTGTTTAATCAGCTTCTTGATATGCTTCACCTGTTAGGTGGATGGATTATATTGGCAAAGGAAAATTGCTCACTGACAGGGTTGTAAACAAATTTGTACACAATTATTTTTGTGCATATGGAACATTTTTGGGGTCTTTTGTTTCAGCTCATGAAACATGGGACCAACACTTTACATGTTGCGTTTATATTTTTGTTCGGTGTATATCTTGCCTTGTCAAATTCTATATTGTGTTCCCCTTCTAGAACATACTCCTCTGGATAGGTGATGTCTCTTCTAGGACATACTCCTCTGGATAGGTTGATGTCTCTTCTAGAACATACTCCTCTGGATAGGTTGATGTCTCTTCTAGAACATACTCCTCTGGATAGGTTGATGTCTCTTCTAGGACATACTCCTCTGGATAGGTTGATGTCTCTTCTAGGACATACTCCTCTGGATAGGTTGATGTCTCTTCTAGGACATACTCCTCTGGATAGGTTGATGTCTCTTCTAGAACATACTCCTCTGGATAGGTTGATGTCTCTTCTAGGACATACTCCTCTGGATAGGTTGATGTCTCTTCTAGAACATACTCCTCTGGATAGGTTGATGTCTCTTCTAGAACATACTCCTCTGGATAGGTTGATGTCTCTTCTAGGACATACTCCTCTGGATAGGTTGATGTCTCTTCTAGGACATACTCCTCTGGATAGGTTGATGTCTCTTCTAGAACATACTCCTCTGGATAGGTTGATGTCTCTTCTAGAACATACTCCTCTGGATAGGTTGATGTCTCTTCTAGAACATACTCCTCTGGATAGGTTGATGCCCTGCTCTCCTCGGGTGAGCCCAGACATACTCCTCTGGATAGGTTGATGTCTCTTCTAGAACATACTCCTCTGGATAGGTTGATGTCTCTTCTAGGACATACTCCTCTGGATAGGTTGATGTCTCTTCTAGAACATACTCCTCTGGATAGGTTGATGTCTCTTCTAGAACATACTCCTCTGGATAGGTTGATGTCTCTTCTAGAACATACTCCTCTAGATAGTTTGATGTCTCTTCTAGGACATACTCCTCTGGATAGGTTGATGTCTCTTCTAGGACATACTCCTCTGGATAGGTTGATGTCTCTTCTAGGACATACTCCTCTGGATAGGTTGATGTCTCTTCTAGGACATACTCCTCTGGATAGGTTGATGTCTCTAATGTACAGAGGTCTGTGTCTCCAGGTGTTTGTGCTGCTGTTCATCTTTGTGAAGAGGCAGATCATGCGCTTCGCCATGAAGTCTCGTAGAGGACCACATGTACCCCTGGGCCACAACGCTCCAAAGGTAAGACACACACACACTCAGTCTGACTTATTTTTACATGACTTTTCTATACACGTGTTAATTTTCTCTACTTCCTTTGTCCTTTAGGAGCTGAGACAGGAGATAGACTCTCGTCTGTCCAAGGTTCAGGAGATCCGCTTTGAGCCGCGCCTGCTGTCTGAACAGGACGACAGACTACTGAGTGGCGGTGAGAGAACACATATATACACACACCATGCAGATATCTTTTCTACCCATTCTTTAGCTACAGTAGCCTTCTGTGAACTAAAAAAGATGATCAATGTGTGTGTTTTGCAGGTTGCTATGACTACCTGTACAGAATGAGGGCACTAGATGCCATAAGAGACTCTGGTAAGTCCTCTCCTGCCGTTTCACCCTGGCCTATACATCTCACTGTCATCATCCCAGTCCAACAGCACCCCCTGCTGGGGCATTATGTAGTAACTATGGTATACTTAAGCAATAAGGGCTGTTCTTATGCACGACGCAACGCGGAGTGCATGGATACAACTCTTAGCCGTGGTATATTGGCCATATACCACAAACCCTGTTGCTATTATAAACTGGTTACCAATGTAATTAGAACAGTAAAAATAATGTTTTGTCATACCTGTGGTATACCACGGCTTTCAGCCAATCAGCATGCAGGGCTCAAACCACCCAGTTTATAATGCTGCACATCCTCTTCATCTACTGTACTACCTTATGAATCAGTGGCCTTCGACCTCTAGATCCATAACTCCAATTTGATCATAAAACATATTCTCATCTCCTGTCAGATATTCCGTTCAGTGAGTTGGGAGGGACTCCCACAGCTGTGACAGGGAGGAGATTCCGCGCCTGGCTTCTAGATCTGAGGAGTTCCCATTCCCTGTTCCGCAGCAGCCGCAGTTCCCTCATAGACACACTGCTGGAGGGCTACCACAACGCTCGCCACGGCACCGGGGTCAGTGTGTGTGTCTCTTTATTTTATCTGGGGGAGAGGAAGATGCATGTGTCTGCCACTTACTGAGTGGTCTATAGTGTGTGACTCCTGTCTGTCTCTCTGTGTCTGAAGGTGTTTGGAGAAGCAGAGTTTGTCAAATACAAGGAAGCCCTGAACGAACTGGCCTCTGTGTGAGTATAGACACACACTGCCATTTATTTAAGCACTACTCATGTGTTTTAATGAAGGTTTTTCATGTTTGACTCGAGTAGTTATTCTTCTCTCCCCAGTGTGAAGAGCCACTCCAGCTCCACCAGTCTGGACCAGCATCACCAGTTAGCAGCTAAAGACCTGACCAGTACCCCAGAGCCCACCCCCCCCTCTCCCCCCTCCCAGGTCACATACCTACCGTCAGCTGGGCAACGCACCAAACGACCAAAACACTTCCTGGAACTCAAGAACTTTAAAGACAAGTACAACACCTTGGAAAGCACATTCTGAGAACTACAACTCCTATGGCATAACACGAGGAACTACAATTCCCTACAGCATACCTTGAGAAACCGCAACTCCCTACAACCCTGAGAACTTACAACTCCCTAGAAAACAACCTGAAAACTACAACAACTTCTTTGCTACCACTTTAAATCTGCTTTGTTACGAGTAGTGGACTCACTTTTCCTTCTCTATTTCCAAAGTAGATAGCCTAGTGAGAAAAAAATAAATCTGTCGTTCTGCCCCTGAACAAGGTAGTTAACCCACTGTTCCTAGGCCGTCATTGTAAATAACAATTTGTTATTTTCTGACTTGCCTAGTTAAAGGTTAAATAAAAAAGAAATGAAGGTAGTGATAAGTAGAGCTCCTGTAAGGGACAGATCCTGGAGTGGACAGATCCTGGGGTTTGTGGTTGGTGAGTTGGTCTAGTGAGAGACTTGTTAGTGCCAGCGGAGAGAGAAGAGACTTGGTAGGGTTGGTACTTGGTACAGTTGGGAAGACTGGAGCACAGCAGGATTAACAGTAGCATAGCACAGCAGTATTGGAATGATAGTAACATTACGCTGCCTTACTAGTCCTGAGGAAAAACACTGCCTACTATCTGTCATGCGTCTCACATAATAAATAGTGCACTAGATTTAAGCTTATTTGACCTTAAACATCATTGTGAAGTTTTGCACAGACTTTGCAGGTAGATCATCATGTAGGGCTATGCAAAACAAGATGAGACCAGACAACCTACATGCAGTTTCTATGCAGAATGCATTAATGCAGGGTTTCCCAAACTTGGTCCTGGGGACCCCAAGTGGTGCACGTTTTGGTTTCTGCCCTAGCACTACACAACTAACTCAAATAATCAACTAATCATTTAGCTTTGATTATTTGAATGAGCTGTGTCATCCTGGGGCAGAACCTGAAACGTACATCTCTTTGGGAAATGCTGCATTAACGCACAGTGTTAGAGTAAGACTTGTTTATAGTGTGTTCAGTGCTAACTAAGCTATTGATGGACTAATGTTATAGCAGACCAGCGTTCCTCACAATGGCCCTGGACAGCTACAGTACAGGCTGTGCAGGCTTTTGTTCCCGCCTAGCACTAACACACCTCCAATCAAGATGATGAGTAGAATCCGGTTAGTCACTGTTGAGCTGGAACAACACAGCCTGGAACTCTGCAGGACCAGGACAGAAGAACTATGAATTATTCAAGTATTACTGCTAGACATTTCCAGTATTATTGTCCTGTTGCCAGCACTTGTTTAGGGCAGAGCCATGTATTTACATATATATTGCTCTGGTTTAGGGCGTGTTACAAGGAAATAAACATGCTACACAGTCTGACTGTTGTCCATTTGCTGCATAAAAATGATGATACTTTTTAGTGTCAAATATTTTTTTGTATTCCATTTTTAAAGATAATATGAATGCTTTATTTGAATTAATGAAGTGCCCTTTTTTTCCTTGAATGGAGGATTTTAATACAATTAACTTATTACGTGTATGTATGGTTGAATACTAAAACCGTAATATATTCTTGAGGTGAGTTGGCTATATAGACTGGGTTCCAGTCCGATATATTCATAATGAGGTGTGAGTTGGCTATATAGACTGGGTTCTAGTCCGATATATTCATAATGAGGTGTGAGTTGGCTATAAAGCCTGGGTGCCAGTCAGTTTCTGCTTTAACCAATCCCCACTCTCTCTTACAGCAGAAACAGACTGGTATGGTACCCAGGCTCATATGAATCGTCAGTGGAGTTATCTAAAGCACCTACAGATGTGGGACCAGGCTCGAGATTTATGGTATCTTGTGATTCACCACCAGGGGGCAGACATTCACTATGCATAACCTACAGTACTACACTATACAGAATTATATTATAATAATGAATTTAGATGTAATATAGAAATGTGAATGAGAATATTTGACTCACTAGTACCACCTCAAAAAACAATTATTTTCATAAATTTATTAAAATACTCAAACACAAAGTATATATGTTGTTAACACACACTAAAACGTCTACTGAAATTGTTTTCCCTACAATGAAAAGATGTATTTTCACATAAATACATAAAGATGATTGTCACACACTAAGTGTCAGGCCAAACATTCCTGTCTGAAGGATAAAACAAACAAAAGAAATATCAAATAATACCAGATAAACAAATAAATATAGTTATGTACAAGAGCTGGTGATAGTGGATGAAACTTCAGGTAACTGAAATGCATGCAAAAATGTGGATAATGTCAACAAGACTTCTTGCAAGGTTAGTAAGTACTTGTCAGAATGAATCATCTTCATTTTCTTCAGACTTTAAAGTGACATCAGTATTGGCGAGGGGGACTTCTAATCCACACATATTAGACCAAACATCTCACTTTCTCAATGAACAAAATAACAAACATGGGCTTTAACTTTGTATTCGAAACCATGACACGTCACTGTGGCCGCTGCGTGACCATATAAGTATATTTACAAAAAGTCAAAAGATTGTCTTCCTCCCTTTCAGGTGTCAATTAAAGAGGATTCTAACAGTGGACTCTAGGCCACAGACACAGGAAGTAGGTTAATGGGTTACAGAAGGGTTTGATGGAAAACTATATCCTCTATCCTTAATGTGTTTCTGCTTCTCCAATACCTATATACTGTAGCAACACTCCCTCTATCCTGCCTTGGTGCCATGGTAAAATGATGACAAACTGGTTGTATTCTGATCCATTTAATACAGATTTCTTACCCTCCATCTCTCTCCCTCTCTCCGATCCCCCTCTCACTCATCGGCCATTTTATTTCTCTGTTATGGCCCAACCTGACATGGTTGCCTCCTCTCTGAGGCCAAAGTACAGGGTCTGTTATCAGACCCTCACTGACCACAGGGTACTGCTATCACACTGTCTCTGGTCCTCTCTCTCAGTAGTAAAGTCCTTCAGACTGACTTCAACAGATGACAATAGATTATGACACTGGGTTAGAAAGAATAAATCTGTCTGCTATGAATAAATAGACTTCTATTGTGAATCAACTCTATCAGTATATCTATCTACATCAAAGTCCATACACAATCCAAAACTGTACACACACACACACACACACACACACACACGAGGAGGCTGGTGAGCGGAGCTATAGGAGGAATAAATGGAACGGTATGAAACACAGTAAACATATGGAAACCATTTTGACTGTTCCATGTATACCATTCCAGACATTACAATGAGCCCCTCCTCCTATAGCTTATCCCACCAGCCTCCTCTGACACACACACACACATTGCATAGTGTCCTATCGAAGGAGTGTGGCCATGGGTGGTTGTGGTCACCTCAGTTTAAACTTCACACGTGTACTGTGATGTTGTTGTGATCACCTCAGTTTAAATTTCACACGTGTACTGTGATGATGTTGTGGTCACCTCAGTTTAAACTTCACACGTGTACTGTGATGTTGTTGTGGTCACCTCAGTTTAAACTTCACACGTGTACTGTGATGTTGTTGTGGTCACCTCAGTTTAAACTTCACACGTGTACTGTGATGTTGTTGTGGTCACCTCAGTTTAAACTTCACACGTGTACTGTGATGTTGTTGTGGTCACCTCAGTTTAAACTTCACACGTGTACTGTGATGTTGTTGTGGTCACCTCAGTTTAAACTTCACACGTGTACTGTGATGTTGTTGTGGTATTTATGTGGTGGTGGTCTACTTCAGTCCGTTGTTGCTTAGCTTAGCAGGTTTGGTGTCGTTAGGTTAGCCCCTTCTCACTCGCTTTCACCAGTTCAGGACTTGGTCTCAATGATTTTGATGAAGGGAAGAGGCTTGTTGGACATGTTGGTGGGCTTCAAAGGCTTACTGTGGAGGAGAGGGAGAAAGAGAGAGAGAACAGAGAGAGGGAGAGAGAGAGAAATTAGATCGATGCCAAGGTTTTACTCTGGGGAACACATTACTAGTGAACAGTTGAGGGACACTATGGGGATGTGCTGGGGTTAGAAGTGTGTGTGGAGGGCTGTGTGAGGCCAGGCGGATGTTTCGGGTCGTCAGGGGAATGAGGG
Source organism: Salmo salar (assembly GCF_965601325.2). Taxonomy (NCBI): domain Eukaryota; kingdom Metazoa; phylum Chordata; class Actinopteri; order Salmoniformes; family Salmonidae; genus Salmo; species Salmo salar. Next base: position 17,507,925 of record NC_138292.1, read on the forward strand.
GCCAGGCGTGTGGTGAGTTGATGACAGGCCAGGCGTGTGGTGAGTTGATGACAGGTCAGGCGTGTGGTGAGTTGATGACAGGCCAGGCGTGTGGTGAGTTGATGACAGGCCAGGCGTGTGGTGAGTTGATGACAGGCCAGGCGTGTGCTGAGTTGATGACAGGCCAGGCGTGTGGTGAGTTGATGACAGGCCAGGCGTGTGGTGAGTTGATGACAGGCCAGGCGTGTGGTGAGTTGATGACAGGCCAGGCGTGTGGTGAGTTGATGACAGGTCAGGCGTGTGGTGAGTTGATGACAGGCCAGGCGTGTGGCGAGTTGATGACAGGCCAGGCGTGTGGCGAGTTGATGACAGGCCAGGCGTGTGGCGAGTTGATGACAGGCCAGGCGTGTGGCGAGTTGATGACAGGTCAGGCGTGTGGCGAGTTGATGACAGGCCAGGCGTGTGGTGAGTTGATGACAGGTCAGGCGTGTGGCGAGTTGATGACAGGCCAGGCGTGTGGCGAGTTGATGACAGGCCAGGCGTGTGGTGAGTTGATGACAGGTCAGGCGTGTGGCGAGTTGATGACAGGCCAGGCGTGTGGCGAGTTGATGACAGGCCAGGCGTGTGGCGAGTTGATGACAGGCCAGGCGTGTGGCGAGTTGATGACAGGCCAGGCGTGTGGCGAGTTGATGACAGGCCAGGCGTGTGTGGTGAGTTGATGACAGGCCAGGCGTGTGGCGTGTTGATGACAGGTCAGGCGTGTGGCGAGTTGATGACAGGTCAGGCGTGTGCTGAGTTGATGACAGGTCAGGCGTGTGGTGAGTTGATGACAGGCCAGGCGCGTGGTGAGTTGATGACAGGTCAGGCGCGTGGTGAGTTGATGACAGGTCAGGCGCGTGGTGAGTTGATGACAGGCCAGGCGCGTGGTGAGTTGATGACAGGCCAGGCGTGTGGTGAGTTGATGACAGGTCAGGCGTGTGGCGAGTTGATGACAGGTCAGGCGTGTGGCGAGTTGATGACAGGTCAGGCGTGTGCTGAGTTGATGACAGGTCAGGCATGTGGTGAGTTGATGACAGGCCAGGCGTGTGGTGAGTTGATGACAGGTCAGGCGCGTGGTGAGTTGATGACAGGTCAGGCGTGTGGTGAGTTGATGACAGGTCAGGCGTGTGTGCTGAGTTGATGACAGGTCAGGCGTGTGGTGAGTTGATGACAGGTCAGGCGTGTGCTGAGTTGATGACAGGTCAGGCATGTGGCGAGTTGATGACAGGTCAGGCGCGTGGTGAGTTGATGACAGGTCAGGCGTGTGGCGAGTTGATGACAGGTCAGGCGTGTGGCAGGTCAGGCGTGTGGCGAGTTGATGACAGGTCAGGCATGTGGTGAGTTGATGACAGGTCAGGCGTGTGGTGAGTTGATGACAGGTCAGGCGTGTGGTGAGTTGATGACAGGCCAGGCGTGTGGTGAGTTGATGACAGGTCAGGCGTGTGGTGAGTTGATGACAGGTCAGGCGTGTGGTGAGTTGATGACAGGCCAGGCGTGTGGTGAGTTGATGACAGGCCAGGCGTGTGGTGAGTTGATGACAGGCCAGGCGTGTGCTGAGTTGATGACAGGTCAGGCGTGTGGTGAGTTGATGACAGGCCAGGCGTGTGGTGAGTTGATGACAGGTCAGGCGTGTGGTGAGTTGATGACAGGTCAGGCGTGTGGTGAGTTGATGACAGGTCAGGCGTGTGGTGAGTTGATGACAGGCCAGGCGTGTGGTGAGTTGATGACAGGCCAGGCGTGTGCTGAGTTGATGACAGGTCAGGCGTGTGGCGAGTTGATGACAGGTCAGGCGTGTGGCAGGTCAGGCGTGTGGCGAGTTGATGACAGGTCAGGCATGTGGTGAGTTGATGACAGGTCAGGCGTGTGGTGAGTTGATGACAGGTCAGGCGTGTGGTGAGTTGATGACAGGCCAGGCGTGTGGTGAGTTGATGACAGGTCAGGCGTGTGGTGAGTTGATGACAGGTCAGGCGTGTGGTGAGTTGATGACAGGCCAGGCGTGTGGTGAGTTGATGACAGGCCAGGCGTGTGGTGAGTTGATGACAGGCCAGGCGTGTGCTGAGTTGATGACAGGTCAGGCGTGTGGTGAGTTGATGACAGGCCAGGCGTGTGGTGAGTTGATGACAGGTCAGGCGTGTGGTGAGTTGATGACAGGTCAGGCGTGTGGTGAGTTGATGACAGGTCAGGCGTGTGGTGAGTTGATGACAGGCCAGGCGTGTGGTGAGTTGATGACAGGCCAGGCGTGTGCTGAGTTGATGACAGGTCAGGCGTGTGGTGAGTTGATGACAGGCCAGGCGTGTGGCAGGTCAGGCGTGTGGCGAGTTGATGACAGGTCAGGCATGTGGCAAGTTGATGACAGGTCAGGCGCGTGGTGAGTTGATGACAGGTCAGGCGTGTGGCGAGTTGATGACAGGTCAGGCGTGTGGCAGGTCAGGCGTGTGGCAAGTTGATGACAGGTCAGGCGTGTGGCGAGTTGATGACAGGTCAGGCGTGTGGCGAGTTGATGACAGGTCAGGCGTGTGGTGAGTTGATGACAGGTCAGGCGTGTGGCGAGTTGATGACAGGCCAGGCGTGTGGCGAGTTGATGACAGGCCAGGCGTGTGGCGAGTTGATGACAGGCCAGGCGTGTGGCGAGTTGATGACAGGCCAGGCGTGTGGCGAGTTGATGACAGGCCAGGCGTGTGGCGAGTTAATGACAGGCCAGGCGTGTGGCGAGTTGATGACAGGCCAGGCGTGTGGCGAGTTGATGACAGGCCAGGCGTGTGGCGAGTTGATGACAGGCCAGGCGTGTGTGGTGAGTTGATGACAGGTCAGGCGTGTGTGGTGAGTTGATGACAGGTCAGGCGTGTGGCGTGAGTTGATGACAGGTCAGGCGTGTGGCGAGTTGATGACAGGTCAGGCGTGTGGCGAGTTGATGACAGGTCAGGCCTGTGGCGAGTTGATGACAGGTCAGGCGTGTGGTGAGTTGATGACAGGCCAGGCGTGTGGTGAGTTGATGACAGGTCAGGCGCGTGGTGAGTTGATGACAGGCCAGGCGTGTGGTGAGTTGATGACAGGCCAGGCGCGTGGTGAGTTGATGACAGGTCAGGCGTGTGCTGAGTTGATGACAGGTCAGGCGTGTGGTGAGTTGATGACAGGCCAGGCGCGTGGTGAGTTGATGACAGGTCAGGCGTGTGGTGAGTTGATGACAGGTCAGGCGTGTGGCGAGTTGATGACAGGTCAGGCGTGTGGCGAGTTGATGACAGGTCAGGCGTGTGGCGAGTTGATGACAGGTCAGGCGTGTGGCGAGTTGATGACAGGTCAGGCGTGTGGCGAGTTGATGACAGGTCAGGCGTGTGGCGAGTTGATGACAGGTCAGGCGTGTGGCGAGTTGATGACAGGTCAGGCGTGTGGCGAGTTGATGACAGGTCAGGCGTGTGGTGAGTTGATGACAGGTCAGGCGTGTGGTGAGTTGATGACAGGTCAGGTGTGTGTGGTGAGTTGATGACAGGTCAGGCATGTGCTGAGTTGATGACAGGTCAGGTGTGTGTGTGTGAAAGAGAGCTTAAGTACTAATTTGTATATGAGGGGGCAGGTGTGTGCTGAGTTGATGACAGGTCTATGATGGGTGTGTGTCTGCCTGTGTTACTGGATGTGAATTACCTGTAGACAATCTGACAGGTCTATGATGGGTGTGTGTCTGCCTGAGTTACTGGATGTGAATTACCTGTAGACAATCTGACAGGTCTATGATGGGTGTGTGTTTGCCTGTGTTACTGGATGTGAATTACCTGTAGACAATCTGACAGGTCTATGATGGGTGTGTGTTTGCCTGAGTTACTGAATGTGAATTACCTGTAGACAATCTGACAGGTCTATGATGGGTGTGTGTCTGCCTGAGTTACTGGATGTGAATTACCTGTAGACAATCTGTGCGTGGCGGTCTGATGAGAGGTGCGAGTTTGACCTTTCACCTCCCAGGAAGTAGTCCATCTGATCATGCATCTCCCGGTTCTAAACACACACACACATACAGTTGAAGTCGGACGTTTACATACACTTAGGTTGGAGTCATTAAAACTCATTTTTCAACCACTCCACAAATTTCTTGTTAACAAACTATAGTTTTGGCAAGTGATGCACAATCTACTTTGTGCATGACACAGGTAATTTTTCCAACAATTGTTTACAGACAGATTATTTCACTTATAATTAACTGTATCACAATTCCAGTGGGTCAGAAGTTTACATACACTATGTTGACTGTGCCTTTAAACAGCTTGGAAAATTCCAGAAAATGATGTCATGGCTTTAGAAGCTTCTGATAGGCTAATTGACATCATTTGAGTCAATTGGAGGTGTACCTGTGGATGTATTTCAAGGCCCAACTTCAAACTCAGTGCCTCTTTGCTTGACATCATGGGAAAATCAAAATAAATCAGCCAAGACCTCAGAAAACAAATTGTAGACCTCCACAAGTCTGGTTCATCCTTGGGAGCAATTTCCAAATGCCTGAAGGTACCACGTTCATCTGTACAAACAATAGTACGCAAGTATAAACACCATAGGACCACGCAGCCGTCATACCGCTCAGGAAGGAGACGCGTTCTGTCTCCTAGAGATGAACGTACTTTGGTGCGAAAAGTGCAAATCAATCCTAGAACAGCAGCAAAGGACCTTGTGAAGATGCTGGAGGAAACAGGTACAAAATTATCTATATCCACAGTAAAACAAGTCCTATATCGACATAACCTGAAAGGCCACTCAGCAAGGAAGAAGCCACTGCTCCAAAACCGCCATAAAAAAGCCAGACTATGGTTTTCAACTGCACATGAGGACAAAGATCATACTTTTTGGGGAAATGTCCTCTGGTCTGATGAAACTTAAATAGAACTGTTTGGCCATAATGACCATCGTTATGTTTGGAGGAAACAGGGGGATGCTTGCAAGCCGAAGAACACCATCCCAACCATGAAGCACGGGGGTAGCAGCATCATGTTGTGGGGGTGCTTTGCTGCAGGAGGGACTAGTGCACTTCACAAAATAGATGGCATCACGAGGGAGTAAAATTATGTGGATATATTGAAGCAACATCTCAAGACATCAGTCAGGAAGTTATAGCTTGGTCACAAATGGGTCTTCCAAATGGACAATGACCCCAAGCATACTTCCAAAGTTGTGGCAAAATGGGGCAACAAAGTCAAGGTATTGGAGTGGCCATCACAAAGCCCTGACCTAGAAAATGTGTGGACAGAACTGAAAAAGCATGTGCGAGCAAGGAGGCCTACAAACCTGATTAAGTTACACCAGCTCTGTCAGGAGGAATGGGCCAAAATTCACCCAAGTTATTGTGGGAAGCTTGTGGAATGCTACCCGAAATGTTTGACCCAAGTTCAACAATTTAAAGGCAATGCTACCAAATACTAACTGAGTGTATGCAAACTTCTGACCCACTCGGAATGTGATGAAAGAATTAAAAGCTGAAATAAATCACTCTCTACTATTATTCTGACATTTCATATTCTTAAAATAAAGTGGTGATCCTAACTGACCTAAGACAGGGAATTTTTCCTAGGATTAAATGTCAGGAATTGTGAAAAACTGAATTGAACTGTATTTGGCTAAAGTGTATGTAAACTTCTGACTTCAACTGTAGGGTCAGAGGAAGTTAAACCCTACTCTGCGTTGCAGGCATAAAAGACTACAGTTCAGAGCTACAGTAGCTGGTGAACAAAATACTACAAATCCCAGGTATGGTTAGTTGGTACTGACCTCTGCCTCCAGGAAAGCCACCTTCTCCTCCAGGTCTCTGATAACACGGTCCCTCTCCTGGATCACCATACGAGAGTTCTGCAGCTGTACACACACACACATCCATGTTATAGTCCTGTCATAGCATGTTATAGTCCTGTTAAAGCACGTTATAGTCCTGTCATAGCATTTTATAGTCCTGTTAACCTCACTAGGGTAGGGGGCACTATTTTCACCTCCGGATGAAAAGCGTGCCCAAAGTAAACTGCCTGCTACTCAGGCCCAGAAGCTTGGTAGAATTGGATAGAAAACACTAAAGTTTCCAAAACCGTTAAAATGATGTCTGTGAGTGTAACAGAACTGTGGCAGGTGAAAACCTGAGAAAAATCCATCCAGAAAGTGGGATTATTTTATGTTTGTAGTTTTCTATTGAATGCCATTACAGTATCCATCGAGTTAAGACTCAAATTGCACTTCCTACGGCTTCCACTAGATGTCAACAGTCTTTAGACATTGTTTCAGGCTTGTATTCTGAACAATGAGAGAGTAAGACCACTCTGAATGAGTGGACACTGCAGTGTCCCAGAGGTTTTTCATACGCGCAACCGAGAGCACGCCTTTCTTGTTTTCCTTTTATATTGACGAAGCTTTTGTCCGGTTGAAATGTTATTGATTATTATGACTAAAAACAACCTGAGGATTGATTATAAACATCGTTTGACATGTTTCTACGAACTTTACTGATACTTTTCGGATTTTTCGTCTGTTGTGTCTGCATTTGAGCCTGTGGATTACTGATCAAAACACGCAAACAAAACGGAGGTTTTTGGATATAAAAAGGGACTTTATTGAACAAAACAAACATTTATTGAGTAAATGGGAGCTTTGTGAGTGCAACCATACAAAGATCCTCAAAGGTAAGTGATTCATTTTATTGCTATTTCTGACTTTTAAAGCATGTTACAGTCCTGTTATAGCATGTTACAGTCCTGTTATAGCATGTTAAAGTCATGTTATAGTCCTGTTAAAGCATGTTATAGTCCTGTTAAAGCATGTTATAGTCCTGTTATAGTACTGTTAAAGCATGTTATAGTCCTGTTACAGTACTGTTAGAGCATGTTATAGTCCTGTTATAGTCCTGTTAAAGCATGTTATAGTCCTGTTATAGTACTGTTAAAGCATGTTAGTCCTGTCAATGCATGTAATAGTCCTGTTGTAGTCCTGTTAAAGCATGTTATAGTCCTGTTAACCTGTTATGGCTAGGGGGCAGTATTTTCACGGCTGGATAAAAAACGTGCCCGATTTAATCTGGTTACCACTCCTACCCAGTAACTAGAATATGCATATACTTATTACATATGGATAGAAAACACCCTAAAGTTTCTAAAACTGTTTAAATGGTGTCTGTGAGTATAACAGAACTCATTTGGCAGGCAAAAACCTGACAAGGTTTCAGGCAGGAAGTGGCCTGTCTGACAAGGTGTCGTTCTTCTTGTCTCTGTTTATTGAAGAGTGAGGATCTTAGCTGTCCCGTGACACTTCCTACGGCTGCCATAGGGTCTCAGAAGGCGGTAAAAAGCTGAATCGTGGCTTTGCAGGCTCTGGCTGAAACAAAGTAGCGTGTTTGGGTAGTGGCTGGTTACAGTACTGTGAGACTCAGGCGCGTGCCCGCGTCGACCGAATGCTTTGTTTTCTTTCCTCTGTTTAGCTAAAAGGAGATTCCCGGTCGGAATATTATCGCTTTTTTTACGAGAAAAATGGCATAAAAATGGATTTTAAACAGCGGTTGACATGCTTCGAAGTACGGTAATGGAATATTTCGATTTTTTTTGTCACGAATTGCGCCACGCGCGCGACCCTGATTTACCATTTCAGATAGTGTCTGGGACGCACGAACAAAACGCCGCTATTCGGATATAACGATGGATTATTTTGGACCAAACCAACATTTGTTATTGAAGTAGCAGTCCTGGGAGTGCATTCTGACGAAGACAACAAAAGGTAATGAAACTTTTATAATAGTAAAGCTGATATTGGTGAGTGCTAAACTTGCCGGGTGTCTAAATAGCTAGCCCGTGATGCCTGGGCTATGTACTTAGAATATTGCAAAATGTGCTTTCACCAAAAAGCTATTTTAAAATCGGACATATCGAGTGCATAGAGGAGGTCTGTATCTATAATTCTTAAAATAATTGTTATGCTTTTTGTGAACGTTTATCGTGAGTAATTTAGTAAAATGTTAGCGAATTCCCCGGAAGTTTGCGGGGGGTATGCTAGTTCTGAACGTCACATGCTAATGTAAAAAGCTGGTTTTTGATATAAATATTAACTTGATTGAACAAAACATGCATGTATTGTATAACATAATGTCCTAGGGTTGTCATCTGATGAAGATCATCAAAGGTTAGTGTTGCATTTAGCTGTCTTCTAGGTTTTTGTGACATTATATGCTAGCTTGAAAAATGGGTGTCTGATTATTTCTGGCTTGGTACTCTGCTGACATAATCTAATGTTTTGCTTTCGTTGTAAAGCCTTTTTGAAATCGGACAGTGTGGTTAGATAAAGGAGAGTCTTATCTTTAAAATGCTGTGAAATAGTCATATGTTTGAAAAATGGAAGTTTTTGTATTTTAGAGGAGTTTGTATTTCGCGCCACGCCCATCATTGGATAATGGAGCAGGTGTTCCGCTAGCGGAACCTCTAGATGTAAGAGGTTAAAGCATGTTATAGTCCTGTTAAAGCATGTTATAGTCCTGTTAAAGCATGTTATAGTCCTGTTAAAGCATGTTATAGTCCTGTTATAGCATGTTATAGTCCTGTTACAGTCCTGTTAAAGCATGTTATCGTCCTCTTATTGCATTTTATAGTCCTGTTATAGTCCTGTTATAGCATGTTATAGTCCTGTTAAAGCCCTGTTATAGCACGTTATAGTCCTGTTATAGCACGTTATAGTCCTGTTATAGCATTTTATAGTCCTGTTATAGCATGTTATAGTCCTGTTATAGCATGTTATAGTTCTGTTATAGCATGTTATAGCCTGTTATAGTCCTGTTATAGTCCTGTTATAGCATGTTATAGTCCTGTTATAGTCCTGTTATAGTACTGTTAAAGGATGTTATAGTCCTGTTATAGTCCTGTTATAGTCCTGTTATAGCATGTTATAGTCCTGTTATAGTCCTGCTATAGCATGCTATAGTCCTGCTATAGCATGCTATAGTCCTGTTATAGCATGTTATAGTTCTGTTATAGCATGTTATAGTCCTGTTATAGTCCTGTTATAGTCCTGTTATAGTCCTGTTATAGTACTGTTAAAGCATGTTAAAACCTGTTAGGGATAGGGGGCAGTATTTACACGGCCGGATAAAAAACGTACCCAATTTAATCTGGTTATTACTACTGCCCAGAAACTACAATATGCATATAATTATTGGCTTTGGATAGAAAACACCCTAAAGTTTCTAAAACTGTTTGAATGGTGTCTGTGAGTATAACAGAACTCATATGGCAGGCAAAAACCTGAGAAGATTCCTTACAGGAAGTGGCCTGTCTGACAATTTCTTGGGCTTCTTCACTCTCTTTATTGAAAACTGAGGATCTCTGCTGTAACGTGACACTTCCTACGGCTCCCATAGGCTCTCAGAAGGCGGCAAAAAGCTGAATGATGTCTTTGGAGCCCCTGGCTGAAAAACATTAGCGCATTTGGTAAGTGATCGATCAGAGGACAATGAGACTGAGGCGCGTGCACGAGGCGACACCATGTTTTTATTTTCTTTGAACGTAAACAGGGTTTCCCGGTCGGAATATTATCGCTTTTTTATGAGAAAAATGGCATAAAAATTGATTTTAAACAGCGGTTGACATGCTTCGAAGTACGGTAATGGAATATTTTCAATTTTTTTGTCACGAAACGCGTCAGGCGCGTCACCCTTCTTTACCCTTCGGATAGTGTCTTGAACGCACAAACAAAACAGAGGATATTTGAACATAACTATGGATTATTTGGAACCAAACCAACATTTGTTATTGAAGTAGAAGTCCTGGGAGTGCATTCTGACGAAGAACAGCAAAGGTAATCAAATTTTTCTAATAGTAAATCGGAGTTTGGTGAGGGCCAAACTTGGTGGGTGTCAAATTAGCTAGCCGTGATGGCTGGGCTATCTACTCAGAATATTGCAAAATGTGCTATTTTAAAATCGGACAGCGATTGCATAAAGGAGTTCTGTATCTATAATTCTTAAAATAATTGTTATGTTTTTTGTGAACGTTTATCGTGAGTAATTTAGTAAATTCACCGGAAGTTTGCGGTGGGTATGCTAGTTCTGAACGTCACATGCTAATGTAAAAAGCTTGTTTTTGATATAAATATGAACTTGATTGAACAAAACATGCATGTATTGTATAACATAATGTCCTAGGAGTGTCATCTGATGAAGATCATCAAAGGTTAGTGCTGCATTTAGCTGTGGTTTGGGTTTATGTGACATTATATGCTAGCTTGAAAAATGGGTGTCTGATTATTTCTGGCTGGGTACTCTGCTGACATAATCTAATGTTTTGCTTTCGTTGTAAAGCCTTTTTGAAATCGGACAGTGTGGTTAGATTAACGAGAGTCTTGTCTTTAAAATGGTGTAAAATAGTCATATGTTTGAGAAATTGAAGTAATAGCATTTCTAAGGTATTTGAATAACGCCCCACGGGATTCCACTGGCTGTTGAGTATGTGGGACGATTTCGTCCCACATACCCTAGAGAGGTTAAAGCATGTTATAGTCCTGTTATAGTCCTGTTATAGCATGTTATAGTCCTGTTATAGTCCTGTTATAGCATGTTATAGTCCTGTTATAGTCCTGTTATAGCATGTTATAGTCCTGTTATAGTCCTGTTATAGCATGTTATAGTCCTGTTATAGCATGTTATAGTCCTGTTATAGCATGTTATAGTCCTGTTATAGCATGTTATAGTCCTGTTATAGTCCTGTTATAGCATGTTATAGTCCTGTTATAGCATGTGTGCGTCTCACCTGTTCGATCATGTGTCTGACTTTCCTCTGCTGGCTCTTCAGCATGTCATCTAGATGATGGATCTTCTCCTTCAGAATGGCCAGCTCCTTCTCCAACTGCTCTGACCTGAGAAGAACACACAGCGTGAGTGGCTGGGAACACTCCTCGTCTATATGTGTGTGCACTCCTGTGTGTGTTTGTGTCTTGGTGTTTGTGTGTGAGCTCTGTGTCAACTCAAATCACGTACACAGATTTGCAGATGTTATCGCAGGTGCAGTGAAATGCTTGTGTTTCTAGCTCCAACAGGGCAGTGTGTGTGTGTGTGTGTGTGTGTGTGTGTGTGTTTGTGTGTGTGTGTGCTCTGTTTATTGTCCTCCTCACCTCTGCTCCTCGTTCCTGCCCTCCTCTCTGATTTTGCGTAATTCTCTGAGTTCCTCCTCTCTGTTCCTCAGTGTGTCTCGTAGGGCTTGGCTCTCCTGCGCCATGCCTCCCAGCAGCCTCTGGAGCTCCTCAATCCTCTGGTCCTTCCTCTCACTACTCTCCTCCACCCCCTTCAGCTTCTCCTCCTGCTCCCCCAGACGCTGGCGCAGATCCACACCTTCAGCCTGCACAGAAAAAGGACAGAGAGTTAGGTCATAGTTTCATGAGTCACAGCACTTTGGTGTGTGTGTGTGTGTGTGTGTGTGTGTGTGTGTGTGTGTGTGTGTGTGTGTGTATGATGTGTGTGTATATATGTATGTTGGTATGTAAGTATGTATGTGTATGTATGTATGCATGTTTTACCTGCAGTCTCTCCCTCTCCTCCTGGTGTTTCTTCTCGGCCTCCTGTAGCTGAGCATACAGACGCTTACTGACCTCCCTCATCTTCGCCCTCTCCACCTCATCCTCCCCTCCCTGAAGACAGAGAGAAAGAGAGAAAGAAAGAGGGAATAAAGGAACTGTTTGTTTCCATAGATTTGAGTGAAGCTCCAAGAATCCACTAATATCCTGTTCATAAACTAATTCAGCCAACTGACTGATCAAAGCACTGTAAACTCCTGGCTCCCCCGGTTCAGGGAAGTACTGTATTGTATACGGTTGTATACTACTGTATTGTAAAGCCTTGTACAGTAGTGTATTGTATAGTATAGTGTTCGTCTCAGGCCTAACAACACCCGTGCCAATAAATCCTCCAAACACAGTCTACTCTGGGATTATCACTTAAGTACTGTATTGTGTAGTACTGTATTGTGTAGTATTGTTTTGTATAGAATTGTGCAGTACTGTATTGTATAGTATTGGTTTCTCAGTGTTGCTTCTACTGTAGTGGGAGCGGCTCGGCCCTTTGTTTACACATTTGAATCAGATTAATGACGAGAGAGAGAGAATGAGGAATGCAAAATGCTAATATGCAAATAATTACAGAACAATCTATTTTTACATTTCAATGACAGAGGGAGAGTGAGAAAGAGTGAGGTGTGACTATGTGTCAGTGTGTCATAGCAGCGGTTACAAAGGGAGAGATTCTGATGTAAGCTGAACAAAGGCGAAAGTTTTCCACTCATATTTCATGCGTCATTCTCACGCTGCACGCACACAAACTGTTAAAGTCAGCCCTATTCACTCTTATGAAAAGGTTCCTGAATCCTGACATGAATAGCCTTGGGACCGCCCATTACCTGCTTGGCCTCAAGACTAAACCAAAGCTATTAAACAGGCAGTCATCTGGGGAATGTAGAACAATGGAGGGAGAAGAACACAGACTCACTCAACAACACAGGAGGAGAGGAGGAACGGACTGTACCAGGCCTTCCAGATCTCTCTCCTGGGTGGTGTTCCTCTCCCTTACCTCTCTTCTTCTCTCGCTCTCTCACTCTCTCTGTATTTGTGAATACACTCACAATAAAATGGACACACACACACACACACACACACGATCTCGGAACTGGGTCAGTCTAAGACTTGATATGTAGGTGTTAGACACCCACATAAACTCTCACACACATTTAAGCTCACACATACACACACACACACCCCACATGAACCTGTGTGTATAGGGCATGTGAAAAGCCCCTCACCTGCCCATCATCTTTAGCTCCTCCCTTTGAGGAAGAAGAGATGTTCTGATTGGAAGGAGTGCTGACTCTGTAGCCACTAGCAAGAAACTGGGGGGAGAGAAGGATGAAGAAAGAGAGGGAATAGTGAGGGATGGAGAGAACGAGAGGGGATATGAGACACACATTTAGGTAGAAGTGACACAAACAGGACATATTTCATGTCATCATTAGGTATCAAAATGAATGATGACACTAAACAACTGGTTCCATAACAACACGTGTACACATAAACATTATAAATGTGTTCCATAACAACACGTGTACACATTAAACATTATAAATGTGTTCCATAACAACACGTGTACACATAAACATTATAAATGTGTTCCATAACAACACGTGTACACATAAACATTATAAATGTGTTCCATAACAACACGTGTACACATAAACATTATAAATGTGTTCCATAACAACACGTGTACACATAAACATTATAAATGTGTTCCATAACAACACGTGTACACATAAACATTATAAATGTGTTCCATAACAACACGTGTAAACATAAACATTATAAATGTGTTCCATAACAACACGTGTACACATAAACATTATAAATGTGTTCCATAACAACACGTGTACACATAAACATTATAAATGTGTTCCATAACAACACGTGTACACATAAACATTATAAATGTGTTCCATAACAACACGTGTACACATAAACATTATAAATGTGTTCCATAACAACACGTGTACACATAAACATTATAAATGTGTTCCATAACAACACGTGTACACATAAACATTATAAATGTGTTCCATAACAACACCTGTACACACAAACATCATTCACTACTGTAAGTCGCTCTGGATAAGAGCGTCTGCTAAATGATTAAAATGTAAATGTAAATGTGTGCACATACCTTTTGTTGTCCTTTGTTCTTGGTTGCCATCTGTTCCCTCAGGGTCTTCAGACAGTATCTCACCTGAGCAAAACACACACACACACACACACACACACACACCTGTGTTACTGACAGACTCACACAGAGAGAGAGAAAGTGAGAGAGCGAGAATGTGTCTTACCTCCTGTATCTGGGAGACTTCATCTGACAACATCTTGAGGCTCTGCTGGTGTCTCTGCTGCTCCTGTCTACGATCCTCCAGATACACCTGCAACACATGGAATACAGACGTATTACACACACATTACACATTACACACCCTGGTAACACACACACCCTCAAACATTAAGCCCCACCCACCTTGATGACCTCAACCTGTTCAGCCTTCTCCTCAGAGGGTTTGATTGGTTCAGGCTTCAGAGCAGGCCTATCACTGGTTGGCTGCACCAGAGCAAACGCTCGTCCGATTGGCTGAAAAAAATCAGGGAGCGAGAGGAGTTTGTGATACTTGGAATAGTGTGAAAATATTTCCAATTCTCCAGCATGTGTGAACATGAAGAGATTCTGAGTGTGGTGACATGAATGTGTGAGAGGAGTTACGTGTTGCAACACTAGATTAGGTAGGACACTCAGTGACGGACCAACAGGATATGACATCAAGATGTTCCATTCAGTCCCATATACAGTAGTAGGTATGATATTCAGAATAGCACTGAGAATGTCTGACAGGTTAGAAACTAATGGAGGTTCTCTGAAACAGAAGGGGAGTTGTAGAATGTATACAGCATTATAACACATCTGTCATTTAGGTCCACCGCTTCAAGAACAAATTCTGGAAACTATTTATCTGTGTATACAGGATTCCTGTGTTTGTGTGTGTGTGTGGTGTGTGTGTGTGTGTGTGTGTGTGTGTGTGTGTGTGTGTGTGTGTGTGTGTGTGTGTGTGTGTGTGTGTGTGTGTGTGTGTGTGTGTGTGTGTGTATATAAAGCCCCCATAATCAGTAGACATTACATTTAGCCCTGATCGCTATGGTGATCACCACCATTCCATAAACTCTAAACTTCTGTGGAACTGGTCAAAGAAAGAAAGAAGAGGGTTAGAGAGCGCGAGGGAGCGTGAAGGAGAAATAGAAAGCGCAAGAGAAAGCGAGAGAGAGAGAGAGAGAGAGAGTTACACTGTATAAGTTTAGTAAGCTGGGCAGTGGTCTGTCTCTCCTCTCCAACATTGCTGTCTTAAGAACAGTCTTAAGAACAGTTTCAAGAGCAGTTGCATAAGACTCTGATGGAAACCGAATGGCAGCCATGCCATTTTATGACCTGTTTGTGAGTCTGTGTGTGAACTAGCACCCTGTGTGTGTGTGTGTGCTACTCTTTTCTGATTCAACACACTATCAACGTGTGTTAGGGACAGTGACCCCAGCCATCCCCTGGTCCACTAAAACACACTAAAACCCTCAGCGATTTCAGAAGGGCTTAACACCATGTATGTATATTCATTTACAGTAACAGTGAAGGTTCAGAATTCTGTTCTGCCATGGACTTTTATCCACATAGTACACATAGTACACATAGGGATACAATTCCATCCATCCAGGGATGGAGTTCCATGACTTCCTTCCTGTCCCCTCTGTTGTAATTGTAGTAGTCGGTTAATGCAGACAGAATTCTAGGTGTGTGTTGAGAGTCTAGGTCTGGTTTAGAGGTTAGGGTTCTAGGTCATGGTTCTAGGTTCTTACCTTGCTCCAGGGTTGTTCTGTGACCCTCCCGGACTGGTTCTGCTGGTGGAGAGTCAGCCTCAGTCTCCTGCACCCATCCTGACGAACGAGACGAAGAAAAGATTAAATGAGAAGCAGTTACAAAGAGCCCGTTATGGGATGGCGAGAGAGAGGGGTGAGGGTAAGGAGGGAACTACTGTAAACGGAGGAGGGGAAAAAGAGGGAGGAGAAAATGAGTAATACTGTGTAGGACAGAGAGGAAGAGGGAAGGTGGGAGGGAGAGAGGGAGAGACTGACTGGAGGCCAGTACCCAGTAAACTAGTGTGTAGGGAGCCAGTGGTTAGAGAGAGAGAGAGAACAGAAGCATAAAGTTGCTCAGAGACAGAATGTTCCATTTGAATGCATTCCAACTTGGAAAACCCAGAACTAGAGATCGATGCCAGCACCAATAGGAATCTCCATTAGAATTCCGGGAGACAGTGGCCAGAAAAACTGTACTGAAGTGGGATGGAACATTTCCATGGTAACCAAGTCTCCCAGTAACCATAAACTAAACTATCTGGCTCCAAAACAATGCAACTCAGGAAGAGTGGGTCAGGGTGAACACACACACACACACACACACAGTAATATACAGAAACCTAAACTCTCTTCTCACACACATAATACTGTTCCATGAGTCACTATGAGGGCAGTGAGGTCTGGTTGTGTCTCTCCTCTGGACAGGAAACCCCCATATTACCAGCTGAGAGGGGGGTGTGTGTGGTTGTGTCTCTCGCTGGACAGGAAACCCCCATATTACCAGCTGAGAGGGGGGTGTGTGTGGTTGTGTGTGTGTGGTTGTGTGTGTCTGCATGAGGCTGAGGGAGCAGAGTTATAGAGATGATAAACCAGACTAACTGGAAACCAACAACACATCATGTTCTCTTTACTCTCCTCTGTGTACATTTCTGTGTCCTAAAGTCTAAACTCAAGTTAACTCTGAGACAAGACAGACACAACAAATACTGTGGAGTTGTAAAGTGTTTGAACCCACAGAAACACACTGTGGTTAGCTACTGTTCCACTGCATATTGACTGTGTTGTTTTGACCCATCCAGTCAGGCCAGTTAGGAGAGTTACAATATGTGAGGTATGTTGACGTTCACTGTAGCTCTCTACCCTGCCAGCATTATGTTGGCGCACCAGAGTAGTGCATCACAAAGCCTCCTTTCATCAGCGGCCATTTTAAAACCATTACCCAGAAACCACCCACTAAATGTCTCATTCCTCACTACTGACTCACACTGACAGCCATCACAATGACATAATGACACTTTGGCCAAAAACTCCTCCTGGACAGATATAAGTAGCACTACATTAAGTAGTATTCACCTGGTAATTACTCAGGAAGTATGTTTTAAGATTGGGTAGGTGATTTTCGGTATACTTACGTGAAAGAATTCAACACTTAACCAAATGGTATGTAGTAGTGCATGTTTCAGTCAGTGAGGTAGCCATGGGCAGCGCCAGCGGGCATCTCTGGCACATACAGTACACAGTACCTACCAGGCCCGTGTGTATCAGGACAAATGAGGTAATAACAGGTATGTGTGTTGCGTAACGATGATGATTGTGTTGTTAGAGAGAAGTGGTGTATGACAGACAGACACGGGTACCACTGATTGCCTGTTAGGACAGGACACACACTCAACAAATACACATGCAGGAAAAGGAGAGAGGATGGAGAGAGGGAGCAGGGTAGGAGAGGACAAGGGAGTGGGAAGAGAGGGAAGATAGTGTCAAAAAGGGAGAGAGGGTGAACCTAAATTCTATCAGACTGCCGACTGAGCGCAAACAACCCTCCCCCTCTCCCCCCTCTCACCATCCATCTCTCAATTCTGTCTATTGCCACCTGACAGTAGGACTAATCCAGCAATATAAAGAAAGACAGAAAACAATGAGGGAGACAAAGACCAGCAGAGAGACAGAGAGAGAGAAGCGAGATAGAGAGTAGAGATTGAAATTGAATTGAGAGAGATTGAAATTGAATTGAGAGAGAGAGAGAGAGGGAGAGAGAGAGAAGAGAGAAATAAAGAGAGAATGTTCTGTTAGAGGAACAGTAATGTGTCCCTAGAGACAGGTCCCCTGGCCTCTCATATAGAAACCATCATCGCCAAACCCACTGGCTCCAGGTCATCTATAAGTCTTTGCTAGGTAAAGCCCCACCTTATCTCAGTTCACTGGTCACCATAGCAGCACCCACCCGTAGCACGCGCTCCAGCAGGTATATTTCACTGGTCACCCCCAAAGCCAATTCCTCCTTTGGCTGCATTTCCTTCCAGTTGTCTGCTGCAAATGACTGGAACGAATTGCAAAATCACTGAAGCTGGAGACCCATATCTCCCTCACTAACTTTAAGCACCAGCTGTCAGAGCAGCTCACAGATCACTGCACCTGTACATAGCCCATCTGTAAATAGGCCATCCATCTACCTATCATCCCCATACTGTATTTATTTATCTTGCTCCTTTGCACCCCAGTATCTCTACTTGCACATTCATCTTCTGCATATCTATCACAATTTAATTGCTATATTGTAATTATTTCACCACTATGGCCTATTTATTTCCTTACCTCCCTTATCTTACCTCATTTGCACACACTGTATATAGACTTTTTTCTACTGTATTATTGACTGTATGTTTGTTTATTCCATGTGTAACTCTGTGTTGTTGTTTGTGTCGCACTGCTTTGCTTTATCTCGGCCAGGTCGCAGTTGTAAATGAGAACTTGTTCTCAACTAGCCTACCTGGTTAAATAAAGGTGAAATAAATCAAATAAAATAGAGAAGCAGACAAAGGTTCACCTAATCCACCACCAAACAGACACACCTTGGCCTACTCTGTACACTATCACAAACAACGAGGATCGGGTAATGGCAGCCATCCACAGGGAAAACAGACTATGGTGACACAGACCCAGTCTGCTGCCCAGAGACCCAGTCTGCTGCCCAGAGACCCAGTCTGCTGCCCAGAGACCCAGTCTGCTGCCCAGAGACCCAGTCTGCTGCCCAGAGACCCAGTCTGCTGCCCAGAGACCCAGTCTGCTGCCCAGAGACCCAGTCTGCTGCCCAGAGACCCAGTCTGCTGCCCAGAGACCCAGTCTGCTACCCAGAGACCCAGTCTGCTGCCCAGAGACCCAGTCTGCTGCCCAGAGATCCAGTCTGCTGCCCAGAGACCCAGTCTGCTGCCCAGAGACCCAGTCCGCTGCCCAGAGACCCAGTCCGCTGCCCAGAGACCCAGTCCGCTGCCCAGAGACCCAGTCCGCTGCCCAGAGACCCAGTCCGCTGCCCAGAGACCCAGTCCGCTGCCCAGAGACCCAGTCCGCTGCCCAGAGACCCAGTCCGCTGCCCAGAGACCCAGTCCGCTGCCCAGAGACCCAGTCCGCTGCCCAGAGACCCAGTCCGCTGCCCAGAGACCCAGTCCGCTGCCCAGAGACCCAGTCCGCTGCCCAGAGAGCCAGTCCGCTGCCCAGAGACCCAGTCCGCTGCCCAGAGACCCAGTCCGCTGCCCAGAGACCCAGTCCGCTGCCCAGAGACCCAGTCCGCTGCCCAGAGACCCAGTCCGCTGCCCAGAGACCCAGTCCGCTGCCCAGAGAGCCAGTCCGCTGCCCAGAGACCCAGTCCGCTGCCCAGAGACCCAGTCCGCTGCCCAGAGACCCAGTCCGCTGCCCAGAGACCCAGTCCGCTGCCCAGAGACCCAGTCCGCTGCCCAGAGACCCAGTCCGCTGCCCAGAGACCCAGTCCGCTGCCCAGAGAGCCAGTCCG
The DNA here is from genome assembly GCF_965601325.2 of Salmo salar. Classification (NCBI taxonomy): domain Eukaryota; kingdom Metazoa; phylum Chordata; class Actinopteri; order Salmoniformes; family Salmonidae; genus Salmo; species Salmo salar. The sequence continues at coordinate 17,527,141 of NC_138292.1, forward strand.
CTGCCCAGAGAGCCAGTCCGCTGCCCAGAGACCCAGTCCGCTGCCCAGAGACCCAGTCCGCTGCCCAGAGACCCAGTCCGCTGCCCAGAGACCCAGTCCGCTGCCCAGAGACCCAGTCCGCTGCCCAGAGACCCAGTCCGCTGCCCAGAGACCCAGTCCGCTGCCCAGAGACCCAGTCCGCTGCCCAGAGACCCAGTCCGCTGCCCAGAGACCCAGTCCGCTGCCCAGAGACCCAGTCCGCTGCCCAGAGACCCAGTCTGCTGCCCAGAGAGCCAGTCTGCTGCCCAGAGACCCAGTCTGCTGCCCAGAGACCCAGTCCGCTGCCCAGAGACCCAGTCCGCTGCCCAGAGACCCAGTCCGCTGCCCAGAGACCCAGTCCGCTGCCCAGAGACCCAGTCCGCTGCCCAGAGACCCAGTCCGCTGCCCAGAGACCCAGTCCGCTGCCCAGAGACCCAGTCCGCTGCCCAGAGACCCAGTCCGCTGCCCAGAGACCCAGTCCGCTGCCCAGGGACCCAGTCCGCTGCCCAGAGACCCAGTCCGCTGCCCAGAGACCCAGTCTGCTGCCCAGAGACCCAGTCTGCTGCCCAGGGACCCAGTCTGCTGCCCAGAGACCCAGTCTGCTGCCCAGAGACCCAGTCTGCTGCCCAGAGACCCAGTCTGCTGCCCAGAGACCCAGTCTGCTGCCCAGAGACCCAGTCTGCTGCCCAGAGACCCAGTCTGCTGCCCAGAGACCCAGTCTGCTGCCCAGAGACCCAGTCCGCTGCCCAGAGACCCAGTCCGCTGCCCAGAGACCCAGTCCGCTGCCCAGAGACCCAGTCCGCTGCCCAGAGACCCAGTCTGCTGCCCAGGGACCCAGTCTGCTGCCCAGAGATCCAGTCTACTGCCCAGAGATCCAGTCTACTGCCCAGAGACCCAGTCTGCTGCCCAGGGACCCAGTCTGCTGCCCAGAGACCCAGTCTACTGCCCAGAGACCCAGTCTACCATTATAATAGAGCAGTAATGTAAAACCAGACTCAGCATGGTCTACAGCCACAAGGGATCATAGATAAGGCTTTTGTTTGTGACTGTGGTGTCAGGAGAGAGGGAGAGACAGAGAGTAGAGAGTAGAGAGGGGAGAGACAGAGGGGAGAGAGAGTAGAGAGGGGAGAGACAGAGTAGAGAGACAGAGTAGAGAGACAGAGTAGAGAGAGAGAAACAGAGACAGAGACAGAGACAGAGAGAGAGTAGAGAGACAGTAGAGAGACAGAGAGACAGAGAGAGAGTAGAGAGACAGAGAGAGTAGAGAGACAGCGAGAGTAGAGAGACAGAGAGAGAGTAGAGAGACAGAGAGAGAGTAGAGAGACAGCGAGAGTAGAGAGACAGAGAGAGAGTAGAGAGACAGAGAGAGTAGAGACAGCGAGAGAGTAGAGAGACAGCGAGAGAGTAGAGAGACAGAGAGAGAGTAGAGAGACAGAGAGAGAGTAGAGAGACAGCGAGAGTAGAGAGACAGAGAGAGAGTAGAGAGACAGAGAGAGAGAGTAGAGAGACAGCGAGAGTAGAGAGACAGAGAGAGAGTAGAGAGACAGAGAGAGTAGAGACAGCGAGAGAGTAGAGAGACAGCGAGAGAGTAGAGAGACAGAGAGAGAGTAGAGAGACAGAGAGAGAGTAGAGAGACAGCGAGAGTAGAGAGACAGAGAGAGAGTAGAGAGACAGAGAGAGAGTAGAGAGACAGCGAGAGTAGAGAGACAGAGAGAGAGTAGAGAGACAGAGAGAGTAGAGAGACAGCGAGAGTAGAGAGACAGAGACAGAGACAGAGAGACAGAGAGAGAGTAGAGAGACAGAGAGAGAGTAGAGAGACAGAGGGAGAGTAGAGAGACAGAGAGAGAGTAGAGAGACAGTAGAGAGAGTAGAGAGACAGTAGAGAGACAGAGAGAGAGTAGAGAGACAGAGAGAGAGTAGAGACAGTAGAGAGACAGAGAGAGAGTAGAGAGACAGAGAGAGTAGAGAGACAGCGAGAGAGTAGAGACAGCGAGAGAGTAGAGAGACAGCGAGAGAGTAGAGAGACAGAGAGAGAGTAGAGAGACAGAGAGAGAGTAGAGAGACAGCGAGAGAGTAGAGAGACAGAGAGAGTAGAGAGACAGAGAGAGAGTAGAGAGACAGAGAGAGTAGAGAGACAGAGAGAGAGTAGAGAGACAGAGAGAGAGTAGAGAGACAGTAGAGAGAGTAGAGAGACAGTAGAGAGACAGAGAGAGTAGAGAGACAGAGAGAGAGTAGAGAGACAGTAGAGAGACAGAGAGAGAGTAGAGAGACAGAGAGAGTAGAGAGACAGCGAGAGAGTAGAGACAGCGAGAGAGTAGAGAGACAGCGAGAGAGTAGAGAGACAGAGAGAGAGTAGAGAGACAGCGAGAGAGTAGAGAGACAGCGAGAGAGTAGAGAGACAGAGAGAGTAGAGAGACAGAGAGAGAGTAGAGAGACAGAGAGAGTAGAGAGACAGAGAGAGAGTAGAGAGACAGAGAGAGTAGAGAGACAGAGAGAGTAGAGAGACAGAGAGAGAGTAGAGAGACAGAGAGAGTAGAGAGACAGAGAGAGTAGAGAGACAGAGAGAGTAGAGAGACAGAGAGAGAGTAGAGAGACAGAGAGAGAGTAGAGAGACAGAGAGAGAGTAGAGAGACAGAGGAGAGTAGAGAGACGAGAGAGAGTAGAGAGACAGAGAGAGTAGAGAGACAGAGAGAGTAGAGAGAGATAGAGTTGAGAGTAGAGACAGAGAGAGAGTAGAGAGACAGAGAGAGAGTAGAGAGACAGAGAGAGAGTAGAGAGACAGAGAGAGAGCAGAGAGACAGAGAGAGTAGAGAGACAGAGAGAGTAGAGAGAGTAGAGAGACAGAGAGAGTAGAGAGACAGAGAGAGTAGAGAGAGATAGAGTTGAGAGTAGAGACAGAGAGAGAGTAGAGAGAGATAGAGTTGAGAGTAGAGACAGAGAGAGAGTAGAGAGAGATGGAGTAGAGAGTAGAGAGAGAGGGAGAGACAGGCAAAGCAGAACAAAGGAATAGAGGGAGAGCTGTGTGATAGAGGCTGAATGACTCTTTCCACCCCTACACTGGAAACAGCAGACTACCTGCTTACACCAGTTGATAGGAGAGTGGAATAGAGACCCATATAAACAACATCAACACAGACATGTCAGTAAGAGCTCAGCGTCCAGTACTGTCCCTCCTCTGTCATAAATGGAACCTGAGAGAGCTGGAAACGAGGTAGTGGAGCAGGTATCAGTACCACATCACCTAGTACCTACGTTCCAGTCAGTACCACATCACCTAGTACCTACGTTCCAGTCAGTACCACATCACCTAGCACCTACGTTCAAGTCAGTACCACATCACCCAGCACCTACGTTCCAGTCAGTACCACATCACCCAGCACCTACGTTCCAGTCAGTACCACATCACCTAGCACCTACGTTCCAGTCAGTACCACATCACCTACGTTCCAGTCAGTACCACATCACCTACGTTCCAGTCAGTACCACATCACCTAGTACCTACGTTCCAGTCAGTACCACATCACCTAGTACCTACGTTCCAGTCAGTACCACATCACCTAGTACCTACGTTCCAGTCAGTACCACATCACCTAGTACCTACGTTCCAGTCAGTACCACATCACCCAGCACCTACGTTCCAGTCAGTACCACATCACCCAGCACCTACGTTCCAGTCAGTACCACATCACCCAGCACCTACATTCCAGTCAGCACCACATCACCTAGTACCTACATTCCAGTCAGTACCACATCACCCAGCACCTACGTTCCAGTCAGTACCCCATCACCCAGCACCTATGTTCCAGTCAGTACCACATCACATAGCACCTACGTTCCAGTCAGTACCACATCACCTAGCACCTACGTTCCAGTCAGTACCACATCACCTAGCACCTACGTTCCAGTCAGTACCACATCACCTAGTACCTACGTTCCAGTCAGTACCACATCACCCAGCACCTACGTTCCAGTCAGTACCACATCACCCAGCACCTACGTTCAAGTCAGTACCACATCACCCAGCACCTACGTTCCAGTCAGTACCACATCACCCAGCACCTACGTTCCAGTCAGTACCACATCACCTAGCACCTACGTTCCAGTCAGTACCACATCACCCAGCACCTACGTTCCAGTCAGTACCACATCACCTAGCACCTATGGGAGAAAACCCTCTTCCTCTGTACTGCATTCCATAGGAGAGAATGAACCGTCCATAACCAATCTTACTGTGTGTGTGTACATGTGTCTGTGTGTGAGTGTGTGTGTGTGTGTGTGTGTGTGTGCGTCTGTGTGTGTGCTTCTGTGTGTGTTAAACCTTATAAATCTGTCTCCAGTTAACCTCCGGAGTGGTCTGATTCCCATACCTGAGTTCAGGTGTGATGTGTGCAGTGAGGGGTGAGGAATGAGGAACAAGGGGTCAGGTACAGCGAGAGACACGTCAGAAAACGAGGGAGCAGAGAACAAACATTCTCTGAGACATTCCTATACAATCACTGGTGCAGTGTTACAGTCAGAAGGGAATACAACAGATGGCCTAGAGTAAACGCTAGGACAAAAGGGATTCCAGTTGAAGAGAAGCTGTAAGACCTGCACACGGGTAAATAAGACCTGCACACGGGTAAATAAGACGTGCACACGGGTAAATAGGACGTGCACACGGGTAAATAGGACGTGCACACGGGTAAATAGGACGTGCACACGGGTAAATAAGACCTGCACACGGGTAAATAAGACGAGCACACGGGTAAATAGGACGTGCACACGGGTAAATAGGACGTGCACACGGGTAAATAGGACGTGCACACGGGTAAATAGGACGTGCACACGGGTAAATAGGACGTGCACACGGAGAAAATAGGACGTGCACACGGGTAAATAGGACGTGCACACGGAGAAAATAGGACGTGCACACGGGTAAATAGGACGTGCACACGGGTAAATAGGACGTGCACACGGAGAAAATAGGACGTGCACACGGGGTAAATAGGACGTGCACACGGAGAAAATAGGACGTGCACACGGGTAAATAGGACGTGCACACGGGTAAATAAGACGTGCACACGGGTAAATAAGACGTGCACACGGGTAAATAAGACGTGCACACGGGTAAATAGGATGTGCACACGGGTAAATAGGACGTGCACACGGGTAAATAGGACGTCCACACGGGTAAATAAGACCTCCACACGGGTAAATAAGACCTCCACACGGGTAAATAAGACCTCCACACGGGTAAATAAGACCTCCACACGGGTAAATAGGACCTCCACACGGGTAAATAGGACCTGCACACGGGTAAATAGGACCTGCACACGGGTAAATAGGACCTCCACACGGGTAAATAGGACGTGCACACGGGTAAATAAGACCTCCACACGGGTAAATAAGACCTCCACACGGGTAAATAGGACCTCCACACGGGTAAATAGGACCTTCACACGGGTAAATAGGACCTTCACACGGGTAAATAGGACCTCCACAGGGGTAAATAGGACCTCCACACGGGTAAATAAGACGTGCACACGGGTAAATAAGACCTCCACACGGGTAAATAAGACCTCCACACGGGTAAATAAGACCTCCACACGGGTAAATAGGACCTCCACACGGGTAAATAGGACCTCCACACGGGTAAATAAGATGTGCACACGGGTAAATAAAGAAAGTGTTATGAGCATTGTCTGTTCTTTCCTCTGGGGGTACTAGGTGATAAATCTGTACAAATGATGACAGAGTTATGGTTTCCTGTGGAATGAGTTCTAGGCATGTACCTATTCATCTTTACTGAGGGAGTAGTACTTTCTACCCTAGCAACATACATACTTAGCAACAAGACCTGCATGAGTTACTGCTTCCTATAGTGTGGAAATGGAATGAGGTTGTCTTGTTTAGTGTCTGAGTTACTGCTTCCTATAGTGTGGAAATGGAATGAGGTTGTCTTGTTTAGTGTCTGAGTTACTGCTTCCTATAGTGTGGAAATGGAATGAGGTTGTCTTGTTTAGTGTCTGAGTTACTGCTTCCTATAGTGTGGAAATGGAATGAGGTTGTCTTGTTTAGTGTCTGAGTTACTGCTTCCTATAGTGTGGAAATGGAATGAGGTTGTCTTGTTTAGTGTCTGAGTTACTGCTTCCTATAGTGTGGAAATGGAATGAGGTTGTCTTGTTTAGTGTGTGAGTTACTGCTTCCTATAGTGTGGAAATGGAATGAGGTTGTCTTGTTTAGTGTCTGAGTTACTGCTTCCTATAGTGTGGAAATGGAATGAGGTTGTCTTGTTTAGTGTCTGAGTTACTGCTTCCTATAGTGTGGAAATGGAATGAGGTTGTCTTGTTTAGTGTGTGAGTTACTGCTTCCTATAGTGTGGAAATGGAATGAGGTTGTCTTGTTTAGTGTGTGAGTTACTGCTTCCTATAGTGTGGAAATGGAATGAGGTTGTCTTGTTTAGTGTCTGAGTTACTGCTTCCTATAGTGTGGAAATGGAATGAGGTTGTCTTGTTTAGTGTGTGAGTTACTGCTTCCTATAGTGTGGAAATGGAATGAGGTTGTCTTGTTTAGTGTCTGAGTTGACTGCTTCTTCTACTAGTTCCTGGTGGTGGGAAGACTGTTTCTGGTTCCTCCTCATAGATGAGTCAGAAGGTCATGTCTTGCACAGTTCCAGACAGTGATGTCACATTCTCCATAGCGAGGTAATGTGGAGGGATGGGTGAGCTCAGTAAACATGAGGAATCAGGGTGGATCATGAGGCATTATTTAAAAAGTAGGAATGCTGACAAAAGCCTAGTGACGGAAAAGAAGAGAATTACCAAAACTCTCTGGTGACTGGATGGATGTTATATTTAAGAATGAATGAGAGTGTGGATTAATAGATAGTCATGAGGAATGTACTGGCTGTTCTGTCAATGTTCTGCATAATATCAATACTCACTCTCACACAAACAGTGTTCCTTCTATCCAGGCATAGTTCAACTACAGCTGGAGGGCACACATACCTGCATACACACAAACACACCCTTCACTGTTGCAATTTTGAGAACATTTATTTTCCTTATATTTCGCAGTCCTCCTCTTCTCATAACGTTTAGCCTAAATGGACTTTAAAGGTCTTTCACAAGGCTATAGCACAGAATCAGCCCGTCCTCCTATATTTATTCCATGTTGCTGTATCTCCCTGGCCTTAATAACCATATTCCTCCTATATTTATTCCATGTTGCTGTATCTCCCTGGCCTTAATAACCATATTCCTCCTATATTTATTCCATGTTGCTGTATCTCCCTGGCCTTAATAACCATATTCCTCCTATATTTATTCCATGTTGCTGTATCTCCCTGGCCTTAATAACCATATTCCTCCTATATTTATTCCATGTTGCTGTATCTCCCTGGCCTTAATAACCATATTCCTCCTATATTTATTCCATGTTGCTGTATCTCCCTGGTCTTAATAACCATATTCCTCCTATATTTATTCCATGTTGCTGTATCTCCCTGGCCTTAATAACCATATTCCTCCTATATTTATTCCATGTTGCTGTATCTCCCTGGCCTTAATAACCATATTCCTCCTATATTTATTCCATGTTGCTGTATCTCCCTGGCCTTAATAACCATATTCCTCCTATATTTATTCCATGTTGCTGTATCTCCCTGGCCTTAATAACCATATTCCTCCTATATTTATTCCATGTTGCTGTATCTCCCTGGTCTTAATAACCATATTCCTCCTATATTTATTCCATGTTGCTGTATCTCCCTGGTCTTAATAACCATATTCCTCCTATATTTATTCCATGTTGCTGTATCTCCCTGGCCTTAATAACCATATTCCTCCTATATTTATTCCATGTTGCTGTATCTCCCTGGCCTTAATAACCATATTCCTCCTATATTTATTCCATGTTGCTGTATCTCCCTGGCCTTAATAACCATATTCCTCCTATATTTATTCCATGTTGCTGTATCTCCCTGGCCTTAATAACCATATTCCTCCTATATTTATTCCATGTTGCTGTATCTCCCTGGCCTTAATAACCATATTCCTCCTATATTTATTCCATGTTGCTGTATCTCCCTGGCCTTAATAACCATATTCCTCCTATATTTATTCCATGTTGCTGTATCTCCCTGGCCTTAATAACCATATTCCTCCTATATTTATTCCATGTTGCTGTATCTCCCTGGCCTTAATAACCATATTCCTCCTATATTTATTCCATGTTGCTGTATCTCCCTGGCCTTAATAACCATATTCCTCCTATATTTATTCCATGTTGCTGTATCTCCCTGGCCTTAATAACCATATTCCTCCTATATTTATTCCATGTTGCTGTATCTCCCTGGCCTTAATAACCATATTCCTCCTATATTTATTCCATGTTGCTGTATCTCCCTGGCCTTAATAACCATATTCCTCCTATATTTATTCCATGTTGCTGTATCTCCCTGGCCTTAATAACCATATTCCTCCTATATTTATTCCATGTTGCTGTATCTCCCTGGCCTTAATAACCATATTCCTCCTATATTTATTCCATGTTGCTGTATCTCCCTGGCCTTAATAACCATATTCCTCCTATATTTATTCCATGTTGCTGTATCTCCCTGGCCTTAATAACCATATTCCTCCTATATTTATTCCATGTTGCTGTATCTCCCTGGCCTTAATAACCATATTCCTCCTATATTTATTCCATGTTGCTGTATCTCCCTGGCCTTAATAACCATATTCCTCCTATATTTATTCCATGTTGCTGTATCTCCCTGGCCTTAATAACCATATTCCTCCTATATTTATTCCATGTTGCTGTATCTCCCTGGCCTTAATAACCATATTCCTCCTATATTTATTCCATGTTGCTGTATCTCCCTGGCCTTAATAACCATATTCCTCCTATATTTATTCCATGTTGCTGTATCTCCCTGGCCTTAATAACCATATTCCTCCTATATTTATTCCATGTTGCTGTATCTCCCTGGCCTTAATAACCATATTCCTCCTATATTTATTCCATGTTGCTGTATCTCCCTGGCCTTAATAACCATATTCCTCCTATATTTATTCCATGTTGCTGTATCTCCCTGGCCTTAATAACCATATTCCTCCTATATTTATTCCATGTTGCTGTATCTCCCTGGCCTTAATAACCATATTCCTCCTATATTTATTCCATGTTGCTGTATCTCCCTGGCCTTAATAACCATATTCCTCCTATATTTATTCCATGTTGCTGTATCTCCCTGGCCTTAATAACCATATTCCTCCTATATTTATTCCATGTTGCTGTATCTCCCTGGCCTTAATAACCATATTCCTCCTATATTTATTCCATGTTGCTGTATCTCCCTGGCCTTAATAACCATATTCCTCCTATATTTATTCCATGTTGCTGTATCTCCCTGGCCTTAATAACCATATTCCTCCTATATTTATTCCATGTTGCTGTATCTCCCTGGCCTTAATAACCATATTCCTCCTATATTTATTCCATGTGGCTGTATCTCCCTGGCCTTAATCCTGGCCTTAATAACCATATTCCTCCTATATTTATTCCATGTTGCTGTATCTCCCTGGTCTTAATAACCATATTCCTCCTATATTTATTCCATGTTGCTGTATCTCCCTGGCCTTAATAACCATATTCCTCCTATATTTATTCCATGTTGCTGTATCTCCCTGGTCTTAATAACCATATTCCTCCTATATTTATTCCATGTTGCTGTATCTCCCTGGCCTTAATAACCATATTCCTCCTATATTTATTCCATGTTGCTGTATCTCCCTGGCCTTAATAACCATATTCATCCTATATTTATTCCATGTTGCTGTATCTCCCTGGTCTTAATAACCATATTCATCCTATATTTATTCCATGTTGCTGTATCTCCCTGGTCTTAATAACCATATTCCTCCTATATTTATTCCATGTTGCTGTATCTCCCTGGTCTTAATAACCAGATCAGATACGATAAGTCAAGAATGTGGGTGTAGAATGTTTGTTGTTCCATTGTATCTGATAAGGACGACGTTGTATTAGGCGGTGATTCTAATTTGAGAGCTGCATCGTTCCCACACCCCTAGTTGTTTATGTTCAAATATAAAACAAGATAAACCCGACTAGCATGAACAAAGCATAGGTTATGTATCTAGCCGTGTGCTTCATCATTTGACTGTGTACCTTGACCTTATAATCCAGTTTTATAGCCCTATACCATGCTGATAGGTAAGTTAAGTTCTTAAATTCTGATAGCCTGTTGCTCCTGGTCGAGGTTACCTACAGGCACATATTTAGGATCAGTGTATCATTCTTAAGTCCAAACCTTGACCAAAGGGGGTGAAATGTTAAGGGCCAACATCATGCTGTTGTATGGCTCTGCAGGAGACTGTGTTTATCTGGTGAACGTGTCATGTTGTGGGCCAATGGTCAGGCCCCAGATAGAACACAGACCATCATCAGAGCCATTTGTCTAACAGGGTCAATGATTAACCTTCTCCAGCCAGACAGGAGATTAAGAGCTTCTATACCAGGGATAATGACTGGTGATGTAAACATCTAGGTGGAGCAGAGCTCAAAGGACCTTATAAGGTTGTATAAGCCTGGTTCTCAGTCTGGATGTAGTGTGCCTGCCCTGTGGATCACTGGTTCAATGCCCCTCACAGATGTGTTCCACCCTAAATCACTACAATTATGGTACATGACAATGTCTAACGGGCATAGAGCAGGGGTGTCAAACATACGGCCTGGATCCCGCCCGCGATGGGGACCAATCCTGCCCGCTGCTGGTTTAAGGAAAAATACAAAAATAAAATGTTTTTATACTTTAAAATGACTAAAAGCAAATAATGGACCTACATTCATACAGTTTATTGACTGTGGCCAGCTCACTAATAATCACAGAGGAAGGAGGAAGACCGAATGCGCCCCCCCAGGACAAAATGAGTTTGACACCCCTGGCATAGAGAGAGGACACTGAGGAAGCTGTCTTACTGTAGGGTAAGTAGGCTAGTCTTCTGGCTGACACTACTGTAAGCCCTACATGAAGATGCTCACTTGTGACAGCAGTCTGGTCCCTCTGGCCAGATCACAGATGTTATTTGGGCTAATAGGGTGTGTGTGTGTGTGTGTGTGTGTGTGTGTGTGTGTGTGTGTGTGTGTGTGTGTGTTAATACTATAATTACTAGAAAAAGCCCATTAACACCAGAGGAAGCTAGTAAGCCTGATAAGACTTCAGTCAGGAGGATCTAAGACCAATACTCAGAAGGAAATTCATCTCTTCTTGTTTATTCTTACTTTAGGGGTATCATTTTGTGTCCCAAAGTAAGGTATTGTGCTATCGGTTAAATTAAATATTGTAATTGATGTCAGATTATAATGTAAAACAATTTGCATATCCAACTGGTTGGCATGAATAAATGAAAAAAATATATTTAAAAAAGTGGGAAAAATAAAGCAGCCACATAGTGATAACATAACATAACCTTTGACACACGTACGTGGCGCCTCTCCATCTGCCTGCCTGCCAGACTGTCTAGCCATCCGGAACGCAGTGAGAAGGATAGTAAAACATGTTCACTTAAATAGTTTTTGTCTTACCGCTGTTCTCTCATCAGCTCTGATGTCCTCAAATGTACACAGACTCCGCGTTACCCCGTTCATCTTCACACAGATAAGATATAATTATTTATCTATAGCTTAAATATGAAAGAGTTGTTCAACGTTGCTTATATATAATTATTTTCTCTAAACAAACAGGGAAAACGGGTTTTCGTCCTCTTGTCTCCCTCTAGCCCTCGCAGACGGAAGATCACGGTTGATTTGAACAATAGTCGACGCTGCTCTTTACTACCAGTTTAATCAGGCAGTTCCCTCTACTCCCGCCCTCCCTCAGGAATGTATGCGCGTGACCTCAGTGCACAGGCAGCAGAGATGTTGGATAACTAAAGACAGTTCACTCAGGACGTTAACCATCGAACAAAAAATGATCAGTTCCTGTCTACTTAAGGGGGTGGCTCTCCCATAGACACCAATACGAAAGCAGCTGGGTCTGGTATTCTTCTTAGTTCATTGACGTCCATGAAACAGAACAAAATAGGGAGTGGGATGTCTCGCTGCCTCTTCTTTCTCTGTAGCCAGCTCGCTCTGTCTCCCGTCACGCCCCCGCGCTGCGCGCTACAACTGAAAAAGTCAGAGGAGCGCGGACTACGCAGGTAAATACCTGTCAGATAGCAAAATAATAAAACTCAATCTCATTACATCCGAAACTCAATCTCATACCATGCCGATCACATATTAGGAAAATTGTTAGGAAATTACGATTTTATTTCAGTTGAGTATTGCATTCAGGTTTGAGGGACACAAATATAGTTGTTCCACAGGCAAATAGGCTACTCATGACCACAAAAACACAGGGAAACTGAACCAGACAAAGTCAGACAGACAGACACAGAGAGAGAGGGAGACAGTGCTCCATCAGTGTGTCCACAGCAGCAGTAGCATGCAGGTCTCAGTGTTCTGATCCAGAGCTCAGGCTGCACACAGAACCCAAATTGGATCAAAATGTATTAATGGTCATTAATGGTTGCGCAGGAGTCTCCATCTTTTTTTGTGTGTATGTTTGTGTGTGTGGGGGGTGGGGGGTTCAATGTCCCAAGTATCCATCAAAACATTCCGATACACACCCAGTAAATCAGTCTCTTAAACCCATCACGTTGTCAGGCATATGCCTGAATGAGGACAGACCCAGACAGCTATGGTCTCAGAGTGAGGACAGACCCAGACAGCTAGGGTCTCAGTGAGTAAAGACCCAGACAGCTAGGGTCTCAGTGAGTACAGACCCAGACAGCTAGGGTCTCAGAGTGAGGACAGAGCCAGACAGCTATGGTCTCAGTGAGTACAGACCCAGACAGCTAGGGTCTCAGAGTGAGGACAGACCCAGACAGCTAGGGTCTCAGTGAGTACAGACCCAGACAGCTAGGTTCTCAGAGTGAGGACAGACCCAGACAGCTAGGGTCTCAGTGAGTACAGACCCAGACAGCTAGGGTCTCAGAGTGAGGACAGACCCAGAGAGCTAGGGTCTCAGAGTGAGGACAGACCCAGACAGCTAGGGTCTCAGAGTGAGGACAGACCCAGACAGCTAGGGTCTCAGTGAGTACAGACCCAGACAGCTAGGGTCTCAGTGAGTACAGACCCAGACAGCTAGGGTCTCAGTGAGTACAGACCCAGACAGCTAGGGTCTCAGTGAGTACAGACCCAGACAGCTAGGGTCTCAGAGTGAGGACAGACCCAGACAGCTAGGGTCTCAGAGTGAGGACAGACCCAGACAGCTAGGGTCTCAGAGTGAGGACAGACCCAGACAGCTAGGGTCTCAGAGTGAGGACAGACCCAGACAGCTAGGGTCTCAGTGAGTACAGACCCAGACAGCTAGGGTCTCAGAGTGAGGACAGACCCAGACAGCTATGGTCTCAGTGAGTACAGACCCAGACAGCTAGGGTCTCAGAGTGAGGACAGACCCAGACAGCTAGGGTCTCAGTGAGTACAGACCCAGACAGCTAGGGTCTCAGAGTGAGGACAAACCCAGACAGCTAGGGTCTCAGTGAGTACAGACCCAGACAGCTAGGTTCTCAGAGTGAGGACAGACCCAGACAGCTAGGGTCTCAGTGAGTACAGACCCAGACAGCTAGGGTCTCAGAGTGAGGACAGACCCAGAGAGCTATGGTCTCAGTGAGTACAGACCCAGACAGCTAGGGTCTCAGAGTGAGGACAGACCCAGACAGCTAGGGTCTCAGTGAGTAAAGACCCAGACAGCTAGGGTCTCAGTGAGTACAGACCCAGACAGCTAGGGTCTCAGAGTGAGGACAGAGCCAGACAGCTATGGTCTCAGTGAGTACAGACCCAGACAGCTAGGGTCTCAGAGTGAGGACAGACCCAGACAGCTAGGGTCTCAGTGAGTACAGACCCAGACAGCTAGGTTCTCAGAGTGAGGACAGACCCAGACAGCTAGGGTCTCAGTGAGTACAGACCCAGACAGCTAGGGTCTCAGAGTGAGGACAGACCCAGAGAGCTAGGGTCTCAGAGTGAGGACAGACCCAGACAGCTAGGGTCTCAGAGTGAGGACAGACCCAGACAGCTAGGGTCTCAGTGAGTACAGACCCAGACAGCTAGGGTCTCAGTGAGTACAGACCCAGACAGCTAGGGTCTCAGTGAGTACAGACCCAGACAGCTAGGGTCTCAGTGAGTACAGACCCAGACAGCTAGGGTCTCAGAGTGAGGACAGACCCAGACAGCTAGGGTCTCAGAGTGAGGACAGACCCAGACAGCTAGGGTCTCAGAGTGAGGACAGACCCAGACAGCTAGGGTCTCAGAGTGAGGACAGACCCAGACAGCTAGGGTCTCAGTGAGTACAGACCCAGACAGCTAGGGTCTCAGAGTGAGGACAGACCCAGACAGCTATGGTCTCAGTGAGTACAGACCCAGACAGCTAGGGTCTCAGAGTGAGGACAGACCCAGACAGCTAGGGTCTCAGTGAGTACAGACCCAGACAGCTAGGGTCTCAGAGTGAGGACAAACCCAGACAGCTAGGGTCTCAGTGAGTACAGACCCAGACAGCTAGGTTCTCAGAGTGAGGACAGACCCAGACAGCTAGGGTCTCAGTGAGTACAGACCCAGACAGCTAGGGTCTCAGAGTGAGGACAGACCCAGAGAGCTATGGTCTCAGTGAGTACAGACCCAGACAGCTAGGGTCTCAGAGTGAGGACAGACCCAGACAGCTAGGGTCTCAGTGAGTACAGACCCAGACAGCTAGGGTCTCAGAGTGAGGACAGACCCAGACAGCTAGGGTCTCAGTGAGTACAGACCCAGACAGCTAGGTTCTCAGAGTGAGGACAGACCCAGACAGCTAGGGTCTCAGTGAGTACAGACCCAGACAGCTAGGGTCTCAGAGTGAGGACAGACCCAGAGAGCTATGGTCTCAGTGAGTACAGACCCAGACAGCTAGGGTCTCAGAGTGAGGACAGACCCAGACAGCTATGGTCTCAGTGAGTACAGACCCAGACAGCTAGGGTCTCAGAGTGAGGACAGACCCAGACAGCTAGGGTCTCAGAGTGAGGACAGACCCAGACAGCTAGGGTCTCAGAGTGAGGACAGACCCAGACAGCTAGGGTCTCAGAGTGAGGACAGACCCAGACAGCTAGGGTCTCAGAGTGAGTACAGACCCAGACAGCTAGGATCTCAGAGTGAGTACAGACCCAGACAGCTGGGGTCTCAGTGAGTACAGACCCAGACAGCTAGGGTCTCAGTGAGTACAGACCCAGACAGCTAGGGTCTCAGTGAGGACAGACCCAGACAGCTATGGTCTCAGTGAGTACAGACCCAGACATCTAGGGTCTCAGAGTGAGTACAGACCCAGACAGCTAGGGTCTCAGTGAGGACAGACCCAGACAGCTATGGTCTCAGTGAGTACAGACCCAGACAGCTAGGGTCTCAGAGTGAGTACCACAGAGAAGAGGCAGCACAGATATGAACAGGAGTTTGAACAGTGAGACAGACTACCACTGAATATGTCACCCTGAGTCACTGTTCTCCATACATCCCCCTGTTCCCACCCAGTAGTCCTATACAACACTGAGTCAGAGATCTCTCATCCAGACTGTCATTCAGTCCAACAGGAGACCTGCTGCTCTCAACTATGCATATTACATGATTTAGCAGAACACACTATCCATGCCATTTAACAGGGAGAAACTCAGTTCAACTTCAGTCAATTTAGAACAATAATTGACTAACCCAAATACTTGCCAATGAACTTAGAACAGTAGGATTGATGGGCAAGTTTATGGCCACAGATAGGGGGAAATGACAGAGAAATATATCAGGGTGAATAGGCTAATCTTTCTGTTCTTCTGGCAGGGTAGAATACATGCTGTGCTGAACAAAAGTGGGTTGACTGAGATAGGAAACAGATGATATCCACTCCTCTGCTCCTCTGGTATCTGGTTTTATCTTTCAAAATCCATTCAAATGTAGTGGTGGAAATATTTGCATTATGTCACATGAGAATATAGAAATGTGAATATCTGTAGTGATCTAGCAGGTACTGTATATATCACTCCCCTATGGAGAATGTTACAGCACAACATAGCCCACTTACACAACACTAACACACCCTGGGGAGGATTTCTATACAAATATTGTTTGGGAAACATTGCATTCCATAACCACAGGTGGGGACAGCCCAGTGTTCCACTGTACTGTCAATATTGACTGGTTTACCATCAGGAAAAACTGGAATACTGGCAGGACATAGAGTACTGTACATACAGACTACTGGTATGGAAACACTATTGCAAAGTGCTTTGTGCAAAATACTAGAGAACACAAACATATAAATGAATAATCAATTATTATTACAGAAAAAGTGTGGAAACATAAAAATGTATCACAGATAGAACTGGGATGTAGTAACTCAAAGTAAAGAGTTTGGAAAAGGAAATGTATTCCCAGTTACATGCAAAAACTAAACTTCCTTTCATAACGCTTGATATTCAGTCACACAAAAGATGTAGAACATCTGAGAAAACAAAAACATTCTTAACACAGAAAATGCCCTTGAGTCGTCTCACTGTAACAGATAGTAATTGTAGCTCATTCTTGAAGAATGTGTACAGAATGTGTACAGATATACAGGGAGTTCTTGTCTTATCTCTGGATATTCAATAGCAAAGTAATTATAACCATTTTTTTTATGTTTTATTGTCACATACGGTGCAGTGAAATGTGTTGTTTTACAGGGTCAGCCATAGTAGTACAGCACCCTTGGAGCAAATAAGGGTTAAGTGCCTTGCTCAAGGGCACATTGGCAACTTTTTCACCTTGTCGGCTCGAGTATTCTAACCCGCAACCTTTCGGTTACTGGCCCAACGCTCTAACCTCTAGGTTATCTGCCACCCTACAAATCAATATGCTGTAGTGTCCTGGGATGATAGGCTATCTATGATTAAACAAGAAAACAATACCCCTCCATACTGACCCTATTCAGCTAACACTGATCATTAAAACCAACTGCACGGCCGTCTTTCCCACAACTCCAATATAACAGGTTCTTTAAAACAACGTTCGGCCAGGACAACACACATACGTTTGTATCGCAGTACTAGCATACTCCTGTTCAGTCCTGATCATTCTCACACCATCCAATCAGTCCTTTCTCAGTAGCTGTTGCTTCAGTAGTTGTTGGGAGTGGTACACAGCACAGAAGACATCCATCAAACCAACTAACTTACAGTAAATCCCTGTTTTCATTGCAAACCTAGCTGAACAGAAAACAGTGGGAGTTGGGTATCTGCCCAGAAAACCAGAAAAACAAAATGTGGCAAGTTTATTACAAAGCTAATTCCAACTGAATACTATGAAAGGTAAAGAGAGTTTGGCGTCTGCAGTAATGCTGCCTCTATCTGTGCTCTATTTTCTTTTCACGCCTGCATGGCCTTATCTGCCAATCAGAGAACTGTGATGTTCATGGAGTAAATGGAATGGTATCAAACACATGAAAGCCCTGTGTTTTATACCATTCCATGCTGGCCATTATTATGAGTCATCCTCCCCTCAGCAGCCTCCACTGGTGAACATCATCAGGGTTTATGTATGCAGCGTGTGTATGTGTATGGGCCAGTGAGCATCAGTGCTTTAGCAGAGATGAGTGAGCGGTTAATTGTTAAAGGTTAATTGACCCGTTTCACCTCTATAAAACACGTGGCTGCCACACACACACGCACAAATCACATTTTATTTGTCACATGCGCCGAATACAACAGGTGTAGACCTTACCATGAAATACTTACTTACAAGCCCTTAACCAACAGTGCAGTTAAGAAAAATAAAGTTAAGAAAATATTTACAAAATAAGCTAAAATAAATAGTCCGGGTGACCATATGATTCATTGTTCAGCAGTCTTATGGCTTGGGGGTAGAAGCTGGAAAAGAGACTTTTGGACCACACACCTGATGGAAGGCCTAAATAACACACGGCTGAGAGTACAGGTTTTAGGGAGACAGACTCCCAGTCCCTCCCTCCCCACAGTATCTAACAGGATCAAAGCACCTCTCTGCCACAAGGGATAAAAGTTCAGACATTGATAGAGAAACTGGATAGACTGGATCTACACGCTCTACTTCCCCACATGAAAGGCTGTTTGTAACACACAACAATAAGGGTGTGGTGTGTGTGGTGGGGGGGTAGAGGTATCTAAATAGAGAGGCAGTGAGGGGACTGGAGGTAGGTGGGGGGGTAGAGGTATCTAAATAGAGAGGCAGTGAGGGGACTGGAGGTAGGTGGGGGGGTAGAGGTATCTAAATAGAGAGGCAGTGAGGGGACTGGTGGTAGGTGGGGGGGTAGAGGTATCTAAATAGAGAGGCAGTGAGGGGACTGGAGGTAGGTGTGGGGGGGGGGGGGGGGGGTCATTCAGCATCCAACCATGTCATCATTCTATTAAATATGACAGAATTGACATAGCAAACACAGGTGAATGACAACGATAACCATAGAGAGGAGGAATGACTGTCAAATGTTAGTTTTTTTACAGGATGTTGAAGACAAGGAGATTATAGACAGCCCACTAACACAGACAGAGTAATGACCCATTGCAACAGAAGAGCCATAACAACAATGAAGTGCTTTACCGGTGTAGTAAGGTGGGGTACCTAGCTAAACATAGACGGTGATGTTTTGTTTGTGAAGGCTTGACTTCCAGAGAAGGATCAACTAAAGGTGTGTGGTTAGAAAGGAATTACTGTAATTAATCAACCACCCAATAAGTACACTTTGGTAAGACACATCACTGACTAATGCTTTCTGTTTGAGCGGGCTGCTCTTCCACAGAAAGAGTTTTGGAATGATGTCAGGATGAGGAAGAAAAACAGAACAGTTCTAAGTAAGGAAGATTAAAGGAGGTACTGTACACATATGGTTTAACCACATATGGTTAAACTCAGCAAAAAAAATAAATGTCCTCTCACTATCAACTGCGTTTATTTTCAGCAAATTTAACGTGTAAATATTTGTACGAACATAACAAGATTCAACAACTGATACATAAACTGAACAAGTTCCACAGACATGTGACTAACAGAAATGGAATAATGTTTCCCTGAACAAAGGGGGGGTCAAAATCAAAAGTAACAGTCAGTATCTGGTGTGGCCACCAGCTACATTAAGTACCAGATTTGCCAGTTCTTGCTGTGAGATGTTACCCCACTCTTCCTTCAAGGCACCTGCAAGTTCCCAGACATTTCTGGGGGGAATGGCCCTAGCCCTCACCCTCCGATCCAACAGGTCCCAAACATGCTCAATGGGATTGAGATCCGGGCTCTTCGCTGGCAATGGCAGAACACTGACATTCCTGTCTTGCAAGAAATCACGCACAGAACGAGCAGTATGGCTGGTGGCATTGTCATGCTGGAGGGTCATGTCAGGATGAGCCTGCAGGAAGGGTACCACATGAGGGAGGAGGATGTCTACCCTGTAACGCACAGCGTTGAGATCGCCTGCAATGACAACAAGCTCAGTCCGATGATGTGGTGTGTGGTGACACACCGCCCCATGACGGACCCTCCACCTCCAAATCGATCCCGCTCAGGAGTACAGGCCTCGGTGTAACGCTCATTCCTTCGACGTTAAACGCGAATCCGACCATCACCCCTGATGAGACAAAACTGTGACTCGTCAGTGAAGAGCACTTTTTGCCAGTCCTGCCTGGTCCAGCGACGGTGGGTTTGAGCCCATATGCAATGTTGTTGCCGGTGATGTCTGGTGAAGACCTGCCTTACAACAGGCCTACAAGCCCTCAGTCCAGCCTCTCTCAGCCTATTGCGGACAGTCTGAGCACTGATGGAGGGATTGTGCGTTCCTGGTGTAACTCGGGCAGCTGTTGTTGCCGTCCTGTACCTGTCCCGCAAGTGGGATGTTCGGATGTACCGATCCTGTGCAGTTGTTGTTACACGTGGTCTGCCACTGCGAGAACGATCAGCTGTCTGTCCTGTCTCCCTGTAGCGCTGTCTTAAACGTCCCACAGTACAGACATTGCAATTTATTGCCTTGATCACATCGGCAGTCCTCATGCCTCCTTGCAGCATGCCTAAGGCACGTTCATGCAGATGAGCAGGGACCCTGTGCATCTTTCTTTTGTTGTTTTTCAGAGTCAGTAGAAAGGCCTCTTTAGTGTCCTAAGTTTTCATAACTGTGACCTTAATTGCCTACCGTCTGTAAGCTGTTAGTGTCTTAACGACTGTTCCACAGGTGCATGTTCATTAATTGTTTATGGTTCGATTGAACAAGCATGGGAAACAGTGTTTAAACCCTTTACAATGAAGATCTGTGAAGTTATTTGGATTTTTACGAATTATCTTTGAAAGACAGGGTCCTGAAAAAGGGCCGTTTCTTTCTTTGCTGAGTTTATAACTACGTCCATTTGCATTCCAGCTGAAGAGGACTCTCCTTCCAAAGAAAATAACACAGAAACAGAATCCATTCCATTGAAGGCTGACAGTGGTGGGTTATTGGCTATCGTTTCAACTTGTGCCAGAAAGACAATGAAACACATATTGGACTTCGATTGCCACGCAATATTTAATTCAATAGAAAACAGATTGGTATTGTGAAGTAGAAATTCACAGTGGAAAATGACTAATCAGTAATCATGTACCACCTTCTGTAATCATAGTTACAACAAAGCCATACAGTATGGTAGTCTAGTGCTTCATATATACTAAACAGTAAGTACTGTATGTGTAGGGTATAACAAACACTAGAGTACCATACTCTATACAAAATATTTCAAGCCAACTGAACAGATGGAAGATATGAACATTGCAGCAATTTCACTTACAGTGGTAACTACTGTATCACTGAATGAAAATACAAGCTCTCAGATCTCCCCCAAAACCACTGAAATAGAAACAAATCATTTAGAAAATCTATCCAGAGTACACCGGAACAAGTACAACTGAAAATCATGCATTACAAAATCATTTAAACAGCTTTTAAGGCAGAGTGATTAAGATCTTCACAAGCTTCTCTGAGTATTAATTGTAAGGACTACATAGAAGTTGTGCACAGATGCAGGAAATACAATGTGTAAAGTGTGTGTGTGAAAAAATGGCAAGAGAGGATTGGTATCAGAGCAAACTCCATACATGCATGTTTTGTTTGTGAAGGCTAGACTTCCAGAGAAGGATCAACTAAAGGTGTGTGGTTAGAAAGGAATTACTGTAATTAATCAACCACCCAATAAGTACACTTTGGTAAGACACATCACTGACTAATGCTTTCTGTTTGAGCGGGCTGCTCTTCCACAGAAAGAGTTTTGGAATGATGTCAGGATGAGGAAGAAAAACAGAACAGTTCTAAGTAAGGAAGATTAAAGGAGGTACTGTACATACGCTACCGTTCCAAAGTTTGGGGTCACTTAGGAATTTCCTTGTTTTTGAAAGAAAAGCACATTTTTTGTCCATTAAAATAACATCAAATTGATCAGAAATACAGTGTAGACACTGTTAATGTTGTAAATGACTATTGTAGCTGGAAACGGCAGATGTTTTGTGGAATATCTACATAGGCGTACAGAGGCCCATTATCAGCAACCATCACTCCTCTGTTCCAATGGCACAATTTGTTAGCTAATCCAAGTTTATCATTTTAAAAGGCTAATTGATCATTAGAAAACCCTTTTGCAATTATGTTAGCACAGCTGAAAACTGTTGTCCTGATTAAAGAAGCAATAAAACTGTCCTTCTTTAGACTAGTTGAGTATCTGGAGCATCAGCATTTGTGGGATCGATTACATGCTCAAAATGTCAAGAAACAAATAACTTTCTTCTGAAACTCGTCAGTCTATTCTTGTTCTGAGAAATGAAGGCTATTCCATGTGAGAAATTGCCAAGAAACTGAAGATCTCATACAACGCTGTGTACTACTCCCTTCACAGAACAGTGCAAACTGGCTCTAACCAGAATAGAAAGAGGAGTGGGAGGCCCCGGTGCACAACTGAGCAAGAGGACAAGTACATTAGAGTGTCTAGTTTGAGAAACAGATGCCTCACAAGTGCTCAACTGGCAGCTTCATTAAATGGTACCCGCAAAACACCAGTCTCAACGTCAACAGTGAAGAGGCGACTTCGGGATGCTGACTTTCTAGGCAGAGTTGCAAAGGAAAAGCCGTATCTCAGACTGGCCAATAAAAATAAAATATTAAGATGGGCAAAAGAACACAGACACTGGACAGAGGAAGATTGGAAAAAAGTGTTATGGACAGACAAATCTAAGTTTGAGATGTTCGGATCACAAAGAACATTCGTGAGACGCAGAAAAACTGAAAAGATGCTGGAGGAGTGCTTGACGCCATCTGTCAAGCATGGTGGGGGCAATGTGATGGTCTGGGGGTTCTTTGGTGGTGGTAAAGTGGGAGATTTGTACAGGGTAAAAGGGATCTTGAGGAAGAAAGGCTATCACTCCATTTTGCAACGCCATGCCATACCCTGTGGATGGCGCTTAATTGGAGCCAATTTCCTCCTACAACAGGACAATGACCCAAAGCACAGCTCCAAACTATGCAATAACTATTTAGGGAAGAAGCAGTCAGCTGTTATTCTGTTTATAATGGAGTGACCAGCACAGTTACCGGATCTCAACCCTATTGAGCTGTTGTGGGCGCAGCTTGACCGTATGGTACGTAAGAAGTACCCATCATGCCAATCCAATTTGTGGGATGTGCTTCAGGAAGCATGGGGTGAAATCTCTTCAGATTACCTCAACAAATTGAAAACTAGAATGCCAAAAGGTCTGCGAGGCTGTGATTGATTGTTTGACAAAAGCAAAGTTTGAAGGACACAATTATTATTTCAATTAAAAAAACATTATTTATAACCTTGTCAACATCTTGACTATATTTCGTATTAATTTTCCAACTAATTTCATGTATGGTTTCATGGAAAACAAGGACATTTCTAAGTGACCCCAAACTTTTGAACGGTAGTGTATGTGGTTTATGAAGTATAAATACACCCATTTGCATTCCAGCTGAAGAGGACTCTCCTTCCAAAGAAAATAACACAGAGAAACAGAATCCATTCCATTGAAGGCTGACAGTGGTGGGTTACTGGCTGTTGTTTCAACTTGTGCCAGAAAGACAATGAAACACATATTGGACTTCGATTGCCACGCAATATTTAATTCAATAGAAAACAGATTGGTATTGTGAAGTAGAAATTCACAGTGGAAAATGACTAATCAGTAATCATGTACCACCTTCTGTACTCATAGTTACAACAAAGCCATACAGTATGGTAGTCTAGTGCTTCATATATACTAAACAGTAAGTACTGTATGTGTAGGGTATAACAAACACTAGAGTACCATACTCTATACAAAATATTTCAAGCCAACTGAACAGATGGAAGATATGAACATTGCAGCAATTTCACTTACAGTGGTAACTACTGTATCACTGAATGAAAATACAAGCTCTCAGATCTCCCCCAAAACCACTGAAATAGAAACAAATCATTTAGAAAATCTATCCAGAGTACACCGGAACAAGTACAACTGAAAATCATGCATTACAAAATCATTTAAACAGCTTTTAAGGCAGAGTGATTAAGATCTTCACAAGCTTCTCTGAGTATTAATTGTAAGGACTGCATAGAAGTTGTGCACAGATGCTACAAATACAATGTGTAAAGTGTGTGTGTGAAAACGTCGAGAGAGGATTGGTATCAGAGCAAACTCCATACATGCACCTGTAGTGGCAGACAGTCAAGTAGTACAACATACAGCAGAACAGGAATCAAACAGTCAGATATGGTTTCTAAAACAACCATAACTATGACATCACGTTCAGCAGAATATTGTTGATTTCATGAATTAGAAAAACTATCTACATTTGTTCATCATTCTCATATATGTGGCAGCATTTGGTCCAGCCGTGTTTTAAAAACTACACTTGCATATCAGATATCCATTAAGGACAGGATGGAATAGTGTTGGCTGTGCATCAGGTCAGTGTGACAAGACAGCAGTAGGATCAGATGAAACAGTGTTCCCCAGTGAAAGCAGACATTAACCAGCTACAGTGTTAAACAGTCACAGTACATGTTGGTGAGGCTGCTCCTATCACTATTCAGTCAGTGTAATCATGTGACCAAACTCCTTTTCACTAGAGTAATAGAGTATTGAAGAGAACCACAGCGTAATTCTGTGTATTAAAGAGCCCCATAGTATTTACAGTATCATAGCATACCACAGAGTACCACAGAGTAATGATGATATTGAAGATTGCAACAGTGTATTACTGTTAAGTCCTGTAAGTCATTGTAAGTGATTGTAAGTGCTTTAGACAGCGAGTCATCCTGCCTGTTATTCTCAGGGGTAGAATGTGTTAGTGTTCTGTTACTGTATTCATGTTTATTGTCTTGTGTTCCTCCTGGGCATAGGAGTTTATTCACCCCCACAATCCTCCTCTTCAGTACCACGAGGAGTCTACTGTCCAGCGTAGTGAGATCCTCTCCTTCTCCCTGAACCTGTGATATCCCTCTCTCTCCCCCTCCCTCCCTGAACCTGTGATATCCCTCTCTCTCCCCCTCCCTGAACCTGTGATATCCCTCTCTCTCCCCCTCCCTCCCTGAACCTGTGATATCCCTCTCTCTCCCCCTCCCTCCCTGAACCTGTGATATCCCTCTCTCTCCCCCTCCCTCCCTGAACCTGTGATATCCCTCTCTCTCCCCCTCCCTCCCTGAACCTGTGATATCCCTCTCTCTCCCCCTCCCTCCCTGAACCTGTGATATCCCTCTCTCTCCCCCTCCCTCCCTGAACCTGTGATATCCCTCTCTCTCCCCCTCCCTCCCTGAACCTGTGATATCCCTCTCTCTCCCCCTCCCTCCCTGAACCTGTGATATCCCTCTCTCTCCCCCTCCCTCCCTGAACCTGTGATATCCCTCTCTCTCCCCCTCCCTCCCTGAACCTGTGATATCCCTCTCTCTCCCCCTCCCTCCCTGAACCTGTGATATCCCTCTCTCTCCCCCTCCCTCCCTGAACCTGTGATATCCCTCTCTCTCCCCCTCCCTCCCTGAACCTGTGATATCCCTCTCTCCCCCTCCCTCCCTGAACCTGTGATATCCCTCTCTCTCCCCCTCCCTCCCTGAACCTGTGATATCCCTCTCTCTCCCCCTCCCTCCCTGAACCTGTGATCTCTCTCCCTCCTTTATACAGTGTTTTTATAGCAGGTCTATAGATCTGTCCCAGTGTACTGTACCTGTGTGTACAGTAGATGTCTATCTGTAGTGCTTAGAATAAACCCCCTCTCTCCCTCTACTACCCTCCCCCCAACCCTGTAGTGCTTAGAATAACCCCCTCTCCCTCTACTACCCTCCCCCCAACCCTGTAGTGCTTAGAATAACCCCCTCTCTCCCTCTACTACCCTCCCCCCAACCCTGTAGTGCTTAAAATAATCCCTTTAAGCCACCTCCCTCCTTCCCTCTATCCTCCTACATTCCTCCCTCCCTCCTCCCTTTCTCTATAGTGCTCAGAATAGCCCTTGTTCTCCTCCTCCTACCACCACCATTACACTACCCCCCCCCTCCCTCCCTCCCTCCCTCCCTCTAGCAGGAGCTGGTGTGAAGGTTGCCACTACCCCTCCCTCCCTCTAGCAGGAGCTGGTGTGAAGGTTGCCACTACCCCTCCCTCCCTCCCTCCCTCTAGCAGGAGCTGGTGTGAAGGTTGCCACTACCCCTCCCTCCCTCTAGCAGGAGCTGGTGTGAAGGTTGCTACTACCCCTCCCTCCCTCTAGCAGGAGCTGGTGTGAAGGTTGCCACTACCCCTCCCTCCCTCTAGCAGGAGCTGGTGTGAAGGTTGCCACTACCCCTCCCTCCCTCCCTCTAGCAGGAGCTGGTGTGAAGGTTGCCACTACCCCTCCCTCCCTCCCTCTAGCAGGAGCTGGTGTGAAGGTTGCCACTACCCCTCCCTCCCTCTAGCAGGAGCTGGTGTGAAGGTTGCCACTACCCCTCCCTCCCTCTAGCAGGAGCTGGTGTGAAGGTTGCTCCCAGTGAGGATGGACGTGATGCTGGAGGGGTCATACGGGCCTTCATCATCTTCGTCAGAGCTCAGAGCTGACGAGTCCAGGGCCTGACGCTGCGCCTGCTGCACCTTCCTCCTGAAACACACCATCATCACCATCAGCTTCAGAAATGTTATCTTCATCATCTATTGTTCACTATAACAGAGGCTGTAGGTGGGTCTCAGCAAACGTGTGGTAGTAGAGAGTTGACTTCTACAGTAGACAGTGTAGTTCCCTGTAGTATCTGTCAGGGAGAGAGCCCTCTGCTGGTCAGATATGGGAACTGACTGGTGTGACATACAGAGATGACTGCTCTGTCTGCTAGATCTGTCTCTGCCTCCCCCTTCACAGCTGACCTGCACGTATGTGTGTGTGTGTGTGTGTGTGTGTGTGTGTGTGTGTGTGTGTTCCCACAGCACTGATGAGTGGGGTTTAATGAGACACCTTTACACAGCTGGGTGAGTGTGACTGTTGAAAAGTGTGTGTGTGTGTGTGTGTGTGTGTGTGTGTGTGTGTGTGTGTGTGTGTGTGTGTGTGTGTGTGTGTGTGTGTGTGTGTGTGTGTTTGAATCCAACTGCTTTATTCTGTAATGACGTGTGTCTGATAGCAGCATCTCTGTTGAGGGATCAGAGAGGAGCTCAGTGATCCATAGAATGACACACACACAAGTTTGGCTGTGGGGAGTGAACAGGCTGCCAGTAAATGTCAGCTCACTGAACTCATTACCAATGACAAGAGTGGAACAGAAAGAGGTCTGGAGGGAGTGGAGGGGAACAGAAAGAGGTCTGGAGGGAGTGGAGGAGAACAGAAAGAGGTCTGGAGGGAGTGGAGGAGAACAGAAAGAGGTCTGGAGGGAGTGGAGGAGAACAGAAAGAGGTCTGGAGGGAGTGGAGGAGAACAGAAAGAGGTCTGGAGGGAGTGGAGGAGAACAGAAAGAGGTCTGGAGGGAGTGGAGGAGAACAGAAAGAGGTCTGGAGGGAGTGGAGGAGAACAGAAAGAGGTCTGGAGGGAGTGGAGGAGAACAGAAAGAGGTCTGGAGGGAGTGGAGGAGAACAGAAAGAGGTCTGGAGGGAGTGGAGGAGAACAGAAAGAGGTCTGGAGGGAGTGGAGGAGAACAGAAAGAGGTCTGGAGGGAGTGGAGGAGAACAGAAAGAGGTCTGGAGGGAGTGGAGGAGAACAGAAAGAGGTCTGGAGGGAGTGGAGGAGAACAGAAAGAGGTCTGGAGGGAGTGGAGGAGAACAGAAAGAGGTCTGGAGGGAGTGGAGGAGAACAGAAAGAGGTCTGGAGGGAGTGGAGGAGAACAGAAAGAGGTCTGGAGGGAGTGGAGGAGAACAGAAAGAGGTCTGGAGGGAGTGGAGGAGAACAGAAAGAGGTCTGGAGGGAGTGGAGGAGAACAGAAAGAGGTCTGGAGGGAGTGGAGGAGAACAGAAAGAGGTCTGGAGGGAGTGGAGGAGAACAGAAAGAGGTCTGGAGGGAGTGGAGGAGAACAGAAAGAGGTCTGGAGGGAGTGGAGGAGAACAGAAAGAGGTCTGGAGGGAGTGGAGGAGAACAGAAAGAGGTCTGGAGGGAGTGGGGGAGAACAGAAAGAGGTCTGGAGGGAGTGGAGGAGAACAGAAAGAGGTCTGGAGGGAGTGGAGGAGAACAGAAAGAGGTCTGGAGGGAGTGGAGGAGAACAGAAAGAGGTCTGGAGGGAGTGGAGGAGAACAGAAAGAGGTCTGGAGGGAGCTGGAGGAGAACAGAAAGAGGTCTGGAGGGAGTGGAGGAGAACAGAAAGAGGTCTGGAGGGAGTGGAGGAGAACAGAAAGAGGTCTGGAGGGAGTGGAGGAGAACAGAAAGAGGTCTGGAGGGAGTGGAGGAGAACAGAAAGAGGTCTGGAGGGAGTGAGAGGAGAACAGAAAGAGGTCTGGAGGGAGTGGAGGAGAACAGAAAGAGGTCTGGAGGGAGTAGAGGAGAACAGAAAGAGGTCTGGAGGGAGTGGAGGAGAACAGAAAGAGGTCTGGAGGGAGTGGAGGAGAACAGAAAGAGGTCTGGAGGGAGTGGAGGAGAACAGAAAGAGGTCTGGAGGGAGTGGAGGAGAACAGAAAGAGGCCTGGAGGGAGTAGAGGAGAACAGATATAATTGGGCTGGTTCAGAAGAAGAGCCACATCTAGGAGAAAGGAGATACTTAGTAATCTAACATGAAACAGGTAGTGTGTCAGACTTGGAAACACAATAACACACAGACTTACTTGAGCTCAGTCTCCAGCGCGGTGACTCTGCCCTGCAAGGCCTCCTTTAGTTCCATCTGTTCCTCCATCTCTCTCTGGGCCTTCCTCCTCAATCCCTCCATCCTCTCTACCTCTGTCTCCCCCTCATCCACCTGTCTCTTCAGAGCCTTCACACGCAGAGACAGCTACAACACAGAGGAATCAGTCAGGGTGAGTGAGTGTGTGTGTGTGTATAGGGTGAGTGAGTGTGTGTGTACCTGGTCTCTCTGTTCTGTGTGTTGTTGTCTCTCTTCCTCCAGGGTAAAATTGAGCTCCTTCAGTTTCTTCTCCAGGCGACGCTGAGACGACAACATGGAGTTCTTCTCCCTAAGACACACACAGACAGACACACACAGACAGACACACACAGACACACTTAACTCTTTAGCACAAACATGAACAAGGTGATTCTGGGTACAGATGTGTGACCAGCTCATAATATCATAAGCTTAACTTGTCATCAATAATGTGAATGTCAATTTGAAGTGAGGTACACTTCTCTAACTAATAGTAAACCCCCATACCAACCATAAAATATCATATTCTAGACTATGTGGTGCATTGTGGGGTCTGTAGTTCCTGGGGTGTGGTGCATTGTGGGATGTGTAGTGTGCGGTGTACCTATCCTCGCTGTGGAGGCGTTCCTCCAACTCATGAACTTTACTCTCCAGCTGAGCCACTCCTACAGAGGAGCGAGACTGACCCTCCATATCAGATACTCTGGTCTTCAACTCCTTCATCTGGAGAGAGAGATTTAACATAATCATCACTCAGACCTTAAGATCATTTCAGTGGAGACACAGACTTAACGTACATGTCTTTCTAGGGCATTCTTGTCCAGCTCCAGGTCCTGTCTGGAGGATCTCTCCTGCATCAGCTCTGAACGCAGCTGCTCCATCTTCACACAGACAGACAGAGACAGAGGAGCAGAGAGAGAGGGTGAGCGGAGAGAGAGGGTGAGCGGAGAGAGAGGGTGAGCGGAGAGAGTTAACAAGTACATTATTTTCCTAGCTTGGTCCTGGTTCTTTCAACTGTTAACCAACAGACTGCTGAAAGCTGCTAGACACACATTTATAGTGTGTGTGTGTGTGTGTGTGTGTACCTGGTCTCTGGTCCTGGTGACTCTGTCAGTGAGTAGCTCCACAGATCCCTTCTCCTCCTCCAGCTCCAGCTCCAGTCGTTTCATCTTGTCCTCCGTGCTGCGGAGCTCCCTGCTCTTGTCTGTGAGGCTGCTCCTGCTGTTTTCCAGTTCAGCCTCTAGGTGGTGCAGGCGGTTGGTGAGCAGCTCCTTGTCCAGCTGAACATTGTCTCTCTCCTCAACCACAGACAGCAGCTCCTTCTTCTGACGGGACGCCTGGCGCACAACACACACACACACTCTGGATCAGCGTTAAAAACCAAACACCTTCACCCCTCAAACTCATCTCTGGACCTCAAAGCCAGTTCCACTGTGTTTTTTCATTGTTCCCCTCTATTCTGGGACCGATTTAGACCTGGGACACCAGGTGGGTGCAATTCATTATCAGGTAGAACAGAAAAGCAGCAGGCTCTGGACCTCGTAGGGTGACAGTTGACTACCCCTGACCAATACCATCACCTCCTGAAGACCCTTTCCTCCTCCTCTCTTAGCCCGTCCCTTCCTCCCTCCATCCATCTCTCTCACCTCCTGAAGACCCTTTCCTCCTCCTCTCTTAGCCCGTCCCTTCCTCCCTCCATCCATCTCTCTCACCTCCTGAAGACCCTTTCCTCCTCCTCTCTTAGCCCGTCCCTTCCTCCCTCCATCCATCTCTCTCACCTCCTGAAGACCCTTTCCTCCTCCTCTCTTAGCCCGTCCCTTCCTCCCTCCATCCATCTCTCTCACCTCCTGAAGACCCTTTCCTCCTCCTCTCTTAGCCCGTCCCTTCCTCCCTCCATCCATCTCTCTCACCTCCTGAAGACCCTTTCCTCCTCCTCTCTTAGCCCGTCCCTTCCTCCCTCCATCCATCTCTCTCACCTCCTGAAGACCCTTTCCTCCTCTGTCTCCTCCCTCACCTCCTCCCTCCATCGCTCTCACCTCCTCCTCCAGTCTCTTGAGGGAGGTCTGGCTCCTCTCCAGTTCTACCAGTCTGTCGTTGCCCTGCCTCTGGACCTCCTGTGTCTCCCTGCGAGATCTCTCTCTCTGTTCCTCCAGCTGGGCCCTGAGAACCTGCACCTCCTCACCAGACGACTGGGACAGAGACTCAAACTACATGGACAGAGAAAGAGGCAGAGTGAGAGCAGGGAGAGGGCGAGGAGTAAGAGGATAGAGAAAGAGAGATTTTTATTTGCACAGTGTACATTTGTAAATACAGCACTTCAATGCAGTACACAGAGCATCAGAAAAACCCATGTAGACACACACTCCTCACCTCCTTATTGAGTTTGTCCAGGGACCGCTCCTGCTGTCTCCTCTGTTCCTCCAGCTGTGTGTTGGTCTGTGTGAGCTGGTCCCTCTCCTTCTCCCTCTCCTCCAGACGCAGGCTGAGCTGCCGGTGGTCCTGGCCCAGCCGAGAGGCTCCTCTCCTGGCCTCGTCAAGCTCCTGCCTCAGCCCCCTCAACTCCGCCTGGAGGGACAGCTCTGCCTCCGAACTCTCTGATGCACTGGAAGCCAGCTGAGACTGGGGACACACACAAATACATACTGTGAAACACAACACACCCACTAACAAAGAGTTGTGAGAAAGAGGTAGTGTAAGGGGTGTGTGTGTGTGTGTAGCAGTGTGTATGTCTCACCTCCAGACGTGAGAGTTTCTCTCGGAGGCGTGTGTTAGCTGCCTCCTGCTCCTGCTGCGAGTCTCTGAGAGCGTTTAGTTCTGTCTGGGTTCTGGCCAGCCGCTCTGTGTTTGACTGCAGCTCCTGCTCAGTGCTGGAGAGTTTCTCTCCCAGTCTGTCTCTCTCCCCACGAGCATCAGTCAGCTCTGACTGCAGGCCAGACACTACCGACGGGTCAGGGAGCTATGGAGAGAAACAAAAGAGAGGAGTGGTTGAGAGAAGGATGGAGATTGTGAATATAAGGGAGGAAAAGTGGCCATATTTCCCAGTCACATAGCTGGTACTACACAACACACACCTGTTTGGTTCTCTCCTGGGCTTTGGCCAGATCCTCTTTGGCTCGATTTGATTGGCCCCTCAGCCTGTCCATCTCATACTTGAGCTCCGCCTCCTGCTCCTGGTTGGTCTTCTTCAGGGAGATTACCTCCATGACCTTTTTATCGAGCTCCACCCTTTTCTTCTCTGCCTCTGATTGGGCCTGCTGCAGATCGGCACGCAAACTCTGCAGCTCCTGACATGACAGTGGAGAACAGTGTCAGTGTGTACCTTGTTGAGTGTGTGTGTTTGTCAGTATCAGGTGTGTGTGTGTGTACCTGGTTGAGTGTGTGTGTTTGTCAGTATCAGTGTGTGTGTGTGGTACCTGGTTGAGTGTGTGTGTTTGTCAGTATCAGTGTGTGTGTGTGTACCTGGTTGAGTGTGTGTGTTTGTCAGTATCAGTGTGTGTGTGTGTACCTGGTTGAGTGTGTGTGTTTGTCAGTATCAGTGTGTGTGTGTGTACCTGGTTGAGTGTGTGTGTTTGTCAGTATCAGTGTGTGTGTGTGTACCTGGTTGAGTGTGTGTGTTTGTCAGTATCAGTGTGTGTGTGTGGTACCTGGTTGAGTGTGTGTGTTTGTCAGTATCAGTGTGTGTGTGTGTACCTGGTTGAGTGTGTGTGTTTGTCAGTATCAGTGTGTGTGTGTGGTACCTGGTTGAGTGTGTGTGTTTGTCAGTATCAGTGTGTGTGTGTGTGTACCTGGTTGAGTGTGTGTGTTTGTCAGTATCAGGTGTGTGTGTGTGTACCTGGTTGAGTGTGTGTGTTTGTCAGTATCAGGTGTGTGTGTGTGTACCTGGTTGAGTGTGTGTGTTTGTCAGTATCAGTGTGTGTGTGTGTACCTGGTTGAGTGTGTGTGTTTGTCAGTATCAGGTGTGTGTGGTGTACCTGGTTGAGTGTGTGTGTTTGTCAGTATCAGTGTGTGTGTGTACCTGGTTGAGTGTGTGTGTTTGTCAGTATCAGTGTGTGTGTGTACCTGGTTGAGTGTGTGTGTTTGTCAGTATCAGTGTGTGTGTGTACCTGGTTGAGTGTGTGTGTTTGTCAGTATCAGTGTGTGTGTGTACCTGGTTGAGTGTGTGTGTTTGTCAGTATCAGTGTGTGTGTGTACCTGGTTGAGTGTGTGTGTTTGTCAGTATCAGTGTGTGTGTGTGTGTACCTGGTTGAGTGTGTGTGTTTGTCAGTATCAGTGTGTGTGTGTGTGTACCTGGTTGAGTGTGTGTGTTTGTCAGTATCAGTGTGTGTGTGTGTGTACCTGGTTGAGTGTGTGTGTTTGTCAGTATCAGTGTGTGTGTGTGTGTACCTGGTTGAGTGTGTGTGTTTGTCAGTATCAGTGTGTGTGTGTGTACCTGGTTGAGTGTGTGTGTTTGTCAGTATCAGTGTGTGTGTGTACCTGGTTGAGTGTGTGTGTTTGTCAGTATCAGTGTGTGTGTGTACCTGGTTGAGTGTGTGTGTATGACTGGGGTCTGGTATCTGCTGTTTCATGGTGTTGACTCTCTCCTGTACTTCGTTCAGTTCTTCCTCAAGCTCCTCTTTCTCCAGACGAGCCTGCAGCATCCTGCAACACACACAACATTTTAACCAATACAAGATCCATTTCAAAATCTAGAAATCAAGTCACAGATCAGCACTGATCAGACACGTTTAGTTTGATTCAGAGGCTACAGTTAAATCTCCAATGCTGATATCAGTTCCTTAAAGTTGATCAAATGTTTTGTTGTTAAAATTAGGTCATTCTATGGTATCACAAATTATTCAGTCAGTCAGTCAAATAGAGAAACACAGAAGCTGGTTTAACCTGTCTGGGCTAGGGGGCAGTATTTTCACAGCCGGATAAAAAAAAACGTACCCGATTTAAACTGGTTACTACTCTTTCCCAGAAACGAGAATATGCATATTATTAGTAGATTTGGATAGAAAACACTCTGAAGTTTCTAAAACTGTTTGAATGGTGTCTGAGTATAACAGAACTCATATGGCAGGCAAAAACCTGAGAAAATTCCAAGCAGGAAGTGGCCTGTCTGAGAATTTGTAGTTCTTCTTTCTAGTCCCTTTCGAAACTACAGTATCCCTGGGGTTACGTTGCACTTTCTAAGGCTTCCATTGGCTCTCTAAAGCCTTCAGAAAGCGGATTGAGGCATCTCCTGTCTCTGGGCAGAGTATGGTAGCACAGTTTGTCAGTGGTCTGCCTGGTGACAAAGAGATTGGATATGCGCAGTCCCGCGACCATGCTGTTTTTTCTTTTCCTCTTTGAATGAATACACTATTGTCCGGTTG
Organism: Salmo salar; assembly: GCF_965601325.2. Taxonomy (NCBI): domain Eukaryota; kingdom Metazoa; phylum Chordata; class Actinopteri; order Salmoniformes; family Salmonidae; genus Salmo; species Salmo salar. Next base: position 17,560,871 of record NC_138292.1, read on the forward strand.
GAATATTATCACTATTTTACGAGACAAATACCATAAAAATTGATTTTGAACAGCGTTTGACATGCTTCTAAGTACGGTAATGGAACATTTTGATTTTTTTGGTCTCGATATGCGCTCGCGCGTTACCCTTTGGATAGTGACCTGAACGCACAAACAAAACGGAGGTATTTGGACATAACTATGGATTATTTGGAACAAAAACAACATTTATTGTGGAAGCAGCAGTCCTGGGAGTGCATTCTGATGAAGATCAGCAAAGGTAATAACATTTTTCTAATAGTAATTCTGAGTTTAGTGAGCCCCGAACTTGGCGGGTGTCAAAATAGCTAGCCGTGATGGCTAAGCTATGTACTCAGAATATTGCAAAATGTGCTTTCGCCGAAAAGCTATTTTAAAATCTTACATAGCGAATGCATAAAGGAGTTCTGTATCTATAATTCTTAAAATAATTATGTATTTTGTCAACGTTTATGGTGAGTAATTTAGTAAATTCACCGGAAGTTTTGGGTGGGAATGCATGTTCTGAACATCACATGCCAATGTAAAAATGCTGTTTTTGGATATAAATATGAACTTGATTGAACAAAACATGCATGTATTTGTATAACATAATGTCCTAGTGTGTCATCTGATGAAGATCAAAGGTTAGTGCTTCATTTAGCTGTGTTTTGGGTTTATGTGACATATATGCTTGCTTGGAAAATGGCTGTGTGATTATTTGTGGCTATGTACTCTAACATAATCTAATGTTTTGCTTTCGCTGTAAAGCCTTTTTGAAATCGGACAATGTGGTTAGATTAACGAGAGTCTTGTCTTTAAAATGGTGTAAAATAGTCGTATGTTTGAAAAATGTAAATTATTGCATTTTTGAGGTTTCGTATTTCGCGCCACGCTGTTCCACTGGCTGTTGAATAGAGTGGGACGGTGACGTCCGACCTAGCCCATAGAAGTTAATTACATTTCCGCGGGGCACGGAAATTGTAAGCTAAGGCCTAGCACGGGCTACTAGCCCACGGGCTACTAGCACGGGCTACTAGCACGGGCTACTAGCACGGGCTACTAGCACGGGCTACTAGCACGGCTATACCCTATATACAGCATAGACAGCACATATATAGGCTCCCTCACAGTGGCTCAGGGGTGATGGGCGGGTCTCTAGCCAATAAGACACAATGAGAGGAGACATTAACGGTACAGAATGAGAGAACAGAAATGGGACATGTGGATGGTTACATAGATCTATACATGGATGGTTACATAGATCTATACATGGATGGTTGAAAAACAGGAAGAGATGTGCAAGACTTTGTAAGTGAAGTATGTGTGTGTGTACAGTACCAGTCCTTTGTTACTGTTATTTTTTACTTATCTATTTTACTTAACTCTTATTTTTCTCAAATCTGCATTGTTGGTTGCTTGTAATTAAGCATTTCATGGTAAGGTTGTATTCTCTGTACGTGCGTGTACTCACTCCTGTTTGGTGGTCCGTAGTTCATCTCTAGTACTGTGGAACTGCGCCATCCAGTGGCCACTCTCGTCCCTGCAGTCTTCCAGCTGCTGCTGTAGAGTACGCACCGACGCATTCACACGCAACCGCTCTGACTCGATACCCGCCTGAGACTGGGGAGAGAGAAGAGGGGGAGGGTGGATATGAGAGAGTGTGGGGAGAGAGGGAGGGGGAGAGACAAGAGAGGGAGGGTGGATATGAGCGGGAGGGTGGAGAGAGAAGAAGAGAGAGGGAGGGTGGAGAGAAGAGAGAGGGAGGGTGGAGAGAAGAGAGAGGGAGGGTGGAGAGAAGAGAGAGGGAGGGTGGAGAGAAGAGAGAGGGAGGGTGGAGAGAAGAGAGAGGGAGGGTGGAGAGAAGAGAGAGGAGGGTGGAGAGAAGAGAGAGGAGGGTGGAGAGAAGAGAGAGGGAGGGTGGATATGAGAGAGAGAGAGGGTGGATATGAGAGAGAGAGAGTGGGGTGAGAAAAAGAGGGAGGGTGGATATGAGAGAGAGAGAGAGAGAGAGTGGGGAGAGAGAGGGAGGGAGGGTGGATATGAGAGAGAGAGAGAGTGGGGAGAGAGGGAGTAAGACGTGTCATTAAGAATGTGAGATCAGCTGAGGTACTGCTAGTCTGCTGCTTGTGGCTTTGTCTGTGCAGTCAAACGTAACGGTGTAATCACTTGTTCCTGCTATAATGCACCGGTGTGAAGCAAGTCCAGTGGGTCTCAATCACTTCACGCTCTGCTGCTCCCTCAGTGCACGTGTGTGTGGGAAAGAGCTCTCAAGTAAGATTTTGACTGTACCGTTTTCCACCTGCTGTATCCTGTGGCCGTGGTGAATAAACGTTGAAACTTGTGTGTGTACCTGTGAGACCTGCTCCATGGTACTCCTCAATCTCTCCATGTCAGTGCTGTACTGTTCTCGAAGTGTCTCGATCTCTTTGTCGTGCGTGGCCACCTCGTCCTTCAGGGCTCCCTTCAGGGCCGTCAGCTCCCTCTCTCTCTGTCTCAGAGAATCCTCCAGCTTCTGCTTCAACATGGACACCTCCGACAGAGACGCTTGACACATCACCAGGTCCTGCAGACACACAATACACACATAACACATTCCTACAGGACAATTACAAAGAGTGCACAACAAAGATCTTGTGTCTCAAGACCACCCAAATGTGTGTTGTGTTACCGTCTTGTTGCCGTTCTCTGTCCTCAGCTCCTCCTGTAGCTCAACCAGTCGGTCCTCCATCTCTCTGACTCTGGACTCAGCACTCTCTCTCGCCATGCGCAACTGACTCAGCCTGACAGAGACCTCGATTTATTCATTTAACCTTTATTTCTACAGGTTATTCTCATTGAGATAAAATGTATTTTACAAGACAGATCTGATGCTCTTTATCTCAACACTAACAAAGAACCTTTCAATAAGCCATCATTATAACCAGCAGGGACCTTTAGTTCTGATCCAGCGGCCTGGAGTCACTTTCAACCTGCCTGGTTCCTCTCAAGGTTTCTTTCTACCCAGGTCATTTGTCCTGCTCACTGTTACTCACTCAGAGTGTGTCTGGTGTAGTTCAGTCTTCGTCCTGTCCACAGTCTCCTGGAGCTGCATGTTCTCATCCAGACATGACTCCAGCTCTGCCTTTAACACAGGGTCAGAGCTGCCCACAGAGCCCTATGCACACACACAGTCCTATACTGTAGGCTACATGACCACCACAACATCAGACAACGACAGACAGTGGGGAGGTGAAATATTTAGGAGAACAGGCATGATTCTCTAAACATGCTGTGTGTTCTTCAGAATAGTGTCAGACAGGCGTGTTTCCTCAGTAGAATTCACATACATGATTAAGTGATTATAGGGTGTTAGAGTTAAATACCAGCCCAACTCCCTTAAGCCAACACATGATGACTCATTATCAGATAGAATACTGGGTCCACCTCTAACCCAACAGGTTTAAATCACCTGTGGTCCATTTACATGGCTTTTAGGGCATGTAGTCTGCGACTAAAAACCACAACAGCAGCTCCTCTCAGAACACACACACACGGTGGGCTCAGCTGGTGTGTGTACTGTTGAAACAGCTCACCGTGAGAGCTCCCTAGGTGCCAAACAAACACCATCGCTCCACTCTTTCCATCACGTCCCAAATGATCCCTCCTTCCTCTTTTCTCCTACTCTCCTCCACTCACCCTCCTCTCCTCCTGTAGTGAGGTCTGTAGCTCCATCATCTTCCTCTCCAGATCCCTCTTTTCTCTCCTCCACTCCTCACCAGAGCTCTCACTGGGCTGAGAGGGGGAGAGTGACTTAAGTGGATACCCCATAGAATGACAGCTAGCACCACCAATGACAAACTGAAATAAGAGGATGAGCAGTACTACGGAGGTGTATAGAGATGTATATTAGAGTACTACAGCGATGTTTATTAGAGTACTACAGAGATGTATATTAGAGTACTACAGAAGTGTATAGAGATGTATATTAGAGTACTACTGAGGTGTATAAAGATGTGTATTAGAGTACTACTGAGGTGTATAATGATGTGTATTAGAGTACTACTGAGGTGTATAAAGATATGTATTAGAGTACTACTGAGGTGTATAAAGATGTGTATTAGAGTACTTCTGAGGTGTATAAAGATGTGTATTAGAGTACTTCTGAGGTGTATAGAGATGTACAGAGAGCTCCAAAAGTATTTGGGACAGTAACACATTGTTTTATTTTTTGTTCTGTACTTTGGATTTGAAATGATACAATGACTCCGAGGTTAAAGTGCAGACTGTCAGCTTTGATTGGAGGGTATTTTCATCTATATCAGGCGAACCGTTTCGAACTTACAGCACTTTTTGTAGATAGCCCATTTTAGGGGACCAGAAGTATTGGGACAAATTCAGTAATGTCTACTAAAAAGTAGTAAAACGTTTAGTATTTGGTCCCATATTCCTAGCAAACAATGTTTACATCAAGCTTGTGACCACAAACTTGATGGACACATTTGCTGTTTGTTTTGGTAGCGTTTGATAATTTTTTGCCCAATAGAAATGAATGGTAAATAATGTATTGTGTCATTTTGGAGTTAGTTTTACTGTAAACAAGAATAGAATGTTTCTAAACACTTCTACATTAATAATGTGTATACTACCATGATTATGGATTATCCTAAATAATGATGAGTGAGAAAGTTAGAGGCATAAATATCTTACCCTGCAAAAAATGCTAACCTCCCTTGTTATTGTAATGGTAAGAGGTTAGCAGGGGGGTATGATATGTGCGTCTAACTTTCTCACTCATTATGATGGGGCAGCAGGTAGCCTAGTGGTTAGAGGGTTGCACTTGGAACCGAAAGGTTGCCAGATCGAATCCCCGAGCTGACAAGGTAAAAAGAATCTGTCGTTCTGCCCCTGAACAAGGCAGTTAACCCACTGTTCCTAGGCTGTCATTGAAAATAAGAATTTGTTCTCAACTTCTCTAGGGTACGGGGCGGTATTTTGACGTCCGAATGAAAGGCGTGCCCGTAGTAAACTGCCTGCTACTCAGGCTCAGAAGGTAGGATATGCATATTATTAGTAGATTTGGATAGAAAACACTCTGAAGTTTCTAAAACTGTTTGAATGATGTCTGTGAGTATAACAGAACTCATATGGCAGGCAAAAACCTGAGATAAATCCAACCAGGAAGTGTGGAAATCTGAGGTTTGTAGTTTTTGAAGTGATTGCCTATACAGTATACAGTGACTTAGGGTTCATTTTGCACTTCCTAAGGCTTCCACTAGATGTCAATAGTCTTTAGAACGTTGTTTCATGCTTCTACTGTGAATAGGGAGAGAACAAGAGCTCCTGGAAGTAGATGAGTGAGAAAATGACATGAGCTCAGTGGCGTGCGTTCCCGTGAGAGTTAGCTGTGTTCCATTTCTTTTTTGAAGACAAAGGAATCGTCCGGTTGGAATATTATGGAACATTTCTGATAAAAACATCCTAAAGATTGATGCTATACATCGTTTGACATGTTTCTACGAACGTAAATATAACTTTTTTTGACTTTTCGTCGTGACATTTTGCGCGCACTTCCTGCATTTGGAGTAGTAGACTAAAAGCGGGAACAAAAAGGAGGTATTTGGACATAAATTATGGACTTTATCGAACAAAACAAACATTTATTCTGGAACTGGGAATCCTGGGAGTGCATTCCGATGAAGATCAAAGGTAAGTGAATATTTCTAATGTAATTTTTGTCATTTCTGTTGACTCCAAAATGGTGGGTTTCTGTATGGCTTGTTTTGATATCTGAGCGCAGTACTCAGATTATTGCAAAATTTGCTTTCGCCGTAAAGCTTTTTTGAAATCTGACACAGCGGTTGCATTAAGGAGAAGTGTATCTATAATTCTTTGAATAACTGTTGAATATTTTAACAACGTTTATGATGAGTATTTCTGTAAATTGATGTGCTCATTCACCGGAAGTTTTGGGAGGCAAAACATTTCTGAACATTACACGCCAATGTAAAATGGGGTTTTTGGATATGAACTTTATTGAGCAAAATATACATGTATTGTGTAACATGAAGTCCTATGAGTGCCATCTGATGAAGATCAAAGGTTAGTGATTAATTTTAGCTGTATTTCTGGTTTTTGTGACGCCTCTCCTTGCTTGGAAAATGGCTGTGTGGTTTTTCTTGTCTCGGCGCTGTCCTAACATAATCTAATGTTATGCTTTCGCCGTAAAGCCTTTTTGATATCGGACAATGTGGTTGGATTAACGAGAAGTGTATCTTTAAAATGGGATATAATAGTTGTAGGTTTGAAATATTTGAATTATGAGATTTTTGTTGTTTTGAATTTGGCGCCCTGCTATTTCACTGGCTGTTGAATAGTGTGTCCCACATACCCCAGACAGGTTAATTGACTTGCCTAGTTAACTAAAGGTGAAATAAAAAATGATGAAATATTAATTCAGGACTATGCATCCACATGAATGTAGAAGAGTTTAGAAACATATTCTATTCCTATCTGAACATCCAAAACAACCAACAAGTGTGACACTGTCCCAATACTTTGAGCTCACTGTATATAAGAGTACCTTGTGGTGTATAGAGATGTATATTAGAGTACTACTAAAGTGTATAGTGCATTCAGAAAGTATTCAGACCCCTTGACTTTTTCCACATTGTTACGTTACAGCTTTATTCTGACATGAACTAAATTGTTGTTTTCCATCAATCTACACACAATACCCCATAATGACAAAGCAAAAACAGGTTTAGACATTTTTGCAAATGTATTAAAAATAAAAAACTGAAATATCACGTTGACATAAGTATTCAGACCCTTTACGCAGTACTTTGTTGAAGAACCTTTGGTAGCGATTACAGCCTCTTCTTCTTGGGTATGTCCCCGGAGGAGGCTTTTTGCATTTTGGTTGGCTGTTATGGTAATCTGTTCTTAACTGACTTGCCTAGTTAAATAAAAAAGGTTAAATAAATAATAAAATAAAAGCTAAAAACCTGGCACACCTGTATTTGGAGAGTTTCTCCCATTCTTCTCTGCAGATCCTCTCAAGCTCTGTCAGGTTGGATGGGGAGTGTCGCTGCACAGATATTTTCAGGTTTCTCCAGAGATGTTCGATCGGGTTCAAGTCCAGGCTCTGGCTGGGCCACTCAAGGACATTCAGAGACTTGTCCCGAAGCCACTCCTGCGTTGTCTTGGCTGTGTGCTTAGGGTCGTTGTCCTGTTGGAAGGTGAACTTTTGCCCCAGTCTGAGGTCCTGAGCGCTCTGGAGCAGGTTTTCATCAAATATCTCTCTACTTTGCTCCGTTCATCTTTCCCTCAATCCGGACTAGTCTCCCAGTCACTGCCACTGAAAAACATCCCCACAGAATGATGCTGCCACCACCATGCTTCACCGTAGGGATGGTGCCAGGTTTCCTCCAGACGTGACGCTTGGCATTCAAGTCAAACAGGTTAATCTTGCTTTCATCAGACCAGAGAATCTTGTTTCTCATGGTCAGAGTATTTAGGTGCCTTTTGGCAAACTCCAAGCGGGCTGTTTTGTGCCTTTTACTGAGGAGTGGCTTCCGTCTGGCCACTCTACCATAAAGGCCTGATTGGTGGAGTGCTACAGAGATGGTTGTCCTTCTGGAAGGTTCTCCCATCTCCACAGAGGAACTCTAGAGCTCAGTCAGTGACCATCTGGTTCTTGGTCACTTCCCTGACGAAGGCCCTTCTCCCCCGATTCCTCAGGTTGGCTGGGCTGCCAGCTCTAGGAAGAGTCTTGGTGGTTCCATACTTCTTCCATTTAAGAATGATGGAGGCCACTGTGCTCTTGGGGACCTTCAACGCTGCAGACATTTTTTTGTACCCTTCCCCAGATCTGTGGCCCGACACAATCCTTTCTTGGCACTCTACTAACAATGTCTTTGATCTCATGGCTTGGTTTTTGCTCTGACATGCACTGTCAACTGTGGGACCTTACATAGACAGGTGTGTGCATTTCCAAATCATGTCCAATCAATTGACTTTACCACAGGTGGACTCCAATCAAAGGGAAAGGGTCTGTATACTTATGTAAAAAAAAATGTTTTCTATCAACCTGTTTTTTCTTTGTCATTATGGGGTATTGTGTGTAGATTGCTGAGGAAAATGTTTTATTTAATCCATTTTAGAATAAGGCTGTAACATAACAAAAATGTGGGAAAAGTCAAGGGGTCTGAATACTTTCCGAAGGCACTGTATATTAAAGTACCTTGAGTCCCTGGATCTTCTGGAAGATCACCCTGACTTTGTGTCTGATGACTGAGTCACTCTCACTAGTCCTGAGGGGTGAACAACAACAGGTCAAATACACACGGTCAGAAGGATGTTGATAACTGGCCTAAATTAATGTTGAATGACACAGTAAGATAAATGCTGTACCCTTCTCTGAGGACGCTGTAGATGGTCTGCATGACCTGCTCCTCCTCTCTGGTGACCTCTGAACTCTGAAGCAGAAGGTCAGGGGTCACCTTTAGACAGAGCTCAGTGTTAGTATGTTTTTAAACTTTACTGGAGGTATTGATCATGTACTAGCTAAGTATACTAGTTAGTAACCGCTCTCCCGTCACGTCCAGTCTCTTACCAGCGGGTCTGTCCGATTGGCTGACGGCGTCTCCACAGCGACAAACCTCCCCGGCGGAGCCCGCTGATTGGCTGGGTGGGGCGTTGCCTTGCTGACGGAGCCTTGGCCCCGCCCCAGGCTGCTGTGAGTGGAGGAGGGAGGGGAGGAGTAGGGGTTGGGGGTGAGAGACGGTGAAGAGGAGGAGTAGGGGTTGGGGGTGAGAGACGGTGAAGAGGAAGAGTAGGGGTTGGGGGCGAGGGAAGGGGAGATGGTGTCTCTAGGGTCCTCTGCTACAGGAGAGCGCCCCCTCTGTTGTTCTCTGGTACTGCTGCTGCCGTCAAACCTGCTGATCAGTCTGTTGACGGGGGTCTGGGGGTGGGGCTGTGCTGGGTAAGGCAGGCTCTGGGGGTGGGGCTGTGCTGGGTAAGGAAGGCTCTGGGGGTGGGGCTGTGCTGGGTAAGGAAGGCTCTGGGGGTGGGGGTGTGCCATGGTCAGGGGGGGCTGCTCTGTTTGGGAAGGATGGAGGTCAGGGGCATACTGACTCCCCCCTCCCCTCCCCAGTGACCCGTTGAGCCCGGACTGATACGACCCACACATTATATTCCTCCCCATACCCCCCTCCCTCACCCCTCTATCTGTTCTCTCTTCCGCGACCCCAATCCCTCCATCCAGGTTCCCATAGCTACCAGACCTCCCATCCCCTGGTGGTCTCCCAAATCCTCCTCCCCCCTCACTCTCCAGTAATGAACCATGTGACTGTGCCCTGCGTAACGCCCCTCCCTGCCCGCCTCCACCCTCTCCCCCTCCCTCCTCTCTGTCTCCCCTGCGGGGCAGACTGCCGTAACCCGGGGGGTAGTGGGTACGGAGCTGCACCCCATACGAATCTCCCTTTGGGCCCCCGTCCTTCATAACCACATAGGGTTGTCCAGCAATACCCTGGACCCTGACAGCCACCCCATACTTAGAGGTGGAGGGGGGCTTGGATCTCAGCTGGGTCGAGGGGAGCCCCCCTCCTGAGTCGTTGATGAAGCGGATCTGAACGCCGTAGTCCACGGGGCTCTTACGACCTGATGGAGTACTCATACTGGGGAGGGAGAGAGCGAGAGGGGACGGGGCGGAGGAGGAGAGACAGCGAGAGGGGAGAGAAAGTGGAGAGGGGGAAAGACAATATTAGTACAGCTTTAAAGAAGTGAATGTGACAGCAGTAGTTTATTGTTTTCTCTCCCGGGAAAGTAGGTCAACTGAATATCTGACTGGTATGAATGTCATGCAGACACACAGAAAGAGGGTGGACTGTGTGTTTCTATTGGGTTTGCAAGTTACAAAGGTGTGTGAGAGAACGAGTCTCAGTGGAGTTGCTTTAGAATGGACTTTGTTCATAGTGACCTTCATTATTCATTAACCTGGAAACACACACACACCCTACTTCCCTCTCTGGCTCCCCTTACGTGTACTCTCTCTCTCTCTCTCTCTCTTTACTTCCACTTGGTTTAGTTTTTCCTTTAGAAATCCCTGCCTAGGCCAGGCCAGCCCTGCCCAACCAGCCCAGCAAAGGTGAGTCTCCTTCCTCAATCTAGGATCTTTATTAGATCAATCAACTGTAATCACACATGATCCACAGCCAGTCCTTGTGAACGATCCTTCCTCTGTTTCCCTCAGTAAGTCAACTCAGTCTCCCTCTACATGTCCCTTTGTCACTCAGTCTTCATCTGAGGTTTTTAAACTGTGGACGTCTGACTATCATGTCCATGTGTTGAAATGTCTCAGGAATTCCCGCCTCCCTCTCTATGGTGACCTGTGCCACGTCAGCTCTCATCACTAGGTCATTATACTGCATGCCTCATTAACATGGTCAGCTCTCATCACTAGGTCATTATACTGCATGCCTCATTAACATGGTCAGCTCTCATCACTAGGTCATTACACTGCGTGCCTAATTAACATGGTCAGCTCTCATCACTAGGTCATTACACTGCGTGCCTCATTAACATGGTCAGCTGTCATCACTAGGTCATTATACTGCATGCCTCATTAACATGGTCAGCTGTCATCACTAGGTCATTACACTGCGTGCCTCATTAACATGGTCAGCTGTCATCACTAGGTCATTACACTGCATGCCTCGTTAACATGGTCAGCTCTCATCACTAGGTCATTACACTGCGTGCCTCATTAACATGGTCAGCTGTCATTACACTGCATGCCTCGTTAACGTGGTCAGCTCTCATCACTAGGTCATTACACTGCATGCCTCGTTAACATGGTCAGCTGTCATCACTAGGTCATTACACTGCATGCCTCGTTAACATGGTCAGCTCTCATCACTAGGTCATTACACTGCATGCCTCGTTAACATGGTCAGCTCTCATCACTAGGTCATTACACTGCATGCCTCGTTAACATGGTCAGCTCTCATCACTAGGTCATTACACTGCATGCCTCATTAACATGGTCAGCTCTCATCACTAGGTCATTACACTGCATGCCTCGTTAACATGGTCAGCTCTCATCACTAGGTCATTACACTGCATGCCTCATTAACATGGTCAGCTCTCATCACTAGGTCATTACACTGCATGCCTCGTTAACATGGTCAGCTCTCATCACTAGGTCATTACTCATTAGCATGTCTCCTTTGCACTTATAACCAACCAACTACAACACCAGGCACTAACCCAGTTACCACCCTTCTCCACCTTCTCTCATTCTCTCCCTCTTTCACACACAGACAAACTTTCATTCTCCCTACCTCCCTCACTGAAACAGAGTCCAGAGTTTCTCCTCTCTTATCAGTGTGTGTCATGGTGGTGATAAATCAATGTCAAGCTCTTGTTCCTGTAGATAGGAAGCCCAGCCCCCACACATGCTCCACTCCTCATACACACTCTGGAATGAACTGTGTACAAGCAGGAACACACGCTCACAGGTGATCAGTGGTGTTGTAAAGGGCATCAGTGAATACCTTGGTGCAGTTTATATTTGGTGTCCAGTATAAATCAAAGCCCTGGCTATCAGGACGAGAGAGGAGAGACACACCATCCCTAGTCAGATTGACAGATTGACAAAATTACTAAGAGGTTGAGGTTATACTCATATCATCTGTCTGTACTGTAATGATATAAGCATCCCCACCCCCAAACTACTTCCTGTGGCTATGCTCATATCATTACAGTACAGACAGATGATATATGAGTATGACAAAATGACTAAGAGTTTGAGGTTAATCTGACTAGGGGATGAGTGTGTGTCGGTGTGTGTTAGGCTTGGCAGAATTATCGTATAATGTTGTAACCGACAATTAAAGACAGGGGTGTCACCAAGCTGTGTGGTATTCATTAGGTATGTCCTAACTAGAGGTCGACCGATTAATCGGAATGGCCGATTAATTAGGGTCAATTTCAAGTTTTCATAACAATCAGTAATCGGCATTTTTGGACACCGATTATGGACGATTACATTGCACTCCACGAGGAGACTGCGTGGCAGACTGACTACCTGTTATGCGAGTGCAGCAAGGAGCCAAGGTAAGGTGCTAGCTAGCATTAAACGTATCTTATATAAAACAATCAATCTTAACATAATCACTAGTTAACTACACATGGTTGATGATATTACTAGTTTAACTAGCTTGTCCTGCGTTGCATATAACCGATGCGGTGCCTGTTAATTTATCATTGAATCACAGCCTACTTCGCCAAACGGGTGATTTAACAAGCGCATTCGCGGGAAAAAAGCACTGTCGTTGCACCAATGTACCTAACCATAAACATCAACGCCTTTCTTAAAATCAATACACAAGTATATATTTTTAAACATGCATATTTAGTTAATATTGCCTGCTAACATACATTTTTTTAACTAGGGAAACTGTGTCACTTCTCTTGCGTTCTGTGCAACAGAGTCAGGGTATATGCAGCAGTTTGGGCCGCCTGGCTCGTTGCGAACTGTGTGAAGACCATTTCTTCCTAACAAAGACAGCCGACTTCGCCAAACGGGGATGATTTAACAAAAGCGCATTTGCGGGAAAAAGCACAATCGTTGCACGACTGTACCTAACCATAAACATCAATGCCTTTCTTAAAATCAATACACAGAAGTATATTTTTTTTTTACCTGCATATTTAGCTAAAGGAAATTCATGTTAGCAGGCAATATTAACTAGGGAAATTGTGTCACTTCTCTTGCCTTCATTGCACACAGAGTCAGGGTATATGCAACAGTTTGGGCCGCCTGGCTCGTTGCGAACTAATTTGCCAGAATTGTACATAATTATGACATAACATTTAAGGTTGTGCAATGTAACAGCAATATTTTGACTTATGGATGCCACCCGTTAGATAAAATATGGAATGGTTCCATATTTCACTAAAAGAATAAACGTTTTGTTTTCGAAATGATAGTTTCCGGATTTGACCATATTAATGACCTAAGGCTTGTATTTCTGTGTATTATTATATTATAATTAAGTCTATGATTTGATAGAGCAGTCTGACTGAGCGGTGGTAGACAGCAGCAGGCTCGTAAGCATTCATTCAAACAGCACTTTCCTGCGTTTGCCAGCAGCTCTTCGCAATGCCTCAAGCATTGCGCTGTTTATGACTTCAAGCCTATAAACTTCAGAGATTAGGCTGGCAGTACTAAAGTGCCTATTAGAACATCCAATAGTCAAAGGTATATGAAATACAAATAGTATAGAGAGAAATAGTTCTATAATAACTACAACCTAAAACTTCTTACCTGGGAATATTGAAGACTCATGTTAAAAGGAACCACCAGCTTTCATATGTTCTCATGTTCTGAGCAAAGAACTTAAACGTTAGCTTTTATACATGGCACATATTGCACTTTTACTTTCTTCTCCAACACTTTGTTTTTGCATTATTTAAACCAAATTGAACATACTAAATTGATTTTATTGATGTATTATATTAAGTTAAAATAAAAGTGCTGTTTTTGTTCATTCAGTATTGTTGTATTTGTCATTATTACAAATATATACATTAAAATATTAATAATTTAAAAAATAATTAAAAAATAAACACAATAAGTAATAAAAATAAATAAATAAAAAATGTTTTTAAATTAAACGGCCGATTTAAATCGGCAGCAGCCTTTTTTTGGGGTCCTCCAATAATCGGAATCGGCGTTGGAAAATCATAATTGGCCGACCTCTAGTCCTAACTCATTTTTACAGATTCATTATAAGCTCAAAACATTTTGCAACAAAATTGACATTAACCGTGGCCATTTGCATGACAATTAATCATAACCCAAAATGCCATTGTCATTACAACTCCAGTGTGTGTACAGTTCAGCTCATCATTTAGCACATACCTCGCCCTAAGACAGACATCCAAAGCATGCCATAGAAAAAGCACCCCATCACTGTACATTAGAGCAGACGACCGTAACACGCAGACACAGTCACACACACGCACAGTCACACACACGCACAGTCACACAGTCACACACACCTCCTAATGGCCAAGTGGCAAGTAGTGGTGAAGAGGTCCCAAAGACAGCTACAAGTCCGGTCTTTCAGACAGAGGTCAACAGAAAGCCAGCTACAAGTCAGGTCTTCCAGACAGAGGTCAACAGAAAGCCAGCTACAAGTCAGGTCTTTCAGACAGAGGTCAACAGAAAGCCAGCTACAAGTCAGGTCTTTCAGACAGAGGTCAACAGAAAGCCAGCTACAAGTCAGGTCTTCCAGACAGAGGTCAACAGAAAGCCAGCTACAAGTCAGGTCTTCCAGACAGAGGTCAACAGAAAGCCAGCTACAAGTCAGGTCTTCCAGACAGAGGTCAACAGAAAGCCAGCTACAAGTCAGGTCTTCCAGACAGAGGTCAACAGAAAGCCAGCTACAAGTCAGGTCTTCCAGACAGAGGTCAACAGAAAGCCAGCTACAAGTCAGGTCTTCCAGACAGAGGTCAACAGAAAGCCAGCTACAAGTCAGGTCTTCCAGACAGAGGTCAACAGAAAGCCAGCTACAAGTCAGGTCTTCCAGACAGAGGTCAACAGAAAGCCAGCTACAAGTCAGGTCTTCCAGACAGAGGTCAACAGAAAGCCAGCTACAAGTCAGGTCTTCCAGACAGAGGTCAACAGAAAGCCAGCTACAAGTCAGGTCTTCCAGACAGAGGTCAACAGAAAGCCAGCTACAAGTCAGGTCTTCCAGACAGAGGTCAACAGAAAGCCAGCTACAAGTCAGGTCTTCCAGACAGAGGTCAACAGAAAGCCAGCTACAAGTCAGGTCTTCCAGACAGAGGTCAACAGAAAGCCAGCTACAAGTCAGGTCTTCCAGACAGAGGTCAACAGAAAGCCAGCTACAAGTCAGGTCTTCCAGACAGAGGTCAACAGAAAGCCAGCTACAAGTCAGGTCTTCCAGACAGAGGTCAACAGAAAGCCAGCTACAAGTCAGGTCTTCCAGACAGAGGTCAACAGAAAGCCAGCTACAAGTCAGGTCTTCCAGACAGAGGTCAACAGAAAGCCAGCTACAAGTCAGGTCTTCCAGACAGAGGTCAACAGAAAGCCAGCTACAAGTCAGGTCTTCCAGACAGAGGTCAACAGAAAGCCAGCTACAAGTCAGGTCTTCCAGACAGGACAACAGAAAGCCAGCTACAAGTCAGGTCTTTCAGACAGGACAACAGAAAGCCTAGGATATTTATTTCAGATATAGGTCAACAGATACAAAGGATCTTCAACACCAACCCTTCTTTCTGCATGCATAGGCTAATCATCCATAATCAGTTATAGAGGCTGAGTTTAAAGCAGTATTTCTAAATCCCTTGTTCTTGGGAGTATGTTGCTGACCTCCTGACATTGATTTATTCCATTCTACAGTTTAATCTAGGCACTTGAGGGAGGAGCATTGCTTGCCTGTCCCTAGTACTGAAACATATTGGGAAACACTGCCTGCTTGTGCGCCTGCGTGTGTGAGACAGAGGCTCAGTCTCAGCAGGGAGAACTGACAGTGAATAGGACCAAACAGGAACACAGGAGTGGACCCCAGCCATTTCCCTCACTCTTTCCACCTCCCTTTCTCTCTCATTCCACCTCCCTTTCTGTGTCAGTGTGTCAAGCCACTTCCAACAGGCCAGTTCAGCTGCTAGCAGTGAAAGGAGACAGCGGAGAGGAGAGGGCCAGGGTAAGGGGAGACAGTCAGGGGACAGAGGGTGAGCCCATCCTATTGTCCAAACGATGTGGAGCAGAAAATGAGGGCAGAAACGCTGGGAACGCAACACTCTTCTCCCCCATGGCCCTCTCCAGCTCTCCCTCAGTCTGTCTGTCTGCCTCACTTATATCACTGTTCTGCACCTGACCCTCCCTCCATCTCTCTAACCTGTCATCTCTCTAACCTGTCCATCTCTCTAACCTGTCCATCTCTCTAACCTGTCCATCTCTCTAACCTGTCCATCTCTCTAACCTGTCCATCTCTCTAACCTGTCCATCTCTCTAACCTGTCTCTAACCTCTCGCTATCCCTCCCTTCTTCCCTCCCTCCCTCTCCATAACCTCTCTATCCCTCCCTCCATCCCTCCCATCCTAACCTCTATCCCTCCCTCCATCCTAACCTCTCTATCCCTCCCTCCATCCTAACCTCTCTATCCCTCCCTCCCACCCTAACCTCTCTATCCCTCCCTCCCACCCTAACCTCTCTATCCCTCCCTCCCACCTCTCTCTATCCCTCCCTCCCTCCCACCTCTCTCTATCCCTCCCTCCCTCCCACCTCTCTCTATCCCTCCCTCCCTCCCACCTCTCTCTATCCCTCCCTCCCACCTCTCTCTATCCCTCCCTCCCACCTCTCTCTATCCCTCCCTCCCACCTCTCTCTATCCATCTTCCTAACCTCTATCCCTCAACTCTATCCCTCCCTCATTCATCTTCCTAACCTCTATCCCTCCCTCCATCCAGCCATCTCTCTAAACTCTCCAGCCTTCCCTACATCCCCCTAACCTCTCTCTATCCCGCCACTCTCTCTCGCTAACCCTCCCCTGGGTTCCAAATCTCTGTCTCTCTCTCTGGAGAGAAGCACATGATGAGGCAGCTGACCGGACCTGCAACAGAGATTGACCGTGGATACTTGTCTGAGGTTAAGACCAACAAGCTTCTGTTTAGCCAGTGCTTCACACCATGTACTTTAGAGAGAATAGGTAAGGGACAGTGCCCTGCAGCCTAACAACAGACTGACTACAGTGTGACCAGGTGAAGGAGTCCTCACTCAGACTCTAGAGTCCTCAGATTACTGACTCCCTTAAGGCGTCAGCATGCTTCAGTTCAGCTGGCGCCTAGCCGAGACCTTTGTTTGAAAAACAAGGGGGGGAAAAAAGCGGCAATAGTACTGTTTGTCCATTTTGAGATGCCGTAGCAAGTATACACTTCCTCAAAATAGTCTGAATGAATAACTCAAGTAAACTGTCATTCATTTTGACATTTTTGCAGAGGAGATCTTACAGGAAATAAAAATAAAATCTACATCTAAGATGTTTGGTGCAGTTGTCATTCATCTCTTGTTGAATGACAACAAAAACTATTGAAGAATCCCTACTGTTGACCAATCACCGACGAAGGGGCATAGACTTCAGCTACCGACTTCGGCTTGCCTCAAGAAAAAATGTGTGCCCGAACAGCCAAAACGAACAAAAGTCCAAAACTAATTCAAAAAAAAAAAGTCTAAATGTCATTGTAATATATGCACAAACTCTTCCGAACTGTTTCAGCTGGGATGCATGCAGACGCCTTTAGTGTCTCCTAACCCGCCGGCTCTGCTCTCAAATGTAATTCTCCCGCACTGAATTAAGGCCACCTCCATCTCTGGGGAGGGATGGGAGAAAGAAAGAAAAAAAGAAAGAAAGAAAGAAAGAAAGAAAGAAAGAAAGAAAGAAAAAAAGAAAAAAAGAAAGAAAGACAAAAAGAAAAAAGAAAGAAAGAAAGAAAGAAAGAAAGAAAGAAAGAAAGAAAGAAAGAAAGAAAGAAAGAAAGAAAGAAAGAAAGAAAGAAAGAAAGAAAGAAAGAAAGAAAGAAAGAAAGAAAGAAAGAAAGAAAGAAAGAAAGAAAGAAAGAAAGAAAGAAAGAAAGAAAGAAAGAAAGAAAGAAAGAAAGAAAGAAAGAAAGAAAGAAAGAAAGAAAGAAAGAAAGAAAGAAAGAAAGAAAGAAAGAAAGAAAGAAAGAAAGAAAGAAAGAAAGAAAAGAAAGAAAAGAAAAGAAAAGAAAAGAAAGAAAAGAAAAGAAAAGAAAAGAAAAGAAAAGAAAAGAAAAGAAAAGAAAAGAAAAGAAAAGAAAAGAAAAGAAAAGAAAAGAAAAGAAAAGAAAGAAAGAAAGAAAGAAAGAGAGAGAGAGAGAGAGAGAGAGAGAGAGAGTGTGTGTGTGTGTGTGTGTGTGTGGAAAGAGACCACTGCAGTATGGAGTCATGGCTGTGGCTGTCTTTGATTCATTCAATAGTGAGAGTAGAGAGCATAAAGTCAGTAGGCTAGAAATATTTGTTCCCACTTAGCCTCCTCTAAGCTTCATCACGATACTGGACTGTACTCTACAACCAAGGCCTTGTCCCTGCATATAGGGCAGTGCTTCAGTGAAAGCACCAGAAAGAGGATAGCCTTACATGTGTATGACTGTCTCTTTCTGTGGTGACAAATAGATTCCATATCATGACTGATGTTGGGCCCTATAAAATCTGGTAGATTTTTTGCCTGATTTCTCCGTTTTGTTTTTCTAGGTTTCCATTTTTCGCAGTTTATTCAGGTTCACTCAAAAATCACACTTTAATAGAAAAACTAAATATTGTTCAAATATTGTTGAATTCCATTTTAGTGTCTAGATTCTGTGTTCCATCCAGAACACAGATTTTATAGGGCCCTACTGATGACTGTCAGTCATGAGTGGCTGAAATACCAAAGACTTTCCACATTAATGCTGCTGTCATTAGAAAATGTAAATAACACACCAACTTGGGTCCCCAAGACAGTCCTTCAGTTAAGACTGTTTCCTTGGTGATTGGCAATTCATCCCTTCATAACATTCTTGACTTGGACCAGACCCTTTTCCACTCCTCTCACACTCAAACAAACAGCCATTTCTTCCTCTGATTCTAATGGCACTCATTGGCATAACAAAAAAGACTGCAGTGTTGCCAAATAGAACAAAAACACCAAATAGAAGCACCCCCCCCCCCCCCCCTCCGTCCGTCCGTCACCCACATTCCACACTGTGATGCTCAGTAAACAGCCCCCTTAAACACACCTTCTACCTGCACACTTCAGGGTCTCTGCTCTAAGAGCATGCAATCTGTAAACAGTCTTATGTCTTATGTTATATCACTGTCACTCTCCCTCTGTCAGTCTCTCTCTCACTCTCTCTGTGCCTGTGGCAACAGTAAAACATGTCCCTCAGGCTGAGCTTTTTCCCCATCTGTCACCAATACACTGCTGTGTAAATTCTACATAGTGACAGCCAAAATAATGCATAGACATCAAAGTCAAGTTTAAATTCATAACATCATCTTAACAAACATCTAACACTTGCGATCTTGCATCAGATATGAGAGAACACCCTGTCCATGAGTAATCACTGAATGTTGGCCAATAAAAATGACAGAGAATGATAGTTTAGATAACTTAGGTTGGGTCTCTTTTGAACAGAGTTCGCTGGCTACATTGAATTCTTCAGTGTATGCGTCATAGTATCATGTAGCGCAAGTGAAACTTGGGAGAAGAGAGGCAGTGAGCCAAGTTGTTGAAGTTGAGCTCTGAGAAAGTCAAATAACTGACATGTAAAAAGAGAATGTGTGACATTGACAGATGGGTACACCGACTGTACACATGGTTTTAAATGAGAATTCCACTACGGGAGAGATCTAAACGAGGCAATGCAAAGATACACCTGCTCCGTGGCCTTTGAATTCTGAGTGACGTTACTCAGCACCGTTTCGCCATCATTAAAAGTAAACTTAGGGTAAGAAGACACCAACAAGAGAGCAAGTTATCAAAGACGGAGCGGACAAATGTATTAGCTAGCTATGTGTCTGTAATGCGGCAGCCAACGAGCTAGAACTAGCAAGCTAACCCTAAGCTACTGTCATAACTAGCTAGTTAACCTAGCTGTCTGGGTTAGTTCGCTAGCTAGCTTGCTAACTAGAGCGAACTAAACAACATCCAGAAACATACCTGCTATTTGGTCAAAGTAGTACAATTCATCAATTTATTTTCGACTTTCGAGTCCTCTTCTCTTGTTTTACTTGGTGTTAATACAGATAATGTTTAAATCAGACAGAAAACACTTCTGAAAGAGCAGAGCATATCCATAATTCGAGACAGACAGATAAATTCGTTAAATGCAGCTCCAACCTGTTACCTTTGTGACCGATGCCAGACGAGCCGCCCAGCCTCGCTAGAGGGAATACAGGTATTGGTTGAGCACATAGCAGTAGGCGGTGCTCTAGACAGCGCCCGCTTCGAATATTGGTGAGTCTGTCTGTCAATCTTTGATAAATTGACTCAGGGGAAAGGTCTTTCAGTGGTCTTCATAAATAGAAATAAAAAACTTGGTGAATGAAAATGCCTAGTGCTGTGTTTGTCATAATACATTTTTTAACTGCTAAGAAAGAGGTAAGCTAATGCAGAAACAAACGAAACGCATCACAACTTGTGTCATGAATCAGTTTGCGCTCCTCAAATTCCAACCGTCCCATACCAAACCGACCAGTGTCTCGGCCGGGGAAAGGGTAACCGTTCCACTTGATCTACCAGATCCCCTGCAGAGGGCGCCTTTAGCACACATTATGACAGATTACTGGCAATTAGGACAGAGGCCTAGGGGACAGTTTGTTCTACTAATTTGAATCAACCCCTGAAATGGCCACGAGAGTATTCGACTCTTTTCCCCATAGAAAATATTCAACACAGATTACATATTTTCTTATTTTGAAAAAAAATCCTTGTTCTCACTCATTGTGGTGCCAAAACCTGTGAATTCAAGCAGTGTTCATATTTTTGGATGACATTTTTAATTGCAGCCTATTGTGTTGCACACACCAATTTCAAACAATGTAGGTTAATATTGACTATGTTGATTAATAAATATTGGCTATGTTGAAATACGGCTGTGATGACAACTTTTTTTTTTAAATAATCAATTGAGAAATACGTTGCCAAAGCTGCCCGGTCTCCTCCCTATTAGTGAATAATAGCCTACTATAGGCGTTCTTTGGCCATTCTGTTGTAGGCTAGTCCACCACCACACCCATTTCCCAACTCCGCCGAACTCTTTCTCTCACACACGCACTTCTTTCTCCAGCACTCAGCTTTGACAGCCTGCTCCATACACCAGTCGCTCCGGGAATGGGATCATCATTAGTGAGTGCGAAGAAAAACTTCCAGTTCTTCCGATTCTACGCTCTCCAAAGACTACTCTTCAAACTGCGGGGATAGCTTCGAGATAAAGCGATAGCGACTGTCAGAAATAGATATTACAGGCGTTACAAGTTGATGAAAGGAGAGGTAACTTTACGCACTGTGGAACGACAAAGAGAAGTGGGTCAAGCGACAAATGGGGTGAGGTTTGGAGTTAAAATTATATGAGAACATTTACTACTGAATTTATAGGGTAGAAATCATTATGAATAATTTGTTGAAATAAATTAACATCACAAAAGGGGTAATTCGGATAAGATATCAGGCGCGCGGCGCGTAAACGTAGGTCTATGTGGTCGCGGATGAATGTGCTTGGAAAGTTTTATGTAGGCTAACCAACTATTCTCTGTGTCTCGATTGCGGATGATTTATAAACATTAAGACTAAGTAGGCCTAAGTGAGTGTGTTATATTAGGATAAGTTTGGAGCCAAAGCTAGAAACCAAAAAACTGCCACTGATCGTAACCAGCCATGGCAAAGTGGTTTAGTTCCGCCATCAATCTGAAGAACGGGACCGAACGGGTCCGCTCAGCCTCGGAGTCCGGCCCTCAACCACGAACCAGACACGGGCTAACACCTGGGACCAGTCTGAAGGGGAACCGGGTCAAGGAAAGTGCTGGAGGGATGGGCTCTATACTGACCGGAAGAAACCGAAAAAACTCGGCCATCGAACTGGGTCGGAACGGCTCGGGTACTGGCGGGAACTCCTTTAAGGACGGTAAGATCTGGGAGAGTCTCATCCCTGGGAAGAGTAGGAAGAATTCCAAGCTCGAGGTGGGGGCATCTGAGGAGCATCGGCCCACCAGGACATCCAGTTTGGCGCATGCGTGCATCAGCAGGATGATCAAGGTGGACAAACAGGACAAGGGTCCCAAACATAGCGGTACAGGTGAACAGGTGGGATCCGAAAACGAGAGGGGGAAGGTGGACATCAAAACAACGATGGTGAGTGGTTCAGATTTGGTACTGACATCTTTGTCAACAGTCTTAGATTGAACAAACAAAAATGAAAAAGGCATTTAGTAGTAACAATATATGCTATAATGCTATAATTAGCCCTACAGTGTTATTAGGCTTACTGTAATTCACATTTGATCCTGTTGTTTATTGTCATATGTGTATGGAAGCGTATGGAAGCTCGTTCCCGCCACCCAAGTTATGAGATAGTAAGTCATAATTACGTAATAGCATGTTGTGTATGGCCAATATACCACGGTGAACTGTAGTATGGTCTGATATACTACAGCTTTCAGCCAATCAGCATTCAGGACTCGAACCAACAGGTTTATAATATGAAATAATGCACGCCCCTTCAAGCC
The DNA here is from genome assembly GCF_965601325.2 of Salmo salar. Classification (NCBI taxonomy): domain Eukaryota; kingdom Metazoa; phylum Chordata; class Actinopteri; order Salmoniformes; family Salmonidae; genus Salmo; species Salmo salar. The sequence goes on from NC_138292.1 coordinate 17,583,161, forward strand.
AATCAGAAACATGTATTCGACAACGCCATGGTATAACTCATGTTTGACTATGTTTGAGCTGCTTTTGAAAGCAAAAGTTTAATTGAAAACATTATTGGCATTGTTGATTTAGATTTTCATAATGGCTATGATGGGAATGGTATCTACTTAGTAAACTTGCTAGCTACTTCAGTGGATGTTGAACACATTTCTAGCAGTAAATGTGTTAAATTATAGCCATGGTATGAAAGGGATAATCAACTCGGGGCTCTATCCGTCGTGGAAGACTAGTGCGTCGGGGAACACACCTTCCAGGTTGTTTATTATTTTCCATAGAACGCATAGCCCCACGTTGATTATCCCTTACATACGTAATGTAAGTCATAATTACGAGATACTAAGTCATAATTATGAGGTAGTCATTCATTATTATGAGATATGTATGTTATAATTATGAGATAATAAGTCTGGATCACGGACATTGAATAGTCCTGCAGGTCACGACCCCTTTTAAAAGGGAAATCTGTGATTCAAACAATAACAAAGCTTACTCCCCACCACTTTATTTGGTAAACAGCTGAGGAATGGGGCAGGAGAAATGTAACCACTCTTAAGTACATAGAGCAAGGACTCTCACACACAGATGTAGGATCTTCATTTGATCCTGTATAGAAACCTGCAGCAACAGGAAATGTGAATTATTATGTGGATTCTAATTCATGGCCATTTTTTGTAGGGGTTGATAAATTTTTCATTATGGCAAATCAAATCTGATATTTTAAAGTGGAAATTACAAACTTTAGAAGCCTTTTTAATCCTCAAATAGACTACAAGTTTGCCGTTCCTGCTATGCAGGAAAATTCAAAGCAACAAAATTGACCAAATTAAGACCCTACATCTGTATGGATGCACGAACTGACCATCCGCGTTTTGAACCTATACAGTGTTTGTTTACAATTACATTGTTTACAAACAATGGAGTAACACAAGTTTATATTTTTGGTTCTGATGAGGTAAGACCATTGCTCATGAGGAATTTCTAAGTTACATTCTTCAAGAATCAATGGCTATATATTAATAATTAATTCATTGACTTAAACAGGCACCAACTCACAACAACAAAACTCTCTCTCTCTCTCTCTCTCTCTCTCGCTCTCTCTCTCTCACACACACACACACTCACACACACACACACACACACACAAAATCTGTGATTCACGTAATACAGATCGCCTAAACGTATCTCATAATAATGACTTACTATCTGATAATAATGACTTAGTATCTCATAATAATGACTTAATTTCTTAGAATTATGACTTAGTATCGCAATATTATGACTTACTATCTCATGATTATGACATACTGTCTCATAATAACAACTTACTATCTCATAATTATGACTTAGTATCTCATTACAATGACTTACTATCTCATAGTCAGATTTTTTTTTAATTGGGTGGAGGGAATGAGCTTCCATACATATATGTGTGCACTGATATAAAGAAAGAACTGTAGCTCGGAGAGTTGTGATCAGTCTCTTTCTCCCACCTCAGCCTTTGTCTTTACTTCTCCCTGCCCCTCCTGTCTCTCTTTCCTCACCACACAATGCACTGTGCTTTTATAACCCGCTGCATTCATGCCACAGCGCTTGGGACCAGCTGTACAAAAAACACACAATGAGACCTAACCTCATTCCCCAGTCTGTCTTCCTGTGTCCCTTCCCCTCCTTTTCCCCTAACTGCTGTCATATACATACACACAGACACACACACACACACACACACACACACACACACACACACACACACACACACACACACACACACACACACACACACACACAGACACACAGACACACAGACACACAGACACACAGACACACACGCGCACACACACACACACACACACAGACACACACGCGCGCGCACACACACACACACACACACACACACACACACACACACACACACACGCGCACACACACACACACACACACACACACACACACAGACACACAGACACACACGCGCACACACACACACACACACACACACACACACACACACACACACACAGACACACACGCGCACACACACACACACACACACACACACACACACACACACACACACACACACACACACACACACACACACACTATACCTCTTTCTCCTCCTATATTTCTTCCCCCAGTGAAGGCTATGTCTGAGGCATCACCTAACACTGTGGTGACTGTAGCTCTCCCACTGGTAGCTCAGATCACTGTGGCTCCGCTTTGATGAAGATCATACAGGCATTCAGACAGACACGTAAACACTCAACACACAGAGCCATGGGAGGGAAGACACACACAGAGCACAGAGCAGGGGAGATTCCCCAAGAAACATTCCCAGATCGTCAAGGGGACGTTTCCATACCAACTAGACTGTTACAGGTTAATTACATAGGTTATTGCAGTTACTCTGGCTGAAGGCCTACAGTATAGTACTGTGAAGGTTAGGTAGAGTATTTAACAACTTCTCTCCCGCTGTGTAGCTGATTATTCTGGAGGACTATGCTGACCCGTTTGACGCAGAGAAAACGAGGGAGCAGAGGGAGGCGGAGAGGGAGGGAGAGAACGATGGATACATGGAGCCCTATGACGCCCAGGTTATCATCACAGGTCAGTAAGGTCAGGGGTCAGATCTTGTCCTGGAGAGCTACAGGGAGTCCAGGCTTTTGTTCCAGCCCAGCGCTGATACACACTGGCTCAGTTAATCAACTAATCACCGAGACCTTGATTAGTGGAATCAGGGCTGGAGTTAGTGCTGGGCTGGAACAAAAGCCTGCACTCCCTGCAGCTCTCCAGAATCAAGGTTGTAGACTGCTGCTGTAAAAAGGTTTTTAAAGGATCGGACTAGAACGAGACCCTCTGCTCTCTCTCCCCTGACTTCCTCCCTACTGGCGGTTGCTATGGGAATGGTGTTGTGCTGCGACAATGGGTGCAGCTTCCTCTTGGATTTTCTGTCTCCTGCCTCTGTTTCCTTTACCCCATTCTCTGGAAAGGAAGTTACCTCCAGTTTCTTCCCCCCCACCCCTTCCATTTTATTTGACTTTTGTGTGAAAAGATCCAAGACCCCCACTTCCCATCCCCCTCCTCCTGGTCTCACCCAATCACTTCCCAGAATTCAGGAAGAGGTCCGTTCTGTCATCCAATCAGGCGCTGTGTTGACCTTTCTTCCCGTAGCTCCATTGTTTATTCACACAATAGCCCAGACACACAGGCTACCTGACGGCCTCCACAGACATGTCTGACCACATCACAAGCTACGAAGTTGTGTGTTATACTCTTAGAAATAGGGGTTCCAAAAGGTTTCTTCGGCTGTCCCCATAGGAGAACCCTTTGTGGTTCCAGGTAGAACCCTTCCTGATCCAGGCAGTACTATTTTTGGTTCCATGTAGAACCCTCTGTGTAAAAGGTTCTACCTGGAACCAAAAATAGTTATTCTAAGGTTTTCCGATGGGGACAGCCGAATAACCCTTTTAGGTTCTAGATGGCATAGTTTTTTCTAACAGTGTACAACTGAACAATGGATCACAATCATGTCACATTAGCAGTAATGTTGCAATGGCAGAGTTGGGGGTTTGATATCCACATGGGCCAAACAGGCCTACCAAATAATGACCATGCTATTGTTCTTATGACTTTGTAGGTATTCGTAGGCGGGGCTCCAAGGACCTGCTGAAGGTGTGTGTGCTGCTTCCCAAGGGAGATGGAGAAGGGGGCAAGCCTGCACCCCCCCAAATCTACGACACTCCCTACGAGGGGCTGCTGGAGACGGATGGGGAGGCAGGAGGGGTGTGGATCCCTGTGACACGGCCGGAGTCAGACCCTCGCCCCCCTGGGGAGTATGAACATCCTTGGGAGTGGAGGAAGGAGGACATCGTCAGAGCACTGACAGGTAGATTTATGTTTTCCAGAGGGAGGGAGGTAAAGGGAGGAAAGGAGGGAGGTAGAGAGAGGGAACATATTGGATACAACAATGATACACAAACATACACAGTTCTCTCTCTCTCTGTCTCTCTGTCTCTCTGTCTCTCCAGCCCAGTTTAAGAAGGGAATGAGCAGTTTGCCCCCTAAAGAGGAAGCTCCTCCACTCATCAGACAGCAGACTCTCAGTCATCAGCAGACCCTCAGACAGAAGACCTGGAACAAGAAAGTCCTCGTCCCCTCTCCCTCCTCCCCTACTTCCCCCATTCTCAAACTCTCTCCTCCCTCACCTCTCTCTCATTCCTCTCCCCCCTCTCCCACCTCTCACTCTTCTCCCACTCCCAAACTTGCCCCATCCTCTTCTCCTCCCTCCACCACCTCCACACCCAACGCAGAGACAGCCAAAGTGGACCCCACCCTGCCCCTGGAGAAACAGAGGTAAGGGAAGAGGAGAGGGAGAAGGGAGAGGCTGGATGGGGGGGGATTGAGATACACTATATATACAGCAGTATGTGGACACCCATTCAAATTAGTGGATTCGGCTATTTCAGCCACACCTGTTGCTGACAGCTGTATACATTTGAGCACAAAGCCATGCAATCTCCATATAGACAAACATTGGCAGTAGAATGGCTTACTCAGTTACTTTCAACGTGGCACTGTCATCAAATCAAATAAAATGCTATTGGTCACATACACATATTTAGCAGATGTTATTGCAGGTGTGGTGAAATGCTTGTGTTCCTAGCTCCAATAGTGCAGTAGCATCTAACACTTCACAACAATACACACAAATCTAAAAGTAAGGAATGGAATTAATAAATATATAAATATTAGGACGAGCAATGTCGGAGTGGCATTGACTAAAATACAATAGAATACAGTATATAGAGATGAGTAAAGCAGTATGTCAACATTATTAAAGTGACTAGTGTTCCATTATTAAAGTGACCAGTGATTCCATGTCTACAGTATGTACATAGGGCAGCAGCTTCTAAGGTGCAGGGTTCAGTAACCGGGTGGTAACCGACTAGTCATAGGATGCCACCTTTCCAACAAGTCAGTTCGTCAGATTTCTGCCCTGCTACAGCTTCCCCGGTCAACTGTAAGTGCTGTTATTGTGAAGTGGAAACGTCTAGGAGCAACAACGGCTCAGCCGTGAAGTGGTAGGCCATGCAAGCTGAAGTGCTGTAGGGCATGACGCCTAAAAATCATCTGTCCTCGGTTGCAACACTCACTACTGAGTTCCAAACTGCCTGTGGAAGCAACATCAGCACAAGAACGGTTTGTGGACTCTGGAGCAGTGGAAACATGTTCTCTGTAGTGATGAATCACGCTTCACCATCTGTCAGTCCAACGGACTAATCTTGGTTTGGTGGATGCCAGGAGAACGCTACCTGCCCGAATGCATAGTGCCAACTGTAAAGTTTGGTGTTGGAGGAATAATGTTCTGGGACTGTTTTTCATGGTTTGGGCTAGGCCCCTTAGTTCCAGTGAAGGGAAATCTTAACACTACAGCATACAATGACATTCTAGACGATTCTGTGCTTCCAACTTTGTGGCAACAGTTTGGGGAAGGCCCTTTCCTGTTTCAGCATGACAATGCCTGTAAGGGGGTGAGTGACTGGTTGCCGGGAAGTCAGGCGCAGGAGAGCAGAGATGGGTGATAACAGGAGAACTTTAATATACCCCCTGGCCCAAAGGCACAGGCGAAGCAGCACAAAGCACAACCACGGTAACATGAACCGGATAAACAAAACAAACAAACCTAGGTTTAAAACAAACCTAGCGCAAGCCAGCCTGTAGCGTAACACCCTACACAAAGAACAATTCCACACACAGACATGGGGTAAACAGAGGGTAACATACATTTAGTCTGATGAGGGAATGTGAACCAGGTGTGCGGGAAAACAAGACAAAACAAATGGAAAATGAAAGGTGGAGCCGCGATGGCTAGAAGACCGGTGACGTCGACCACCGAACGCCGCTCGAACAAGGAGAGGGACCGACTTCTGCGGAAGTCGTGACAATGCCCCTGTGCAGAAAGCGAAGTCCATACAGAAATGGTTTGTCAAGATCCGTGTGGAATATCTTGACTGGCCTGCACAGAGCCCTGACCTCAACCCCATCTAACACCTTTGGGATGAATTAGAACGGCAACTGCAAGCCAGGCCTAATTGCCCAACATCAGTGCCCGACCTCACTAATGCTCTTGTGGCTGAATGGAAGCAAGTCCCCGTAGCAATGTCCCAACATCTAGTGGAAAGCCTTCCCAGAAGAGTAGAGGCTGTTATAGCAGTAAAGGGGGGACCAACTCCATATTAATGCCCATGATTTTGGAATGAGATGTTTGACGAGAAGGTGTACACATACTGTTGGTCATGTAGTGTAGCATGATGCCGCCACCACCATGCTTGGAAATATGAAGAGTGGTACTCAGTGATGTCTTGTGTTGGATTTGCCCCAAACAAAACGCTTTGTATACAGGACATAAAGTTCATTTCTTTGCCAAATTTCTGGCAGTTTTACTTTAGTGCCTTATTGCAAACAGGATGCATGTTTTGGAATATTTTTGTTCTGTACAGGCTTCCTTCTTTTCACTCTGCCAGGTTAGTATTGTGGAGCAACTACAATGTTGTTGATCCATCCTCAGTTTTCTCTTATCACAGCCAATAAACAATGCAACTTTTTTAAAGTCACCGTTGGCATCATGGGGAAATCCCTGAGGGTTTTCCTTCCTTTCCAGCAACTGAGTTAGGAAGTACACCTGAATCTTTGTAATGAAAGTGTAATTAATAACTTCACCATGCTCAAAGGAATATTCAATGTCTGCTTTGTTTATTTTTACCCATCTACCACTAGGTGCCCTTCTTTGTGAGTCATTGGAAAATCTCCCTGGGCTTTGTGGTTGAATCTGTGTTTGAAACTCACTGCTCTACCGAGGGACCTTACATATAATTGTATGTGTGGGGTACAGAGATGAGTTAATCATGTTAAACACTATTATTGCACACAGAGTGAGTCCATGCAACTTATTATGTGACTTGTTAAGCACATTTTACTCGTGAATTTATTTAGGCTTGCCATAACAAAAGTTGAATACTTATTGACTCAAGACATTTCAGCTTTTCATGTTTTATTCATTTATTATGGGGTATTGTGTGTAGACCAGTGACACAAAATATAAATGTAATACATTTTAAATTCAGGCTGTAACACAAACATTTTTGGAAAAAGTCAAAGGGTGTGAATACTTTCTGAAGGCCCTGTATTCTGTATATCGTCATAGCATATTGCTGTAGCCTGTACTTACTCCTCAGCCTGAAGTGTCTATACTTGCGCCAGTGAATACTTTACTTTTCGGTAGTCGCTGACTGGTAAGATTCTTCAGGAGAGCGGTCATGTGTGCTAGCAAGGCAAAGGTCCTGGGTTCGAGCCTCGGCGTGAAGGAAGTGGTATTTGCTAAGCAAGCGGTCTCTATCTCTCCCTCCTACCCTCCTCTAACTTCCCAACCCTCCCCATATTCCTCCCCCTAACCTTCAATATGACATTCATCCCCATCCATTCTACTGCTCTGAAGCTCTAAACGTTGTATGTATGTTTGTTTCTCCCTCTCTTTCCCCTCATCCCTCTCTTCTCCCCCCTCCCCCTCCTCTAGCTGGTACCATGGCAGTGTGAGTCGCCAGCAGGCAGAGGCTCAGCTCCAGCGCTGCAGGGATGCTAGCTTCCTGGTTAGAGACAGTGAATCAGGGACCAGCAAATACTCCATCGCGCTCAAGTGAGTGTGTTTGTGTGTGTGTTACACTTATCACTCTTCAGTGAGCACTCATCATTAACCACTTTACACACCACAGACATGGAGAGTGAGCAGCATGTGTTGGAATAACTAAGCCCCTAACGCTTTGCTACAGTACAGACATCCAGACTGAATCCTCTAGTTATGTAGCTATAGCTCCGCATCTCCCCGTTACTGAAGTAATATGGTTGTTTCTCCCCCCCACCCCTCTCTCTCTCTCTCTCTCTCTCTCTCTCTGTCTCTCTCAGGACCAGTCAGTGTTGTGTCCATATCATCGTGGCCCAGACTAAGGGCAGTAAGGGTCTGGGTTATACCCTGGACCAGAGTAGCTGTGTGTTCAACAGTATACCGGAGGTGGTGCATCACTACTGTACACACAGACTGCCCTTCACTGGAGCTGAACACATGACCCTGCAACAACCGGTCCCCAGGCCACACTGAACACACTGAACACACACACACACCACTGCAAAGGAGTAACAGGTCTCACCCAAACAGCCTGAGAGGTACAGTATCATCTTGAGTTTCTCCAATGCACAGCCTAGTGGTCAAACCCTCACACTGCATAGCACAGAGAATGTTTCAGGTGGGAATAATGTTCTGTACTATATATTATGTCATGTTTCATGTGGACCCCAGAAAGAGTGGCTGATGCTTTTGCAGCGGCTAATGGGGAGCCTGATAAATACCAAATGCCAAATGTTCAGCTAGTTAGCCTAAGTACCTGTGTGTGTCGTGTGCTCTGGATAATATTAGGCCTCATTGATTTGATAGCTGTCTGTATTATCATCAGACACATACAGTATGGTGCCTGTTAGACAGCAGTATGATCTGTTTTTGATGTGAATGTATTTGCAAATGTGATGGTTTCTGCAATGACCCAGGCTTGTTACTGTAATATCCCAGGTTTGTTACTGTAATATCCCAGGCTTGTTACTGTAATAACCCAGGCTTGTTACTGTAATATCCCAGGCTTGTTACTGTAATATCCCAGGCTTGTTACTGTAATAACCCAGGCTTGTTACTGTAATATCCCAGGCTTGTTACTGTAATAGCCAAGGAGCCAAAGCTTGGAATTGTAATATCCTATGCTTGTTAATGTAATAACCCAGGCTTGTTACTGTAATAACCCAGGCTTGTCACTGTAATAACCCAGGCTTGTTAATGTAATAACCCTGGCTTGTTACTGTAATAACCCAGGATGTTACTGTAATAACCCAGACTTGTTGTACAATGTATGAAATACTGTAATGTTGACTGGAATAAAGTGAATGTGCATTTAGTTTCCTCTGTTTTTTAGATAAAGGCAATTTAATAATTATGACACACAGACACACACACAAACACACATGCACACACACACACACACACGCACACACACACAAACACACACGTACACACAAACACACACGTACACACACACATACACAGACACACACACACACACAAGCACACAGATGCGCGCACACACACAGATCAGAACAGAAACACATATGACTTGGGTGATGATTGCCCGTGATGAGAGTGAGAAGCTAACTACAGGATGTGTGAGCTGAGCTACTCTTTAACCGCAGAGCCATTGACCTGGGTAGTAAATCAATTAGAGGTAGACACTACACAGGAACATACACACAGAGAGAGAGAGAGAAACACACACTTACAAATGTACACGCACACCTCACGTTTACACCATGCACACATAAGTTGAGTACACACAAAACCACTCTCATTCACATGGCAGGCTTTTTAAAAAGCCACAAACAACAATCTCCTTTTGAAAATAATAAGCTTCATCACACATGTGGCTACCAGACGAGCTAAAGGACTTCTATCCGCGCGTCGAGCCAAGCAACACTGAAGCATGCATGAGAGCACAAGCTGTTCCGGACAACAGTGTGATCACGATCTCCTTAGCTGATGTGAGTAAGACCTTTAACAGGTCCGCATTCCCAAGGCTGCAGGGCCAGACGGATTACCAGGACGTGTACTCAGAGCATGCGCTAACCAACTGGCATGTGTCTTCACTGTAATACCTACTGTACATGTTTCAAGCAGACCACCATTGTTCCTGTGCCCAAGAGCCATGAAGTGCTTTGAAAAGCTGGTCATGGCACACATCAACACCATCATCACAGAAACCCTAGACCCACTCCAATAGTGATACCACCCCAACAGATCCACAGATGATGCAATCTCTATTGCACTCCACACTGCCCTTTCCCACCTGGACAAATGTAACACCTACGTGAGAATGCTGTTCATTGACTAGAGCTTAGCATTCAACACCATAGTGCCCTCAAAGCTCATCACAAAGCTAAGGACCCTGGGACTAAACACCTCCCTCTGCAACTGGATCCTGCACTTCCTGACGGGCCGCCCCCAGGTGGTAAGGGTAGGCAACAACACATCTGCCATGCTGATCCTCAACACAGGGGCCTCTCAGAGGTGCGTGCTTAGTCCCCTCCTGGACCACTATTGTTTTCACTATATATTTTACCTCTTGGTGATGTCATTCGGAAACATAATGTTAACTTTCACTGCTATGCGGATGATACACAGCTGTACATTTCGATGAAACACTGTGAAGCCCCAAAATTGCCCTCCCTGGAAGCCTGTGTTTCAGACATAAGGAACTCAGACAAAACAGAAATGCTAGTTCTAGGTCCCAAGACACAAAGAGATCTTCTGTTGGATCTGACAATTAATCTTGATGGTTGTATAGTCGTCTCAAATAAAACTGTGTGTCACACCCTGATCAGTTTCATCTGTCCTTGTTATTGTCTCCACCCCCTCCAGGTGTCGCTTGTTATCCCTGGTGTATTTATCCATGTGTTTACTGTCTCTCTGTGCCAGTTCGTCTTGTATGTTCCAAGTCAACCAGCGTGCTTTTCCCGTGCTCCTGCCTTTTCTATTCTCTTTTACTAGTCTTCCAGGTTTTGACCCTTGCCTGTTTTCTGGACTCTGTACCCGCCTGCCTGACCATTCTGCCTGCCCTGACCTTGAGCCTGCCTGCCACACTGTACCTTCCGGACTCGACGTCACAACCAAGGGTTCAAGGCTATCATGGAGCGAATCAGTGAGTTAGCTCATAGGCAGCCTGCCACCTCCGAGACCACCCAACCACCCAGTAATCTGTCTACTATCAGTAGTGGGTTTGTACAGCCTACCCCGGCTCCCCGAGAACCCTGCTTACCTCCTCCGGAGCGATATTCTGGGGATCCTGGAACCTGCCAGGGTTTTTTTCTCAATGCTCCCTTATTTTTGAGCTGCAGCCATCTTCGTTCCCTTTGGACCGGTCGAAGATAGCGTATATTATTACGCTAATGTCAGGAAGGGCGCTCTCCTGGGCTACGGCAGTTCGGGAGCAACAATCCGCCATTTGTTGTCATCTGGAGGATCTCATGGCAGAGGTGAGGAAGGTATTAGATTCTCCGGTATCCGGGAGAGAGGCGACCAGTATACTTCTTGAATTACGTCAAAACTCCCGTAGTGTGGCAGACTACGCGGTTGATTTTCGCACGTTGTCCGCCGAGAGTGTCTGGAATCCTGAGTCTCTTTTCGATACCTTTCTTCACGGATTATCTGAGGTGGTAAAAGATGAGCTAGCAGCTCGGGAATTATCAGTGGACCTCGACTCCCTCATCTCCCTCACCATTAGAATTGATGGACGCCTAAGGGAACGCAGGAGTGAGAGGAGGTCTGGTCTGGGGCACACTCGTTCATCCGCTAGGGCTTGCTCACCTTCGAAAATCATCAACGATCACCAACGATCAATTTACCTTTGTGAATCATCAACGACGGGTGAATTTGATTCTCCTGAGCCTATGCAATTGGGAAGAGCTAGGTTATCGGTTGGGGAAAGCTCACTTAGGCTGAGTTCAAACTGTTGTCTGTACTGTGGAGGGGCAGGACATTATATAGCTACCTGCCCTGTTAGGAAACCCTTGTCTTTGGTGCGTACAAGTACTCTGGTAAGCCAGACTGGGAGTTCCCTAATTCCCATCACCTGCATACCTTTTTTTGTGCTTTTGCTGTGGGGAGACCAATCTAAGTCTCTCAGAGTGCTCATTGACTCTGGGGCTGATGAAAGTTTTATGGATGCTACTATTGTTTCTGAGCTTGGTATTCCCATTCAACCTCTCTCGGTTCCCATGGATGCTAGGGCACTGGATGGCTGCTCAATAGGTAGAGTCACCCATAGTACTGTGCCCGTTCAAATACAAGTTTGAGGTAACCACAGTGAGACCATACAGTTCCTCCTCATTGCATCTCCCCATGTTCCGGTTGTCTTGGGATTTTCACAGATCCAAAAACACAACCCTTTTATTGACTGGACCACAAGCTCCATCCTGGGTTGGAGCCCATTTTTCCATTCCCACTGTCTTCAAGCTGCACAGCATTCCCCGAGACGTCTTCCTCAGGACGTTAGCAAGGCTTTGGATGTTTCTGCCATTCCCACTGAATACCATGACCTCCTTGAAGTTTTCAGCAAGGCACGTGCTACTTCCCTTCCCCCACACCATCCTTATGATTGTGCCATTGATCTTCTCCCAGGCACTACACCACCCCGGGGTCGGCTATATTCTCTATCCAAGGCTATGGAGGAGTACATAGAGGAGTCTCTGGCTACTGGGGCTGTCCGTTCGTTTGCATCTCCTGCCGACACAGGGTTTTTCTTTGTGAAGAAGAAGGACAAGACCCTGCATCCGTGCATTGACTACCGGGTACTGAATGACATTACGGTAAAAAATTGGTACCCCCTACCACTCCTCTCCTCGGATTTTGAAACTCTCCAGGGGGCCACTATTTTTTCCAAGCTGGACCTTCGGAATGCCTACCACCTGGTTCGGATACGCGAAGGGGATGAGTGGAAAACAGCCTTCAACACAGCCAGCGGGCATTATGAGGACCAGGTCATGTCGTTTGGTCTCACCAACTGTTTTCCAGGCTTTGGTAAACGATGTGCTCCGGGACATGTTAAACCGTTTTGTGTTTGTCTACCTTGACGACTTCCTGTTTTTTTCCTGGTCGACCCAAGAACATGTTCTTCATGTCAGGCAGGTCCTTCAACGCCTCCTGGAGAACCAATTGTTCATGAAAGCCGAGAAGTGTGAGTTCCACCGCTCTACAATTGCCTTTCTGGGATATGTTATTGCTGAAGGTCATGTCCAGATGGATCCTGGAAAAGTGAAAGCAGTGGTAGATTGGCCTCAACCTATGTCCAGGGTGCAGTTGCAATGATTCCTAGGCTTTGCTAACTTCTACCGCCGTTTCATTCGGGGTTACAGCACCCTGGCGGCCCCCTCTTGGCACACAACTCTCCCAAAGTACCGTTCACATGGTCTCCAGCTGTCGACAAAGCCTGCATGGACCTGAAGCATCGGTTCACAACAGCACCCATCCTCATCCATCCGGACCCGTCTCATCAATTTGTTGTAGAGGTTGATGCTTCTGACGTTGGAGTGGGGGCCATCATGTCCCAGTGATCTGCCCAGCATCAAAAGCTTCATCCCTGTGCATTCCTGTCCCATCGTCTCAATCCTGCAGAGAGGAACTACGACGTAGGCAACCGAGAACTCCTGGCGGTCAAGATGGCGTTGGAAGAGTGTAGGCACTGGCTGGAAGGAGCAGAACAGCCATTCTTGGTCTGGACCGACCATAATAATTTGGAATATCTCCGTACAGCCAAGCGCCTTAACTTCAGGCAGGCTCGGTGGGCTCTCTTGTTTACTAGATTCAACTTCCATTTCCTACCGCCCAGGGTCCAACATGTTAAGCCTTACGTTCTCTCCCGCCTATACAGTTCCTCTGCTACACCCTCGGTCTCCAAAACCATTCTCCCTACCTCATTCCTTGGAGCCAGAGTGGGTTGGGGTATTGAGGCCCTGGTTCGCAAGGCACAACGCTCCCAGCCTGGACCTGAAGGGGGCCCGGCTAACCGGCTGTTTGTCCCAAACTCAGTCCGGTCCCGGGTCCTGGAATGGGCTCATTCCTCCAGGCTAACCTGTCATCCAGGTTCCCGCCATACCATAGCATTCCTCCGATAACGTTTCTGGTGGCCCACAATGGTTTCTGACATCTGCCTTCGTCGCCGCATGTACGGTTTGCGCCCAGAACAAGACTCCATGGCAAGCTCCTTCTAGCCTTCTTCAGCCACTACCGGTTCCTCATCGTCCTTGGTCCCATATCTCTCTGGACTTTGTCACTGGGCTTCCCCCGTCTGATGGCAACACCGTCATTCTGACAGTGTTGGATCGGTTCTATATGGCAGCTCATTTCATCCCTCTCCCCAAACTTCCCTCTGCCAAGGAAACAGCCCAGCTCATGGTGCAGCATGTCTTCCGGATCCATGGACTCCCGGTGGATATCGTCCTCAATTCTCATCTCAGTTTTGGAAGGTGTTCTGCACCCTAATTGGGGAGTCGGCCAGCCTATCCTCCGGATTCCACCGCCAGTCGAATGGCCAGTCGGAGCGAGCTAACCAGGACTTGGAGACCACCCTAAGATGCCTGGTCTCAACCAAGCCGACTACCTGGAGCTGACAACTGGTCTGAGTGGAGTATGCTCGGAATACCCTTCCCTGTTCAGCAACAGGACTCTCCCCTTTTGAGTGCCCCATGGGGTATCAACCTCCACTATTCCCAGAACAAGAACCATAAGTCAGCATACCCTTGGGTCCAGATGTTCGTCCGCCACTGTCGATGTAAACGGTAGCTCCCCGCTACCACATTTGGCAGAGGGTATGGCTGTCCACACGGAACCTTCCCCGTCAGGTAGAGTCCTGCAAACTATCCCCCCATTTCATTGGTCTGTTTCCTATCTCTAGAGTCCTTAGTTCCACTGCTGTCCGTCTCTTGCTACCCCGTACCCTCTGTTTTCACCCTACATTCCATGTGTCTAGGATTAAGCCCGTGTCTCACTGTCCTTTGTCTTCTGACCCCCCCCCCCGTGTCATTGATGGCCATCCGACACATACACGGTGAGACGTCTCCTGAGTGTTCGACCAAGTGGCAGGGGTTTCCAGTACCTGGTTGACTGGGAGGGTTATGGCCCGGAGGAGAGGTGCTGGGTTTCCGCTAGAGACATCCTGGATCCAGCCCTCATCACCGACTTCCACCGCAGACAACCCGGCTTCCTGTTAAGGCTAGGGCTGATTTCAAGGTTTTACTGCTAACTTACAAAGCATTACATGGGCTTGCTCCTACCTATCTCTCCGATTTGGTCCTGCCGTACATACCTACACTTACGCTACGGTCACAAAATGCAGGCCTCCTTATTGTCCGTATAATTTCTAAGCAAACAGCTGGAGGCAGGACTTTCTCCTATAGAGCTCGCTGTCTCTGCCTGGCCGGTTCCCCTTTCTCCACTAAGATTCTCTGCCTCTAACCCTATTATGGAGGCTGGCGTACTGGTCACTAGTCACTGGCGTACTGGTGCTCTTCCATGCCGTCCCTAGAAGGGGTGCGTCACCTGAGTGGGTTGAGTCACTGATGTGATCTTCCTGTCCGGGTTGGCACGAACCCCCGTGGGGAGATCTACTCAGCCTTGTCTCAGGGTAGTAAGATGGTTGTTTGAAATCAAATCAAATCAAATTTTATTTGTCACATACACATGGTTAGCAGATGTTAATGCGAGTGTAGCAAAATGCTTGTGCTTCTAGTTCTGATCATGCAGTAAAATCTAACAAGTAATCCAACCTAACAATTTCACAACAACTACCTTATACACTGTAAAGGAATGAATAAGAATATGTACAGTGAGGGAAAAAAGTATTTGATCCCCTACTGATTTTGTACATTTGCCCACTGACAAAGAAATGATCAGTCTATAATTTTAATGGTAGGTTTATTTGAACAGAGACAGAATAACAACAAAAAAATCCAGAAAAAACGCATGTCAAAAATTGGATAAATTGATTTGCATTTTAATGAGGGAAATAAGTATTTGGCCCCCTCTCAATCAGAAAGATTTCTGGCTCCCAGGTGTCTTTTATACAGGTAACGAGCTGAGATTAGGAGCACACTCTTAAAGGGAGTGCACCTAATCTCAGCTTGTTACCTGTATAAAAGACACCTGTCCACAGAAGCAATCAATCAATCAGATTCCAAACTCTCCACCATGGCCAAGACCAAAGAGCTCTCCAAGGATGTCAGGGACAAGATTGTAGACCTACACAAGGCTGGAATGGGCTACAAGACCATCGCCAAGCAGCTTGGTGAGAAGGTGACAACAGTTGGTGCGATTATTCGCAAATGGAAGAAACACAAAAGAACTGTCAATCTCCCTCGGCCTGGGGCTCCATGCAAGATCTCACCTCGTGGAGTTGCAATGATCATGAGAACGGTGAGGAATCAGCCCAGAACTACACGGGAGGATCTTGTCAATGATCTCAAGGCAGCTGGGACCATAGTCACGAAGAAAACAATTGGTAACACACTACGCCGTGAAGGACTGAAATCCTGCAGCGCCTGCAAGGTCCCCCTGCTCAAGAAAGCACATATACATGCCCGTCTGAAGTTTGCCAATGAACATCTGAATGATTCAGAAGACAACTGGGTGAAAGTGTTGTGGTCAGATGAGACCAAAATGGAGCTCTTTGGCATCAACTCAACTCGCCGTGTTTGGAGGAGGAGGAATGCTGCCTATGACCCCAAGAACACCATCCCCACCGTCAAACATGGAGGTGGAAACATTATGCTTTGGGGGTGTTTTTCTGCTAAGGGGACAGGACAACTTCACCGCATCAAAGGGACGATGGACGGGGCCATATACCGTCAAATCTTTGGTGAGAACCTCCTTCCCTCAGCCAGGGCATTGAAAATGGGTCGTGGATGGGTATTCCAGCATGACAATGACCCAAAACACACGGCCAAGGCAACAAAGGAGTGGCTCAAGAAGAAGCACATTAAGGTCCTGGAGTGGCCTAGCCTTTCTCCAGACCTCAATCCCATAGAATATCTGTGGAGGGAGCTGAAGGTTCGAGTTGCCAAACGTCAGCCTCGAAACCTTAATGACTTGGAGAAGATCTGCAAAGAGGAGTGGGACAAAATCCCTCCGGAGATGTGTGCGAACCTGGTGGCCAACTACAAGAAACGTCTGACCTCTGTGATTGCCAACAAGGGTTTTGCCACCAAGTACTAAGTCATGTTTTGCAGAGGGGTCAAATACTTATTTCCCTCATTAAAATGCAAATCATTATATAACATTTTTGACATGCGTTTTTCTGGATTTTTTTGTTGTTATTGTCTCTCACTGTTCAAATAAACCTACCATTAAAATTATAGCCTGATCATTTCTTTGTCAGTGGGCAAACATACAAAATCAGCAGGGGATCAAATACTTTTTCCCTCACTGTACATAAAAATATATGAATGAGTGATGGCCGAACGGCGTAGGCAAGTTGCGGTAGATGGTATAGAGTACAGTATATACATATGAGATGAGTAATGTAGGGTATGTAAACATTATATAAAGTGACATTGTTTAAGTGGCTAGTGATACATTTATTACAACAAGATGGCAAGATGCAGTAGATGCTATAAAGTACAGTATATACATATGAGATGAGTAATGTAGAGTATGTAAACATTATATAAAGTGGCATTGTTTAAAGTGGCTAGCGATACATTTATTACATCAATTTGTCCATTATTAAAGTGGCTAGAGTTGAGTCAGTATGTTGGCAGCAGCCACTCAATGTTAGTGATGGCTGTTTAACAGTCTGATGGCTTGAGATAGAATCTGTTTTTCAGTCTCTCGGTGCCCGCTTTGATGCACCTGTACTGACCTCGCCTTCTGGATGATAGCGGGGTGAACAGGCAGTGGCTCGGGTGGTTGTTGTTCTTGATGATCTTTCTGGCCTTCCTGTGACATCGGGTGGTGTAGGTGTCCTGGAGGGCATGTAGCTTGCCCCCGGTGATGCGTTGTGCAGACCTCACTACCCTCTGGAGAGCCTTGCGATTATGGGTGGAGCAGTTGCCGTACCAGGCGGTGATACAGCCCGACAGGATGCTCTCGATTGTGCATCTGTAAAAGTTTGTGAGAGTTTTTGGTGACAGCCTCCTGAGGTTGAAGAGGCGCTGCTGCACCTTCTTCACCACGCTGTCTGTGTGGGTGGACCATTTCAGTTTGTCCATGATGTGTACGCCGAGGAACTTAAAACTCTCCACCCTCTCCACTACTGTCCCGTCAATGTGGATAGGGGGCTGCTCCCTCTGCTGTTTCCTGAAGTCCAGATCATCTCCTTTGTTTTGTTGACATTGAGTGTGAGGTTATTTTCCTGACACCACACTCCGAGGGCCCTCACCTCCTCCCTGTAGGCCGTCTCGTTGTTGTTGGTAATCAAGCCTACCACTGTTGTGTCGTCTGCAAACTTGATGATTGAGTTGGAGGCGTGCATGGCCACGCAGTCGTGGGTGAACAGGGAGTACAGGAGAGGGCTGAGAATGCACCCTTGTGGGGCCCCAGTGTTGAGGATCAGCGGGGGTGGCCTGGGGGTGGCCTGTCAGGAAGTCTAGGACCCAGTTGCACAGGGCGGGGTTGAGACCCAAGGTCTCGAGCTTAATGACGAGTTTGAAGGGTACTATGGTGTTAAATGCTGAGTTGTAATCGATGAACAGCATTCTTACATAGGTATTCCTCTTGTCCAGATGGGGGTTATGCCAGTGTGCAGTGTGATTGCGATTGCGATTGCATCGTCTGTGGACCTATTGGGGTGGTAAGCAAATTGGAGTGGGTCTAGGGTGTCAGGTAGGGTGGAGGTGATTTGGTCCTTGACTAGTCTCTCAAAGCACTTCATGATGACGGAAGTGAGTGCTACGGGGCGGTAGTCATTTAGCTCAGTTACCTTAGCTTTCTTGGGAACAGGAACAATGGTGGCCCTCTTGAAGCATGTGGGAACAGCAGACTGGGATAAGGATTGATTGAATATGTCCGTAAACACACCAGCCAGCTGGTCTGCGCATGCTCTGAGGACGCGGCCGGGGATGCCGTCTGGGCCTGCAGCCTTGCGAGGGTTAACGCATTTAAATGTTTTACTCACGTTGGCTGCAGTGAAGGAGAGCCCGCAGGTTTTGGTAGCGGGCCGTGTCAGTGGCACTGTATTGTCCTCAAAGCGAGCAAAGAAGTTGTTTAGTCTGTCTGGGAGCAAGACATCGTGGTCCGCGACGGGGATGGTTTTTCTTTTGTAGTCCGTGATTGACTATAGACCCTGCCACATACCTCTCGTGTCTGAGCCATTGAATTGTGACTCCACTTTGTCTCTATACTGAGGCTTAGATTGTTTGATTGCCTTGCGGAGGGAATACCTACACTGTTTGTATTCGGTCATGTTTCCGGTCACCTTTCCCTGATTAAAAGCAATGGTTTGCGCGTTCAGTTTTGTGCGAATGCTGCCATCAATCCACAGTTTCAGGTTGGGGAATGTTTTAATAGACGCTGTGAGTACAACATCACCGATGCACTTGCTAATAAACTCGCTCACCGAATCAGCGTATTCATCAATGTTGTTGTTCGACGTTATGCGGAACATATCCCAGTCCACGTGACCGAAGCAATCTTGAAGCGTGGAATCCGATTGGTCGGACCAGCGTTGAACAGACCTGAGCGCGGGTGCATCCTGCTTTAGTTTCTGTCTATAGGCTGGGAGCAAGAAAATGGAGTCGTGGTCAGCTTTTCTGAAAGGAGGGCGAGGGAGGGCCTTGTATGCGTCGCGGAAGTTAGAATAACAATGATCCGGGGTTTTGCCAGCCCGGGTTGCGCAATCGATATGCTGATAGAATTTGGGGAGCCTTGTTTTCAGATTAGGAGGGTACTGTCACGTCCTGACCAGTTTAAGGGGTTATTGGTTATTGTAGGTTGGTCAGGACGTGGTAGGGGGTATTTGTTTTATATGGTTCGGGGTGTGTGTGTATGTAGAGGGGTGTTGGATTTATGTGTTCCGGGGTTTTTGGTTTATGTTCTTGTTTTGTATTCTAGGGTTCTAAAATGTAATGAATTGAAATGTATGCATTCACTACTGTAAGTTGCTCTGGATAAGAGTGTCTGCTAAATGACTCAAATGTCATGTCATTTTTTTTTTTTTTACTTTAGTTTATTTACTAAATATTTTCTTAACTCTTATTTTTCTTAAAACTGCATTGTTGGGTAAGGGCTTGTAAGTAGGCATTTCACAAATACCTTTTGTATTCGGGGCATGTGGCAAATAAAATTTGATTAGATTTTATGTTAATATGATTATTGTGTGTGTTCTGTGTGTGTATGGGAGGATATGGCTGGCTTCCTCACTTCAGTGTGTGACACTGCGTATGTGTTTGTGTGTTATTGTGTGTTATTGTGTGTGTATATGTCACTGAGTGTGTCAGAATTTTTCTGCTAGATAAGGGATTACCAGGTTGCCATGGTGATTAGTGAGTGAGATAAGGCCATCAAATCAAATCAAATCAAATTTATTTTTATATAGCCCTTCGTACATCAGCTGATATTCTCAAAGTGCTGTACAGAAACCCAGCCTAAAACCCCAAACAGCAAGCAAAGCATGTGAAAGAAGCACGGTGGCTAGGAAAAACTCCCTAGGAAAAACTCCCTAGAAAGGCCAAAAACCTAGGAAGAAACCTAGAGAGGAACCAGGCTATGAGGGGTGGCCAGTCCTCTTCTGGCTGTGCAGGGTGGATATTATAACAGAACATGGTCAAGATGTTAAAATGTTCATAAATGACCAGCATGGTCAAATAATAATAATCATAGTAGTTGTCGAGGGTGCAACAAGCACGTCCGGTGAACAGGTCAGGGTTCCATAGCCGCAGGCAGAACAGTTGAAACTGGAGCAGCAGCACGGCCAGGTGGACTGGGGACAGCAAGGAGTCATCATACCAGGTAGTCCTGAGGCATGGTCCTAGGGCTCAGGTCCTCCGAGAGAAAGACAGAAAGAGAGAAAGAGAGAATTAGAGAGTGCATATTTAAATACACACAGGACACCGGATAAGACAAGAGAAATACTCCAGATGTAACAGACTGACCCTAGCCCCCCGACACATAAACTACTGCAGCATAAATACTGGAGGCTGAGACAGGAGGGAGCAGAAGACACTGTGGCCCCATCCGATGATACCCCCGGACAGGGCCAAACAGGCAGGATATAACCCCACCCACTTTGCCAAAGCACAGCCCCCACACCACTAGAGGGATGTCTCCAACCACCAACTTACCGTCCTAAGACAAGGCCGAGTATAGCCCACAACGATCTCCGCCATGGCACAACCCAAGGGGGGGGCGCCAACCCAGACAGGAAGACCACGTCAGTGACTCAACCCACTCAAGTGACACACCCCTCCCATGGACGGCATGGAAGAACACCAGTAGGCCAGTGACTCAGCCCCTGTAAAAGGGTTAGAGGCAGAGAATCCCAGTGGAAAGAGGGGAACCGGCAAGGCAGAGACAGCAAGGGCGGTTCGTTGCTCCAGCCTTTCCGTTCACCTTCACACTCCTGGGCCAGACTATACTTAATCATAGGACCTACTGAAGAGATAAGTCTTCAGTAAAGACTTAAAGGTTGAGACTGAGTCTGCGTCTCTCACATTGGTAGGCAGACCATTCCATAAAAATGGAGCTCTATAGGAGAAAGCCCTACCTCCAGCCGTTTGCTTAGAAATTCTAGGGACAATTAGGAGGCCTGCGTCTTGTGACCGTAGCGTACGTGTAGGTATGTACGGCAGGACCAAATCGGAAAGATAGGTAGGAGCAAGCCCATGTAATGCTTTGTAGGTTAGCAGTAAAACCTTGAAATCAGCCCTTGCCTATTGGGAGGAGAAAGAAGGGGGGAGGGAGACAGAGAGAGGGAGGGAAGAGAGATGGAGACAGGGAGGGAAGAGAGACAGAGAGGGAGAGACGGAGACAGAGAGGGAGAGACGGAGGCAGAGTGAGGGAGGGAAGAGAGACAGAGAGAGATAGTGAAGGAGGGAGGGGACTGGATGGAGAGAGAGAGACTGCAACATAAAAAGAGCTATGAATAACGGTGAATTAGCGTGGCCGTACGCATAGCTCCCTGTTTGTGAATGAAGAGCAGTGAGATGGAAGTCAGAGGAGAAACAGAAATAAAGTCATTTACTGGCCCTCTGACCCTCCTGCCATAGCTACACTCCCCAAAACACTTCCTGTGACAGACCCGCTCTGCACAACCAACACCATCCATCCATCCAACTCTTTTCTTCCCTCCCTTTCTCTCTCTCCCTCCGTCTGTCTCCCTCGTCCGTTCCTCAATGGTCTCTCATTTAGAGAGCTATAAATAGGTCACAGTGAGCTAGAGGCAGAGGAGATGGACGTACAATCGCCGCTGTGTCCGTATGTCAGTCAGTCTGTCGTACACTCACCCACACATCCATCCACCCTTCCATAACTCAATCCGTCCGTCCATCTTTCGCACTGAGTCCATTGGTTTGTCTGTATGTCTAGCTGATGGGGATAGAGTTTGCTGGCTGTGTGAACACATCCATATGTTCCATACATCCAGCACTATAACATTAACCCTAGCACAGTCAGTCCCTACACCGCCACAACATCTGAACCTGTTGAGTTGATAGTGCAGCAGTCAGATCTGAATATGTGACAGTCAAGCAGTGTCACTCACACAACAGAATGCAGCAGGCAATGTCTGCAGTCGAAGGAGAGAGGATGACAGGGGGGGGGGGGGGGGGGGGGACTAAGGGACAGAGAGAAGGAGGGAGCGTAAGGGAGTGTGAGGGGAAGACAAGCACTCATGGGGGTCCCAGCTTCTAAATAATTCAGAGAGAGACTCTAAGCACTCAGTACAGAGGAGGAGCACTGTCAGGTCAACTCATTCAGAGCAGAGAGAGAGCGAGAGAGAGAGAGAGAGAGAGAGAGAGAGAGGAGGGGGGAGAGAGACAGGTGGGGGAGAGAGGGAGAGGGGAGAGAGAGAGGGATGAAGGGGAGAGAGATGGGGGAGAGGGAGGAGGGTGGAGGGTGGAGAGAGAGAGATCGGGGAGAGATGAGAGGGGGAGAAGTCGGGAGAGAGTGGGAGTGGGGAGAGAGAGGTGGGGAAGAGATGAGAGGGGGAGAGGTGGGGGAAAGAGAGAAGCGGTAGAGAGGAGAGAAAGAGTGGGGGGAGAGGAAGAGAGAGATAGACGGGTGCAAGAGAGAGCACAGATGGACTACATAGCGAGTACAGAGAAAGTACATAGAGAGTACAGAGAGAGTACAGAGAGAGAGTACAGAGTACAGAGAGAATACAGAGGGAGTACATAGAGAGTACAGAGAGAGTTCAAAGAGAGAGTACAGAGAGAGTACAGAGAGAATACAGAGAGAGTACAGAGAAAATACAGAGAGCGAGTACATAGAGAGTACAGAGAGAGTACAGAGAGAGTACAGAGTACAGAGAGAATACAGAGGGAGTACATAGAAAGTACAGAGAGAGTACAGAGAGAGTACAGAGTACAGAGAGAATACAGAGAGAGTACATAGAGAGTACAGAGTACAGAGAAAATACAGAGAGAGTGCATAGATTGTACAGAGAGAGTACAGAGAGAGAGAGCAGAGAGAATACAGAGAGAGTACATAGAGAGTACAGAGATAGTGCGGAGAGAGTACATAGAGTACAGAGAGAGAGCGTACATAGAGAGAGTACAGAGAGAGAGAGTACAGAGAGAGTACAGAGAGAGAGTACAGAGTACAAAGAGAATACAGAGAGAGTACATACAGAGTACAGAGAGAATACAGAGGGAGTACATAGAGAGTACAGAGAGAATACAGAGAGAGAGTACAGAGAGAGTACAGAGAGAGTACAGCGAGAGAGTACAGAGAGAGAGAGTACAGAGAGAGAGTACATAGAGAGTACAGAGAGAGTACAGAGAGAGAGAGTACAGAGAGAGAGAGAGTACATAGAGAGTACAGAGAGAGAGAATAGAGAGTACAGAGAGTACAGAGATAGTGCGGAGAGAGTACATAGAGAGAGTACAGAGAGAGAGAGAGTACATAGAGAGAGTACAGAGAGAGTACAGAGAGAGAGTACAGAGTACAGAGAGAGTACATAGAGAGTACATAGACAGTACAGAGAGAGAGTACAGAGAGAGTACATAGAGAGAACAGAGAGAATACAGAGAGAGAGTACAGAGAGAGAGAGTACAGAGAGAGTACAGAGAGAGTACAGCGAGAGAGTACAGCGAGAGTACAGAGAGAGACTACAGAGAGAGAGTACAGAGAGAGAGAGTACAGAGAGAGAGTACAGAGAGAGAGAGTACAGAGAGAGAGTACAGAGAGAGAGTACAGAGAGAGTACATAGAGAGAGTACAGAGGAGAGTACAGAGAGAGTACAGAGAGAGAGAGTACAGAGAGAGAGAGTACAGAGAGAGTACAGAGAGAGAGAGTACAGCGAGAGTACATAGAGAGTACAGAGAGAGAGAGTACAGAGTGAGAGTACAGACAGAGAGAGTACAGAGAGAGAGAGTACAGAGAGAGTACAGAGAGAGTACAGAGAGAGTACATAGAGAGTACAGAGAGAGTACATAGAGAGTACATAGAGAGTACAGAGAGAGAGAGAGTACAGAGTACATAGAGAGTACGGAGAGAGAGTACAGAGAGAGTACAGAGAGAGAGAGTACAGAGAGAGTACAGTGAGAGAGTACAGAGAGAGAGTACAGAGAGAGTACAGAGAGAGAGTACAGAGAGAGAGAATACAGAGAGTACAGAGAGAGTACAGAGTGAGAGTACAGAGTGAGAGTACAGACAGAGTACAGAGAGAGAGAGTACAGAGAGAGAGTACAGAGAGAGTACAGAGAGAGAGAGAGCACATAGAGAGTACAGAGAGAGAGTACAGAGAGAGTACATAGAGAGTACAGAGAGAGTACATAGAGAGTACAGAGAGAGTACATAGAGTACAGAGAGAGAGAGAGTACAGAGTACATAGAGAGTACATTGCGAGTACAGAGAGAGAGTACAGAGAGAGTACAGAGAGAGAGTACAGAGAGAGTACAGAGAGAGGGTACAGAGAGAGAGAGAGTACAGAGAGAGTACAGAGAGAGAGTACAGAGAGAGAGAATACAGAGAGTACAGAGAGAGCACAGAGAGAGTACAGAGAGGGAAAAGGATCTCACTGTGAACGTGATTGTGTGTGAATGTGTTTTAGTGTGTCTTTGTTTGTGTGTTGTGTTAGAGATGAAAATAGAAGTAGAATGAAAGAGAAACAGGTCATTTTCCTCTCCTCCCTCGCTGTTCTCTTTTTGTCACCACGGCGACCGTCTCCTCCTTCCATCCTCCACTAATGTTGACCTTGTTTACTCTTTCCTCCCTCCTACGCGCCTCTGTTTTCCTCTCCTCTCCTCTCCTCTCCTCTCCTCTCCTCTCCTCTCTCTCCTCTCCTCTCCTCTCCTCTCCTCTCCTCTCCTCTCCTCTCCTCTCCTCTCCTCTCCTCTCCTCTCCTCTCCTCTCCTCCCTCCCTCTGTTTGTCTCCTATTCCTCCCTCCTTTACCACAGTACTTCCTTCCTTCATCACTTGAACACCAGTGAGCTTCTCATTTCATTTCAGGAACTAAATCTTCCCCCCTATTTCTCCCCAAGAAACAGGCGTTCCTCTCTCATATCAGCAGTCTAAATGAGAACAATCACTAGATGATCAGAACTTCATACAGTTACAATAACCCACCATGTTTTAGACTTATTCCTCCTTTCCTCCACCTTTCTCCCTCCTCCTCTCTTCTTCTTCCACATCCTCAGTCCCTCCTCCACCTTTCTCCCTCCTCCTCCCTTCTTCTTCCACATCCTCAGTCCCTCCTCCACCTATCTCCCTCCTCCTCCCTTCTTCTTCCACATCCTCAGTCCCTCCTCCACCTATCTCCCTCCTCCTCCCTTCTTCTTCTTCCACATCCTCAGTCCCTCCTCCACCTTTCTCCCTCCTCCTCCCTTCTTCTTCCACATCCTCAGTCCCTCCTCCACCTTTCTCCCTCCTCCTCCCTTCTTCTTCCACATCCTCAGTCCTTCCTCCACCTTTCCTTCCCCTTTCCTCCACCTTTCTCCCTCCTCCTCCCTTCTTCTTCCACATCCTCAGTCCCTCCTCCACCTTTCTCCCTCCTCCTCCCTTCTGCTTCCCACTTTTTTTCAGGGGGTGCTGCAGTACATTCAGCACCCCTAGTTCCCGCGGCTATGCTCACCCCCTTTCCTACTCCACCACTGGTTGTCATTGGGAAGGTGGAGTGGAGTTCACTTCTATCAGGGACCCTGAGGGGGAGAGGACCAAAATGGACTTTTACCCTCAGAGAGGAGAATGGACTGACATAAAGGAGGAGAAGAGAGAAGAGGAGAGGAGGAGGAGGGAGAGGAGAAATGAAAGGAGAGGGAAGAAAGGGGAGAAGAGGAGAGAAAGGGATGAGGAGAGGAGGGGGAAGAGGAAAGGGGATGAGACAGAGGGATGAGGAGAGGAGAGGAGAGGAAGAGGAGAGGAGAGGAGAGGAGAGGAGAGGAGGAGGAGAGGAGAGGAGAGGAGAGGGGAGAGGAGGAGAAAAATGGATGAGACAGAGGGATGAGAGGAGGAGAGGAGATGAGAGGGAAGAGAAAAAGGGATGAGACAGAGGGATGAGAGGAGGAGAGGAGACCCTCATAGCTTTCCTGTGGCTATAATTATTCATGGCCTAATGACTACACAACTTGTGACTCTCAACTGTAGAAAAACACTGTTTGAAGGATGGAGAGAACAGAGTGAGAACAGAGTGAGGGAGCCAGGGGGAGAATAGGAGAGAGAGAGAGTACAGATTAATAAAGAGTAGTGTGAAAGAGAGAGAGAGAGAGAGAGAGAGAGAGAGAAGAGAGAGAGAGAGAGAGAGAGAGAGAAAGAGAGGGAAAAAGAGAGAGAAACAGCAGGAGAGAAGCAGCAGGAGAGAAGTGAGCAAACAGAGGGAGGGAGTGTGGAGAAGAGAGGGAATAACAGTGAA
The DNA here is from genome assembly GCF_965601325.2 of Salmo salar. Taxonomy (NCBI): domain Eukaryota; kingdom Metazoa; phylum Chordata; class Actinopteri; order Salmoniformes; family Salmonidae; genus Salmo; species Salmo salar. Next base: position 17,609,841 of record NC_138292.1, read on the forward strand.
AGTGTTTGTGCATGTGTGACTGTGTGTGCGTGTGACTGTGTGTGCGTGCGTGCGTGTGTGTGTGCGTGTGTGTGTGACTGTCTTAAAGAGATGTATTGAGGTATTCTAGCCAGCGGGCACATATAGTACGTGTTGAGATGTGAATGTTAAGTCGCTGTCAGCTCTGTCACAGTCAGATTCATCCTCGGGACTGGGGACAGACCCAGGCCGCAACACACACACACACACGTCACAGACACAGCCATATGCACGCACACACACAGCCATACACATGCACATGTACAGACACACCTCTCTGCGACCCCCCACTATCAGTGAATGACATGCTTTTCCATCACTAAGTCACATGCCAGGCAGAGAGCAGGAGAAAGCATGCAGGTAGACTGCTGGACCACACACAGACTACTGGACCACAGACAGACTACTAGACCACAGACAGACTACTGGACCTCAGACAGACTACTGGACCACAGACAGACTACTAGACCACAGACAGACTACTAGACCACAGACAGACTGCTGGACCACACACAGACTACTGGACCACACACAGACTACTGGACCACAGACAGACTACTAGACCACAGACAGACTACTGGACCTCAGACAGACTGCTGGACCACACACAGACTACTGGACCACAGACAGACTACTGGACCACACACAGACTACTAGACCACAGACAGACTACTGGACCACAGACTCCTGGAGCACAGACAGACTACTAGTCCACAGACAAACCACTGGACCACAGACAGACTACTAAACCACAGACAGACTACTAGACCACAGACAGACTACTAGTTCACAGACAGACTACTAGACCACATACTGACTACTGGAGCACAAACTACTGAAGCACAGATAGACTACTAGTTCACAGACAGACTACTGGACCACAGACAGACTACTGGACCACAGACAGACTCCTGGACCACAGACAGACTACTAAACCACAGACAGACTACTGGACCACAGACAGACTCCTGGACCACAGACAAACTACTAGACCACATACTGACTACTAAACCACAGACAGACTACTGGACCACAGACAGACTACTGGACCACAGACAAACTACTAGACCACATACTGACTACTGGAACACAAACTACTGAAGCACAGATAGACTACTAGTTCACAGATAGACTACTGGACCACAGACAGACTACTGGACCACAGACAAACTACTAGACCACATACTGACTACTGGAACACAAACTACTGAAGCACAGATAGACTACTAGTTCACAGATAGACTACTGGACCACAAACAGACTACTGGACCACAGACAGACTACTAAACCACAGACAGACAACTGGACCACAGACAGACTACTAAACCACAGACAGACTACTAAACCACAGACAGACTACTGGACCACAGACAGACTACTAAACCACAGACAGACTACTGGACCACAGACAGACTACTGGACCACAGACAGACTACTGGACCACAGACAGACTACTAAGCCACAGACAGACTACTGGACCACAGACAGACTACTGGACCACAGACAGACTACTGGACCACAGACAGACTACTAAACCACAGACAGACTACTAAACCACAGACAGACTACTGGACCACAGACAGACTACTGGACCACAGACAGACTACTAAACCACAGACAGACTACTGGACCACAGACAGACTACTGGACCACAGACAGACTACTGGACCACAGACAGACTACTAAACCACAGACAGACTCCTGGACCACAGACAAACTACTAGACCACATACTGACTACTGGAACACAAACTACTGAAGCACAGATAGACTACTTGTCCACAGACAGACTACTAGACCACAGACAGACTACTGGACCACAAACAGACTACTGACCAGACATACTACTGGACAAGACAGACTACTGGACTACAAACAGACTCAGTCAAAATGTCAGTTGGTCATGTTGAGTGGATGGAAATATGCCCCTTTAACCGAGGCCTGATTTTCGAAAGGTTTGATAAATCCTGCTATTCAAACCTGGTAGCTTTGTCTCTATGCCTATTTACTAAATGTAGGGAGACATAGGCAGAGTCAGACACATGGCCTAATTGTTGGCATCATAGTTGATTCATTTAAACATCGTTTTGCTATTTTAGGTCAACAGTCATTTTAATTTCCCCCTCAATATCAAACGAGGATATTGTGATAAATGAAATGACAGCACATGCTGCCAAGTGATGGGAAACTGCTGTACCCCACATCCTCCCCACCTCCCCCTCCCTTTATTTTCTAGCTCATCCATTGCTCAGCACCAACCTGGACTCAGGGGTAGACGTAACATATTAAATGTAATCCAAAAGATGTACTGGTATGATATGCTATGTTTCGTATTGTACAGTGGCTTGTGAAAGTATTCACCCCCTTGGCATTTTTCCTATTTTGTTGCCTTACAACCTGGAATTAAAAGTTATTTTTGGGGGCGTTTGTATCATTTGATGTACACAACATGCATACCACTCTGAAGATGCTAAATATTTTTTATTGTGAAATAAACAAGAAATAAGAAAAAAACAACTTAGAACTTGAGCGTGCATAACTATTCACCCCCCAAGGTCAATACTTTGTAGAGCCACCTTTTCCAGCAATTACAGCTGTAAGTCTCTTGGGGGTATGTCTCTATAAGCTTGTCACATCTAGCCACTGGGATTTTTGCCCATTCTTCAAGGCAAAACTGCTCCAGCTCCTTCAAGTTGGATGGGTTCCGCTGGTGTACAGCAATCTTTGTCATACCACAGATTCTCATTTGGATTGAGGTCTGGGCTTTGACTTGGCCATTCCAAGAAATGTAAATGTTTCCCCTTAAACCAGTCGAGTGTTGCTTTAGCAGTATGCTTAGGGTCATTGTCCTGCTGGAAGGTGAACCTCCATCCCAGTCTCAAATCTTTGGAAGACTGAAACAGGTTTCCCTCAAAAATGTCCCTGTATTTAGCGCCATCCATCATTCCTTCAATTCTGACCAGTTTCCCAGTCCCTGCTGATGAAAAACATCCCCACATCTTGATGCTGCCACCACCATGCTTCACTGTGGAGATGGTGTTCTTGGGGTGATGAGAGGTGTTGGGTTTGTGCCAGACAAAGTGTTTTTCTTGATGGCCAAAAAGCTCAATTTTAGTCTCATCTGACCAGAGTGCCTTCTTCCATATATTTGGGGAGTCTTCCACATGCCTTTTGGCGAACACCAAACGTGTTTGCTTATTTCTTTCTTTAAGCAATGGCTTTTTTCTGGCCACTCTTCCTTAATGCCCAGCTCTGTGGAGTGTACGGCTTAAAGTGGACATATGGACAGATACTCCCATCTCCGCTGTGGAGCTTTGCAGCTCCTTCAGGGTTATCTTTGGTCTCTTTGTTGCCTCTCTGATTAATGCCCATCTTGCCTGGTCTGTGAGTTTTGGTGGACGGCCCTCTCTTGGCAGGTTTGTTGTGGTGCCATATTCTTTCCATTTTTTAATAATGGATTTAATGGTGCTCCGTGGAGTGTTTAAAGTTTCAGATATTTTTTTAGAACCCAACCCTGATCTGTACTTCTCCACAACTTTGTCCCTGACCTGTTTGGAGAGCTCCTTGATCGTCATGGTGCTGTTTGCTTGGTGGTGCCCCTTGCTTAGTGGTGTTGCAGAATCTTGGGCCTTTATATATATACTGAGATCGTGTGACAGATCATGTGACACTTAGAATGCACACAGGTGGACTTTATTTATATAATTATGTGACTTCTGAAGGTAATTGGTTGCACCAGATCTTATTTAGGGGCTTCATAGCAAAGGGGGTGAATACATATGCACTCACCACTTTTCAATTTTTGAATTTTTTGAATTTTTTGAAACAAGTTATTTTTTACATTTCACTTCACCAATTTGTGTATGTCCATTACATGAAATCCAAATAAAAATCAATTTAAATGACAGGTTGTAATGCAACAAAATAGGAAAAAACGCCAAGGGGGATGAATACTTTTGCAAGGCTCTGTATGTATTAATTTGTGGATGTCCATCATCCATTTCATATGATATGTTAAGAATTACAATTTGTATGATATCTTACAAATTGCAATTTGTACAATATGTTATTATTGCAATTCGTACAATATGTTACAAAATTGCAAACGTATCATATGTTACAAATTCCAAATTGTTTTCGCTAACATGAGTTAGGTGGCTAACAGTAACATTAGCTAGGTGGCTAACATTACCTAGGCTAGGGTTTAGGGTTAAGGTTAGGAGTTAGGTTAAAGGGTTAAGGTTAGGGTCAGGGAGAGGGTTAGCTAACATGCTAAATAGTTGCAAAATAGATCAAAAGTCATAAGAAGTTGCAAAATTGGTAATTCGTTAAAATGCTAAAGTTGTCCGTGATGAGATTGGAAATGCAACTTTTGGGTTGCTATACTTTCGCATTATATTCCCACCCATCCACCTTCGCATTAAATGTCCACCCATCCTCCCGGACCAACCACCATACCACCCTTTAGTTTTTGCCTTAAGTCACCTTCTGTCTTATGTAACCATACCAAACATAAGGTGACTAATTTAAGTATCCCGGATTTACATTTACTATGTTACGTCTAGTCTATAAGACCAGGCTGTTAGCACAACACGGACAGCCAATCCCGCTCTGCTCGACTCCCAAGTATACCTGGAGATTTTAGACACGAATAAAAACTATGTCTGTACTGAGAAGACCTGACGGAACCATGACAGGTACCGAGTGAAGAATTAATAACGGAATATCAAGTAAAGAACACTGCGTGTGTTCCGGAGGCGTTCGCTGTTCGAGTGAGCACCTTTTGGTTCGGAGCGCACACATACGCACGCATCTGAGCAGCGATGGGCGCTTGGACGCTGCTTCTGTGCCTACTCGCCATTGTGAGAGGTGAGTAAGTTGTCTGTCGAGGCTGTTAATGGCTCGCCGGAGCCGGGAATGATGCGCTTTTGTGTGGCTCTTCTCGGTACGACCACGAGGGGCTGAAAGCACCATACATTAGTCTTCTATAGATTTAATAGAAGGATGCTTTGAGGGAGGGAGAGTTCGATAAAATGAGAGGAGAAGACAAGATAGAGATAATGACTGTTTCATTGCTGTGTCACCATCGTTCTCATAACGGCTGTGTGTGAGTACGTACTAGGCTACAACGGAATGATGATGTTAGGGAGAAATGATACATCATAACTGCATTACGTTAGGCGCTCAACTGGGGTGATCTTTTATGACAACATTACTGAAGGCAATCAGGAAGACAATATGTATCTTTATGCTACGCGTTCATATATTGTAGAATGCAATACAATAGAGAAGGTGAGTTCCCCTCCCCAGTGGCGGTTCTAGACCATTTCAACTGGGGGGACCAAGCTGGGGCAAGTTGTACTGTTAGAGGGGCCAGTTACATTAGACGTTACTGTTGTCATATCGTTTTCTTCACTGCATTGCAGGCATTAGCAGGCAAAAGACCATGTTCATAATCATCATCGTTGCCACTGTCTAATAAAGGATGTAGAAGAAGAATGATAGCAAAAATGTGTTATGTAAAAATTATTTCATAATCCACATTTAGGGGGGCCACAAGGGGGTCCAAAATTGTTGTCACAGGGGCACTGGCCCCCCCTGCCCCCCCCCCCCCCCCCCCCCCCCCCCCAGAACTGCTAGTGCCCCATCTACATTAAAAGACACGTTGAATCCTTTACCCAAGCAATCCATGATTATTGAGTCCCCATTACTGTGTGGATATGTCTTTCTTCCTATTGAGAGAAGCCACATGTTTTTCCCATCAACATAGCCTTTTAGTCTATATTTCTTAGCCTTTATAATGACGTTACATGACTGATAATGGAAGATTATATGTCACTGTATAGCTGGCCTGGCTTATAGTACACAGATCAAGTAACATTATCACCTTAGTGTGGGATCCAAGGTTAGAGGTATGATTGATTTACACACGCACACGCACACACACTACATGCACACGTGGCAGCAGGTAGCCTAGCGGTTAGAGCGTTGTGCCAGTAACTGAAAGGTTGCTAGTTATAACTGAACCGACAAGATAAAAAATCTGTTAATGTGCCCTTGAGCAAGGCACTTAACCCTAATTGCACCAGGGTCACTGTTGATAATGGCAGACCCTGGCCATGACTCCACTCTCCGAGGGTGTCTCAATATAGACGTGTACTTGTGTGAAATAGGACAAATATAAGCACTCACACACACACACATACACCCCCCCACCTACACAATTGAGCCCCCAGTGGACGTGTCATAAAACCTAGCAGACAAACATGGAAATGGTTGGCTCTCGTGTAAATCTCTCTCAGACAAGGAGACTTTTATCTATAAATTCAGCTCTATTTACTCTTGGATTCCAAAATGCTAATTAGCATCAAGTAGACATCATGCAAGACTACAAATCCCTGCACGCTCTTGCACATAGACTACAAATCCCAGAAAGCTCTTGCACTTCATCTCTAGCTGACACGTTTGCTGTCAGCCAGCTATATGAATAAGTTGGCATGGTGTTAGACTGCACTGCTGTATTAAAGCAATTGAGAACTAACTTGTTGACATGTTCTGTTGCAGATTCAAAGCCAGATTAACTCATTGCAGAATGTCTCCATAATCATGAATGAATAAGCATATTTTTTTGACAAGACCGCACCAGTCACCCATCAATCACGTCAAACACCTGTGAGAGCGAAATTACAAGATGATGTTATAATACTGTTATTGCATCAAATGGTTGTTTTCTAGGGAGTTTTTCCTAGCCACTGTGCTTCTACATCTGCATTGCTTGCTGTTTGGGGTTTTAGGCTGGGTTTCTGTACAGCACTTTGAGATATCAGCTGATGTAAGAAGGGCTATATAAATAAATTTGATTTGATTTGTTTTGTGGAATAGAATAAGGGTCTTATATTATAACACTGTCATCTGGGCATGGTCTTCTGAGTTGGGCCTCTGGGGGCTCAATGCTGACCGTGGATTTACCATGCCTTTGGTGATAAAACCTAAAGACCGCATTCCATAGCATAAGTTTTTGTTTGTGTACTGGGAGGTACCAGGCTGGAGATGGCTCCGGCATGGATAATGATGAGAGGAACTTTGTTTTTGGGGGCCAGACCCTGGTTTCCACACAATGAGAACAGTCTTTACAGTAGATACTGTCTGCTGTGAATTGTCAATTTAGTTTATACAAATCCTAACCTTGTGACCCATTCCACACATCTGTTGTTTGTCATGTAGACTAAGCGGGTGTATCTTTGCAATAAATGATCTTTGTTTCCTTTGTGTCGGGGCTCTCAAGGAATCATATAAGGGTGGTTCGTCGATCAGCCATTACTATTGCAGGGTACTCACATCATTAATTTGTGTGTGTGGTGTGACCTGCTTTCCTTATTAATAAGTGAATTTTGATTAGTTTATATATAAATCTGGCTTGTGTGATGAGTTTGTCTCTCCTCATTTGATAATAAAGAAATAACATCCACACACCTTAACTCCAACAATTAAATTGTTTTAATGAAATCTAAATAGTGAACAATGTATGAATATGCCTTTTATACATAACATATACACATCTGAATGTAAGTAAAGATGAAATGATTTCTTCATCAACACCACAAACCTGGGACATTGAAGAGCACCATATGAACTAGTATTACTATCAGAGAGCACACAGATTCTTCTGATTTTCCATTGTAGGAATTAGACCAGCACAAATAACGCCATGTAAAACAGTATATTGTCATTTTTGGTTGGTGAGTTACAAATGTAGAAACAACTGAATGTGTAAGGTAGCTTTTATATAAAATACTACTCCAGCAGAATGAGAATCACACTTAACAGACTCAAAACAAGGAAGCCATACCTAAACACAGCTATATCAACACCCTTCTGGTAAATGTAACAGGTCCATGAAGCCATGCCTAAACACAGCTATATCAACACCCTTCTGGTAAATGTAACAGGTCCATGAAGCCATGCCTAAACACAGCTATATCAACACCCTTCTGGTAAATGTAACAGGTCCATGAAGCCATGCCTAAACACAGCTATATCAACACCCTTCTGGTAAATGTAACAGGTCCATGAAGCCATGCCTAAACACAGCTATATCAACACTCTTCTGGTAAATGTAACAGGTCCATGAAGCCATGCCTAAACACAGCTATATCAACACCCTTCTGGTAAATGTAACAGGTCCATGAAGCCATGCCTAAACACAGCTATATCAACACCCTTCTGGTAAATGTAACAGGTCCATGAAGCCATGCCTAAACACAGCTATATCAACACCCTTCTGGTAAATGTAACAGGTCCATGAAGCCATGCCTAAACACAGCTATATCAACACCCTTCTGGTAAATGTAACAGGTCCATGAAGCCATGCCTAAACACAGCTATATCAACACCCTTCTGGTAAATGTAACAGGTCCATGAAGCCATGCCTAAACACAGCTATATCAACACCCTTCTGGTAAATGTAACAGGTCCATGAAGCCATGCCTAAACACAGCTATATCAACACCCTTCTGGTAAATGTAACAGGTCCATGAAGCCATGCCTAAACACAGCTATATCAACACCCTTCTGGTAAATGTAACAGGTCCATGAAGCCATGCCTAAACACAGCTATATCAACACCCTTCTGGTAAATGTAACAGGTCCATGAAGCCATACCTAAACACAGCTATATCAACACTCTTCTGGTAAATGTAACAGGTCCATGAAGCCATGACTAAACACAGCTATATCAACACCCTTCTGGTAAATGTAACAGGTCCATGAAGCCATGCCTAAACACAGCTATATCAACACCCTTCTGGTAAATGTAACAGGTCCATGAAGCCATGCCTAAACACAGCTATATCAACACCCTTCTGGTAAATGTAACAGGTCCATGAAGCCATGCCTAAACACAGCTATATCAACACCCTTCTGGTAAATGTAACAGGTCCATGAAGCCATGCCTAAACACAGCTATATCAACACCCTTCTGGTAAATGTAACAGGTCCATGAAGCCATGCCTAAACACAGCTATATCAACACCCTTCTGGTAAATGTAACAGGTCCATGAAGCCATGCCTAAACACAGCTATATCAACACCCTTCTGGTAAATGTAACAGGTCCATGAAGCCATGCCTAAACACAGCTATATCAACACCCTTCTGGTAAATGTAACAGGTCCATGAAGCCATGCCTAAACACAGCTATATCAACACCCTTCTGGTAAATGTAACAGGTCCATGAAGCCATGCCTAAACACAGCTATATCAACACCCTTCTGGTAAATGTAACAGGTCCATGAAGCCATGCCTAAACACAGCTATATCAACACCCTTCTGGTAAATGTAACAGGTCCATGAAGCCATGCCTAAACACAGCTATATCAACACCCTTCTGGTAAATGTAACAGGTCCATGAAGCCATGCCTAAACACAGCTATATCAACACCCTTCTGGTAAATGTAACAGGTCCATGAAGCCATGCCTAAACACAGCTATATCAACACCCTTCTGGTAAATGTAACAGGTCCATGTTGCTGCTATCAATTGTGGGCAGCATCTTTACCACTGCATTCAGTCTGAACCCCAGGATGAGCAGGAGGACAGAATTTACACAGGTGAAAGGAAGGTAGCAAAAACAGTACATCACAACACAAATTCAGGAGAAGAACAAGTGAAGGAAGCAGCATAGGGAAATTGGGTGAACGTAGGGTGGGTTTACAGCGATAAGATGGAGAGTTCCAAAGGGTCTGAAGTTGAGGGACCATGGGGCATGAAAGGCATAGTGTGGAATAAGGGGTAGCTAGAGGGATGGTTGGCCATGGAATAAACATAACATGTGGTGTTGGTGTGCTTCTACACAACGTTTAGGTTGTTGTTACCCATGTCCAGTCATACTCGGGGACTCGGAGTGTGTCCCTCGACGTCATTCCGTCTCAGTTGCAGCATTCAAATCGTGGTCATTGTGTGACATTAAAGACGATGAGTGATCACAGCATTTCCACAAATTGAGCCATAAACAATAGCATTGAGGACAGCATTTTGATGACAACATGGTGGTTTACACTATGTCTACTGTGTGTGAATGATGGAAGAATCTTACCCCAGCTGTAGGTCCATTTGAGTGTGTGTGGCCACGTAGGCCTTCACATCAACCAGTACTGGGACCATTTGAGACTTGTAATGCTTGCTTTCGAAGTGCTGCTTACATTTCTTCGGGTCTGCATATATACTGAACAAAAGTATAAACGCAACATGTAAAGTGTTGGTCCCATGTTTCATGAGCTGAAATAAAAGATCCCAGAAATGTTCCATACTCATAAAAAGCTTATTTCTCTAAAAAAGTTTGTTTACATCCCTGTTAGTGAGAATGTATCCTTTGCCAAGATAATCAAGTCACCTGACAGTTGTGGCATATCAAGAAGCTGATCAAACAGCATGATCATTACACAGGCACGTCTTGTGCTGGGGATGATAAGGCCACTCTAAAATGTACACTTTTGTCACACAAGACAATGCCACAGATGTCTCAAGTTTTGAGGGAGTGTGCAAATCAAATCAAACTTTATTTGCCACATGCGTCAAATACAACAAGTGTAGACTTCACCGTGAAATGCTTACTTACACGCCCTTAACCAACAGTGCAGTTCAAGAAGAAGAAAATATTTACCAAGTAGGCTAAAATAAAAAGTACACAAGAAGAATAACAATAAAGAGGCTATATACAGGGGGCACCGGTACCGAGTCAGAGTGCAGGGGTACAGGCTAGTTGAGGTAATCTGTACATGTAGGTGGGGGCAAAGTGACTATGCAAAGGTAACAAACAAACAGCGAGTAGCAGCAGTGTACAAGGGGGGGGGGGGGGGGGGGGGGGGTTCAATGTAAATTGTCCGGTGGCAATTTTTATGAATTGTTCAGCAGTCTTATGGCTTGGGGGTAGAAGCTGTTGAGGAGCCTTTTGGTCCTAGACTTCACGCTCCGGTACCACTTGCCGTGCGGTAGCAGAGAGAACAGTCTATAACTTGGGTGACTGGAGTCTCTGACAATTTTATGGGCTTTCCTCTGACACCGCCTATTATATAGGTCCTGGATGGCAGGAAGCTTGGCCCCAGTAATGTACTGGGCCGTTTGCACTACCCTCTGTAGCGCCTTACGGTCAGATGCCGAGCAGTTGCCATACCAGGCGGTGATGCAACTGGTCAGGATGCTCTCGATGGTGCAGCTGTAGAACCTTTTGAGGATCTGGGGGCCTATGCAAAATCTTTTCAGTCTCCTGAGGGGGGAAAAGGTTTTGTCGTGCCCTCTTCACGATTGTCTTGGTATGTTTGGACCATGATAGTTCGTTGGTGATGTGGACACCAAGGAACTTGAAACGCTCAACCCGATTGGCATGCTGACTGCAGGAATGTCCACCAGAGCTGTTGCCAGATAATTAAATGTTAATTTCTCTACCATAAGCCGCCTCCAAAGTCATTTTTGAGAATTTAGCAGTACATCCAACCTGCCTCACATCTCATGTGACCACGCCAGCCCAGGACCTCCACATCCAGCTTCTTCACCTGCGGAATCATCTGAGACCAACCACCCAGACAGCTGATGAAACTGTGGGTTTGCACAACCAAAGACTTTCTGCACAAACTGTCAGAAACCATCTCAGGGAAGCTGATCAGCGCGCTTGCCGTCCTCACCAGGGTCTTGACTTGACTGCAGTTTGGAGTTGTAACTGACTTCAGCAGGCAAATGCTCACCTTCGATGGCCACTGGCACGCTGGAGAAGTATGCCCTTCACAGATTAATCACAGTTTCAACTGTACCGGGCAGATGGCAGACAGCGAGTATGGCGTTGTGTGGGCGAGCGGTATGCTGATGTCAACGTTGTGAACAGAGTGTCCCATGGTGGCGGTAGGGTTATGGTATGGGCAGGCATAAGCTATGGACCACGAACACAATTGCATTTTATCGATGGCAATTTGAATGAACAGAGATACTGTGACAAGATCATTGTTGTGCCATTCATCAGCCGCCATCACCTCATGTTTCAGCATGATGATGCACGGTCCCATGTCGCAAGGATCTGTACACAATTCCTGGAAGCTGAAAATGTCCCAGTTCTTCCATGGCCTGCATACTCCCCAGACATGTCAGCCATTGAGCATGTTTGGGATGCTCTGGATTGACGTGTATGACAGCGTGCTCCAGTTCCTGCCAATATATAGCAACTTCGCACAGCCATTGAAGAGGAGTGAGACAACAGGCCACAATAAACAGCCTGATAAACTCTATGTGAACGAGATGTGTCGTGCTGCATGAGACAAATGGTGGTCACACCAGATACTGACTGGTTTTCTGATCCACACTCCTACCTTTTTTAAAAGTTGTCTGTGACTAACATACAGTATGCATATCTGTATTCCTAGTCATGTGAAATCCATCGATTAGGGCCAAATGTATTTATTTTAATTGACTGATTTCCTTACATTAACTGTAATTTAGTTAAATCTTTGAAATTGTTGCATGTTGCGTTTTATATTTTTGTTCAGTGAATAAAGATCAACTACAAAATGAAAAAAGTTAACAACCTGTAGCTTAGCTTGAATTCAAAGTTGTCACTAATGATAAACTAAGCAATACAATGCAGCAAACTACTACAAACTGTTCCACACAGGCCAGTACAACAGCCTACACATTGAGAGGAACCTAAAGGCACATACAGTAGCATCCAATACTACTCACCTGACAGACAGGGCAGGTGTGGACCAGTGCTGCCTTGGCTGAGGTCTTCTGGTTCGCCGCTGCTCCCTTCTTAGCAGCCGCCTCAGTGGCCTCAGTCAACAAGTTCAACTTGAGTGGAGCATGAATTATATATCAATACCCCCCACCCCGCCTACTAGCTATACTAATGATCTGCTGTCCAGAGGATAACAGTAAACATATCAATGTTTTCCCGCTGTAAAGACTCGAGAGGATGCTAATCAGTCCATCTCCAAAACCTTTCAAAAAGCCAGACTAAAATATCCCATCTAGCTAGGGTAGCTACAAGTCAAGTACTACTTGAAGTAGGAAACCCACCCCTCACCCACAGACACAAACAAACATTATCAAGAACGCCTAGCCCTAGCATCTCACGATCTAAGTTAGCTAGCTAGTTCACTAGCAAGCTAGACTGTTGGTTAATAAAAGCCAAAGAAATCTAAACTCATGCATTTAAATGGCTAGACAAATAGACTGCTAATCTATCCAGGCTAATGTTGCTAACTAGCTAACCATGAGCTAACAAGCTAGATAACAGGCATTTACAATTTAAAACTTTCCCAAGACAGTTCACAGAATTGTAAATTTAAACAACTTTAGCCAATGTATTAATTACTAACATTAGATAGTTCATCTAGAGATTCTTACCTACCTCAATTCGTCAGTCTCGTCGAGGTCATAATGGCCCTGGTGACATGAAGCTTGAGACAGGCATTTGTAATTCTGTATGATAACCAAATTAGCAGCTAATTAGCATTTCATTATTTTGGGGTGGGGGGGGTTGTAAGTACAGGCGAATATATTGATAAAAGTAATCTTTTCAGAGAGAGATTTACAAGGTTATCAAAACGCCAGGGTACGCCTACACAAAATACAGTTCTTACTTGGGAAGGGTTTCTAAAATCCATAATGGATAAAATGAATGGTTGGCAAATTGTTCAAACCATTTCCACTGCTAGGTTTTATGGGTATTATGACTCATACTGTGGGGCTCAATACACACACACAACACACACACACACACACACACACACACACACACACACACACACACACACACACACACACACACACACACACACACACACACACACACACACACAGAACCATTGCCAAGAAATGCGTTCACACTTTGCTGAGCAATCTGTCTGAGACTAAGGAAAACTACGAGTATAGAAAGTTGGGGGCCACAGTGGACCCCAACCTCTATATCTGCATGCCAACTAGGTGGCTGCTGTAAGTATCTGGCTGCAATAGCAGCCACCACCACCCACTCCCCTCCACCACCCACTCCCCTACACCACCTCATTAGAACATCATGAGTAGGAGAAGTCTGCAGGAGCCCCCATCGAAATACACACACACACACACACACACACACACACACACACACACACACACACACACACACACACACACACACACACACACACACACACACACACACACACACACACACACACACTAGTCTATGTCTATAGGCAGCAGCCTCTAATGTGCTAGTGATGGCTGTTTAACAGTCTGATGGCCTTGAGATAGAAGCTGTTTTTCAGTCTCTCGGTCCCAGCTTTGATGCACCTGTACTGACCTTGCCTGCTGGATGGTAGCGGGGTGAACAGGCAGTGGCTCGGGTGGTTGTTCTTGATGATCTTTTTGGCCTTCCAAATGTGTGTATAAAACACCCCCTCCGCTGTGTGTTAACTACTCATTATACAGTTAATGTGTTAACTACCCTGTTTGTATACAGTTAATGTGTGTGTGTCTAATCGTTATACTGGTAATGATAGATGGTTAGTTAGCCCAGGGCTGAGGGGGAGTCCCCTGTCCTGTCACTCTCTATTGATTGGTTGGAAATCTAAAGGCAGCTGTAACTCGGCCAATCAGTGATGTGTTTATTGCTCCTCTCTGGGCCAATCCATGTTGAGCAGACATCAACACTAAATTACAGCGAGGTTAATGAGCCGAAACAACACAAAACACCAGCCAACGGCAACCACTTACCCTACACGCACGCACACACACACACACACACACACACACACACACACACACACACACACACACACACACACACACACACACACACACACACACACACACACACACACACACACACACACATACATACAGACATCACCCCCTCCGCTGTGTGTTAACTACTCATTTATCACAATACAGAGGCAGACGTTCACACACACATCCTCTGACCTATTAATCACCACCCAAGACTGAATCTAATATTACATCCTAGGCCTCAGGATTACACACAGACACACTCATACATATTACAAATGCATACAAGCAAGGAGAGCACACAGCAACACACATATGCATACATGAACGTGCAGACATGCATACATTATTCTACCCAGACACACGTAAAGGAATCATGCATATATAAATGCACTACTTACTATCTCTAGAACACTCTCTCACTCACACACACACACACACACACACACACACACACACACACACACACACACACACACACACACACACACACACACACACACACACACACACACACACACACACACACACACACACACACTAATAACAATGATGGAGAGAGATAGTGTTGGTCACCCTCTGTTCTATATTTATCTCCCATATCTTACACCCCAATATACACACACACACACACACACACACACACACACACACACACACACACACACCGTCTTTCCAAGGACATTTCAACACCTTTCAGAAAAATCTCCCTTACCTGGTAGTAGTTTGATGATGGCTCTAGTTGTTGTCTCAGTGTGTAGGCCAGCGTTTCCCAAACCTGGGGTTGCCTAATTTGAAAATGAGGTCGTGAGAGAAACTCTGAAATCAAATAAATAAAATTGTGCTTGGTTCATAGAACCGAGGTTATATCAGTAACCTCCGTTAGCTGCTAGATACGGTTGTAATTAACAGAGCGGTTTCTGTTTTCTTCTTACAAACGTGTCTCTATCTTTTGAACTGTTTAAGACAGAAAATGTTAGGACCCCATCACTGAAAGATAATACCCACAGGGACACATGTATTCTGTTCCCCTCTACAATGCCCACAAGCTGCACAGGACTCATTAGAACAGAGTGGACAAGACCAGGTACTAAATCAGACTGGGGGATAAAGAACATCATCAACAGAATATCATACACAATTATGACCTTATGATCTTCTGAACTTCCCAATGCCTTTCTGATGCATTTCTGTCACTTCAAACCAAACTGTCTTCAGATGGAAATACAGTCAACAGCACTGCCAGACTGCTTTGTAATAGACTGTCATAGCCCCAATTTAAAGAGTAAACATTATTTCCCCGTGCTCCTTGCCTAGCATTTGGTTTGGTACAGCGGGGGTTAATATAAGCCTCACTGTGTGCTTATCTAACGTTGTTAGCCTAGCTGTCCTCCATAACAAACGTTAACGTTATATTCTTGACTTGACAATCAACATTTGCCTATTCATACATTATTTATCAAATCCTTACTTATTGAAGTTCTTGTCTCTCGTCATCATTGAACCTCTGCTTGCCAGCTAGCTAGCCAGCTAGCTACATGCCAATGATTTGTTTTAGCATAGCAATGTGCAATGAATATATTACTGAACATTATTTACAACTGGTTAGTGTATTCACTTGCATTTCAGAGTCAGCCCTCACCAGCAGTGATTCCCCTATCATTACTTAAGCCGGCTGCCTGCCACCCTTAGCCCATAGCCTTCCAGTAACATTTGGCCGGTTCAATTGAACTATTAGGTGTTGGCAGCTGTTATATCACTCAGGGAAACTAGAGAGGAAATGCTTAATCAGTACTTCCCCCTCAGACTCCCTACATCCTTTATCTTTGGGCTTATCTGCTCTCAGCTGACTGGGCTCCTTCAGATCACTTTCTGCTGACTTGTCTGATCTGTACATCATCCGTATCGGCTGCCTGCTGCATATCACACTGTCCTGCTATGACTGTTTCTGTTACTGTTACTGCTACTGTTACTGTTACTGCTACTGTCACTACTGTCACTGTTATTGCTACTGTTACTGCTACTGTCAATGTTATTGTTGTTGTTACTGTCACTGTCACTGTTACTGCTACCGTTACGGCTACTGTTATTGTTACTGCTACTGCTACTGTTACAGCTACTGTTACTGCTACTGTTACTGCTACTGCCACTGTTACTGCTACTCTTACTGTTACTGCTACTCTTACTGTTACGGCTACTGTTACTGCTGTTACTGCTACTGTTACTGCTACTGTTACTGTTGCTGCTACTGTTACTGTTGCTGTTACTGTTGCTGCTACTGTTACTGTTGCTGCTACTGCTACTGTTGCTGCTACTGCTACTGTTGCTGCTACTGCTACTGCTACTGTTACTGCTACTGCTACTGTTACTGCTACTGTTACTGCTACTGCTACTTTTACTGCTACTCTTACTGTTACTGCTACTGTTACTGTTACGGCTACTGTTACTGCTACTGTTACTGCTACGGCTACTGTTACGGCTACTGTTACTGCTACTGTTACTGTTACGGCTACTATTACTGCTACTGTTACTGCTACGGCTACTGTTACGGCTACTGTTACTGCTACTGTTACTTCTACTGTTACTGTTGCTGCTATGGCTACTGTTAAAGCTACGGCTACGGCTACTGCTACTGTCATTGTTACTGCTTCTGTTACTGCTACTGCTACTGTTACTGTTACTACGACTCTTACTGTTACTGCTATTCTTACTGTTACTGCTACTGTTACTGCTATGGCTAATTCTACAGCTACTGTTACGGCTACTGTTACTGCTACTGTTACTGTTGCTGCTACTGTTACTGTACCTGTCACTGGTATTGCTACTGTCACTGCTACTGTTACTGTTACTGTTATTGCTATTGCTACTGTTACTGCTACTGCTACTCTTACTGCTACTCTTACTGTTACTGCTACTGTGACGGATACTGTTACTGCTACTGCTACTCTTACTGCTACTCTTACTGTTACTGCTACTGTTATGGCTACTGTTACTGCTACTGCTACTGTTAATGCTACTGTTACTGCTACTCTTACTGATACTGCTACTGTTACTGCTACTGTTACTGTTGCTGCTATGGCTACTGCTACGGCTACTGCTACTGTCACTGTTACTGCTACTGTCACTGCTACTGTTACTGTTACTGTTATTGCTACTGTTACTGCTACTGCTACTCTTACTGCTACTCTTACTGTTACTGCTACTGTGACGGATACTGTTACTGCTACTGCTACTCTTACTGCTACTCTTACTGTTACTGCTACTGTTATGGCTACTGTTACTGCTACTGCTACTGTTAATGCTACTGTTACTGCTACTCTTACTGATACTGCTACTGTTACTGCTACTGTTACTGTTGCTGCTATGGCTACTGCTACGGCTACTGCTACTGTCACTGTTACTGCTACTGTTACTGCTACTGCTACTGCTACTGCTAGTGCAACTGTTACTGCTACTGTTACTGCTTCTCTTACTGTTACTGCTACTGTTACTGCTACTGTTACTGTTACTGTTTCAGCTACTGTTACTGCTACTGTTACTGCTATGGCTAATGCTACGGCTACTGTTACTGCTACTGTTACGGCTACTGTTACTGCTACTGTTACTGCTACGGCTAATGCTACGGCTAATGCTACGGCTACTGTTACTGCTACTGTTACTGTTGCTGCTATGGCTACTGTTACGGCTACTACTACGGCTACAACTACGGCTACTGCTACTGCTACTGCTAGTGTTACTCTTACTGTTACTGCTACTGTTTCTGCTGCTGCTACTCTTCCTGCTACTGTTATTGCTACTGCTACTGCTACTGTTACTGCTATCGCTACTGTTACTGCTACTGTTACTGCTATTGCTGCTGTGACTGCTATTGCTACTGTTACTGCTATTGCTACTGTTACTGCTACTGTTGCTGCTATGGCTACTGTTACGGCTACTGCTACGGCTACAGCTACGGCTCCTGTTACTGCTACTGTTACTGCTGCTGCTACTCTTACTGCTACTGTTACTGCTATTGCTACTGTTACTGCTACTGTTACTGCTATTGCTACTGTTACTGCTATTGCTACTGTTACTGCTACTGTTACTGTTACGGCTACTGTTATACTTACAGTTACTGTTCCTGCTACTGTTACTGTTACTGCTACTGTTACTGCTTCTGTTACTGCTACTGCTACTGTTACTGCTACTGTTACTGTTACTGCTACTCTTACCACTACTGTTACTGCTACTGTTGCAGCTACTGCTACTTTTACTGCTACTGTTACTGCTACTGCTACTGTTACGGCTATTGCTGCGGCTACTGTTATTGCTACTGTTACTGCTACTGCTACTGTTACTGCTACTGTTACTGTTACTGTGACTGTTGCTGCTATGGCTACGGCTACTGCTACTGTTACGACTACTGTCACTGTTACTGCTACTGTTACTGCTTCTGTTACTGCTACTGCTACTGTTACTGCTACTGTTACTGCTACTGTTACCACTACTGTTACTACTACTGTTATGGCTACTGTTACTGCTACTCTTACTGTTACGGCTACTGTTACTGCTACTGCTACTGTTACTTCTACTGTTACTGTTACTGCTACTGTTACTACTACTGCTGCTGTTACTGCTACTGCTACTGTTACGGCTACTGTTACTGTTACTGCTACTGTTGCTGCTACTGTTACTGCTACTGTTACTGCTACTGTTTCTGTTACTGCTACTGCTACTGTTACTGCTACTGTTACTGTTACGGCTACTGTTATACTTACAGTTACTGTTCCTGCTACTGTTACTGTTACTGCTACTGTTACTGCTTCTGTTACTGCTACTGCTACTGTTACTGCTACTGTTACTGTTACTGCTACTCTTACCACTACTGTTACTGCTACTGTTGCAGCTACTGCTACTTTTACTGCTACTGTTACTGCTACTGCTACTGTTACGGCTATTGCTGCGGCTACTGTTATTGCTACTGTTACTGCTACTGCTACTGTTACTGCTACTGTTACGGCTACTGCTACTGCTACTGTTATTGCTACTGCTACTGTTATTGCTACTGCTACTGTTACTGCTACTGTTACTGTGACTGTTGCTGCTATGGCTACGGCTACTGTTATTGCTACTGCTACTGTTACTGCTACTGTTACTGTTACTGTGACTGTTGCTGCTATGGCTACGGCTACTGCTAGTGTTACGACTACTGTCACTGTTACTGCTACTGCTACTGCTTCTGTTACTGCTACTGCTACTGTTACTGCTACTGTTACTGTTACTGCTACTGTTACCACTACTGTTACTGCTACTGTTATGGCTACTGTTACTGCGACTCTTACTGTTACGGCTACTGTTACTGCTACTGCTACTGTTACGACTACTGTCACTGTTACTGCTACTGTTACTGCTTCTGTTACTGCTACTGCTACTGTTACTGCTACTGTTACTGTTACTGCTACTGTTACCACTACTGTTACTGCTACTGTTATGGCTACTGTTACTGCTACTCTTACTGTTACGGCTACTGTTACTGCTACTGCTACTGCTACTTCTACTGTTACTGCTACTGTTACTACTACTGCTGCTGTTACTGCTACTGCTACTGTTACGGCTACTGTTACTGTTACTGCTACTGTTGCTGCTACTGTTACTGCTACTGTTACTGCTACTGTTTCTGTTACTGCTACTGCTACTGCTACTGTTACGGCTACTGCTACTGTTACTGCTACTGTTACTGGTACTGCTATTGCTACTGTTACTGCTACTGACCCTGTTACTGCTACTGTTACTGTTACGGCTACTGTTACTGCTACTGTTACTGTTACTGCTACTCTTGCGGCTACTGTTACTCCTAAAGCTACTGCTTATGTTACCGCTACTGGTACTGCTACTGCTACTGTTACTTTTACTGCTACTATTACTGCTATTGCTACTGTTACTGTTACTGCTACTGTTACTGTTACTGCTACTGCTACTCTTGCGGCTACTGTTACTCCTAAAGCTACTGCTTCTGTTACTGCTACTGGTACTGCTACTGTTACTGCTACTGTTACTTTTACTGCTACTGTTACTGCTATTGCTACTGTTACTGTTACTGCTACTGCTACTGTTACTTTTACTGCTACTGTTACTGCTTTTGCTACTGTTACTGTTACTGCTACTGCAAGGATGAACCAGACTTGTGGAGGTCTACAGCCCGCTTGGAGCTTGCAAAAAAAACTAAAGACTCTCAGACCATGAGAAACAAGATTATATGGTCTGATGAAACCAAGATTGAACTCTTTGGCCTGAATGCCAAGCGTCACGTCTGGAGGAAACCTGGCACCATCCCTACGGTGGAGCATGGTTGAGGCAGCATCATACTGTGGGGATGTTTTTCAGCAGCAGGAACTGAGAAACTAGTCAGGACCGAGGGAAAGATGAACGGAGCAAAGCACAGAGAGATCCTTGATGAAAACCTTCTCCAGAGCGCTCATGACTTCAGACTGGGATGAAGGTTCACCTTCCAACAGGACAACAATGTTAAGCACACAGCCAAGACAACGCAGAGCCCGGACTCGATCGAACATCTCTGGAGAGACCTGAAAATAACTGTGTAGCGAGTCCCCATCCAACCTGAGAGAGCTTGAGAAGATCTTCAGAGAAGAATGGTGTGCCAAGTTGTAGCGTTATACCCAGGAAGACTCAAGTTTTATTTTTTAAATGTAACCTTTATTTAACTAGTCAAGTAAGTTAAGAACTGCCCTGTTCAGGGGTAGAAGGACAGATTTCTACCTTGAAGTCAGAAGTTTACATAGACTTAGGTTGGAGACATTAAAACTCGTTTTTCAACCACTCCACAAATTTTGTCAGCTGGGGGATTCGATCCAGCTACCTTTCAGTTACTGGCCAAACGCTCTAACCACTAGGCTACCTGGGATAACCTTCTAGGAGATGGGAGAACCTTCCAGAAGGACAACCATCTCTGCAGCCCTCCACCAATCAGGCCTAGGCAGGTATCCTAGTGGTTAGAGCGTTGGGCCAGTAACTGAAAGGTTGTTGGATCGAATCCCCCAGCTGGCAAAATTTGTGGAGTGGTTGAGAAAGGAATTTTAATGACTCCAACCTAAGTGTATGTAAACTTCCGACTTCACCTGTAAATATACAATTGAAGTCAGAAGTTTACATACACTTGGGTTGGAGTCATCAAAACAAACTTTTCAACCACTCCACAAATCCCTTGTTAACAAACTATAGCTTTGGCAAGTCGGTTAGGACATCTACTTTGTGCATGACACGTCATTTTTCCAACAATTGTTTACAGATAGATTATTTCACTTATAATTCACTGTGTCACAATTCCAGTGGGTCAGACATTTACATACACTGTTGACTGTGCCTTGAAACAGCTTGGAAAATTCCAGAAAATTATGTCATGGCATTAGAAGCTTCTGATAGGCTAATTGACATCGTTTGAGTCAATTGGAGGCTTACCTGTGGATGTATTTCAAGGCCTACCTTCAAACTCAGTGCCTCTTTGCTTGGCATCATGGGAAAATCAAAAGAAATCAGCCAAGACTCAGAAAAACAATTGTAGACCTCCACAAGTCTGGTTCATCCTTGGGAGCAATTTCCAAATACTTGAAGGTAACGCGTTCATCTGTTCAAACAATAGTATGCAAGTATAAACACCATGGGACCACGCATCCGTCATACTGCTCAGGAAGGAGACGCGTTCTGTCTCCTAGAGATGACTTTGGTGCGAAAAGTGCAAATCAATCCCAGAACAACAGTGAAGGACCTTGTAAAGATGCTGGAGGAACAGGTACAAAATAATCTATATCCACAGTAAAACGAGTCCGATATCGACATAACCCGAATGGCCGCTTAGCAAGGAAGAAGCCACTGCTCCAAAACCGCCATAAAAAAGCCAGACTACGGTTTGCAACTGCACATGGGGACAAAGATCGTACTTTTTGGAGAAATGTCCTCTGGTCTGATGAAACAAAAATATAACTGTTTGGCCATAATGAAAAAAAAGGGGAGACTTGCAAGCCGAAGAACACCATCCCAAACGTGACGCACAGGGGTGGCAGCATCATGTTGTGGGGGTGCTTTGCTGCAGGAGGGACTGGTGCACTTCACAAAATAGATGGCATCATGAGGCAGGAAAATTATGTGGATATATTGAAGAAACATCTCAAGACATCAGTCAGGAAGTTAAAGCTTGGTCGCAAATGGGTCTTCCAAATGGACAATGACCCCAAGCATACTTCCAAAGTTGTGTCAAAATGGCTTAAGGACAACAAAGTAAAGGTTGTGGAGTGGCCATCACAAAGCCCTGACCTCCATCCTATAGAAAATGTGTGGGCAAACTGAAAAAGCGTGTGCGAGGAAGGAGGCCTACCAACATGATTCAGTTACACGAGCTCTGTCAGGAGGAATGGGCCAAAATTCACCCAACTTATTGTGGGAAGCTTGTGGAAGGCTACCCGAAACGTTTGACCCAAGTTCAACAATTTAAAGGCAATGCTACCAACTACTAATTGAGTGTATGTAAACTTCTGACCCACTGGGAATGTGATGAAAGAAATAAAAGCTGAAATAATCCATTCTCTCTACTATTATTCTGACATCACATTCTTAAAATAAAGTGGTGATCCTAACTGACCTAAGACAGGGAATTGTTACTAGGATTAATTTGCAAGAGGAAGCGACGCAGGTACAGAGGACAAAGAGCCGGATGCCTGGTCAAGACCCGGCGAAGGCGACTGGGAAAGCTGCCGTTACCGTCAATACTACTCGCCAATGTGCAATCATTGGACAATAAATTAGATGAGGTACAATCACGATTTTCAACATGTCCCTGATTGAGTCTGTAATACCAACATGTTTCAAGCAGACCACCATAGTCCCTGTGCCCAAGAACACAAAGGCAACCTGTCTAAATGACTACCGACCCGTAGCACTCACGTCCGTAGCCATGAAGTGCTTTGAAAGGTTGGTAATGGCTCACATCAACACCATTATCCCAGAAACCCTAGACCCACTCCAATTTGCATACCGCCCGAACAGATCCACAGATGATGCAATCTCTATTGCACTCCACACTGCCCTTTCCCACCTGGACAAAAGGAACACTTATGTGAGAATGCTATTCATTGACTACAGCTCAGCGTTCAACATCATAGTACCCTCAAAGCTCATCACTAAGCTAAGGATCCTGGGACTAAACACCTCCCTCTGCAACTGGATCCTGGTCTTCCTGACAGGCCGCCCCCAGGTGGTGAGGGTAGGTAGCAACACATCTGCCACGCTGATCCTCAACACTGGAGCCCCTCAGGGGTGCGTGCTCAGTCCCCTCCTGTACTCCCTGTTCACCCACGACTGCATGGCCAGGCACATCTCCAACACCATCATTAAGTTTGCAGATGACACAACAGTGGTAGGCCTGATCGCAGACAACGACGAGACAGCCTATAGGGAGGAGGTCAGAGACCTGGCCGTGTGGTGCCAGAATAACAACTTATCCCTCAACGTAGCCAAGACTAAGGAGATGATTGTGGACAACAGCAAAAGGAGGACCGAGCATGCCCCCATTCTCATAGACAGGGCTGTAGTGGAGCAGGTTGAGAGCTTCAAGTTTCTCGGTGTTCACATCAACAACAAACTAGAATGGTCCAAACACAACAAGACAGTCGTGAAGATGGCACGACAAAGCCTATTCCCCCTCAGGAAACCAAAAAGATTTGGCATGGGTCCTGAGATCCTCAAAAGGTTCTACAGCTGCAACATCGAGAGCATCCTGACTGGTTGCATTACTGCCTGGTACGGCAATTGCTCTGCCTCTGACCGCAAGGCACTACAGAGGGTAGTGCGTACGGCCCAGTACATCACTGGGGCTAAGCTGACTGCCATCTAGGACCTCTACACCAGGCGGTGTCAGATGAAGGCCCTAAAAATTGTCAAAGACCCCAGCCACCCCAGTCATAGACTGTTCTCTACTACCGCATGGCAAGCGGTATCGGAGTGCCAAGTTTAGGACAAAAAGGCTTCTCAACAGTTTTTACCCCCAAGCCATAAGACTCCTGAACAGGTAATCAAATGGCTACCCGGACTATTTGCAAAGTTAATGTGACACCATGAATATTTCAGACTGACTCCCACATTAGACCTCAGTAAGACTGAGGGGAGGGAGGTTGAGGTACGCCATGATGACCTTACCCTGAGACTAAATCAGGATGAGACTAGATGAGACTAGATAAGGATGATACTAGATAAGGATGAGACAAAATAAGGATGAGACTAGATGAGACTGGATAATGATGAGACTAGATAAGGATGAGACTAGATAAGGATGAGACTGGATAATGATGAGACTAGATAAGGATGAGTCTAGTTGATTGAACTGATTGCTTTTATTAAGGCAGAACAACCAGCCAAGAGGCACAATCCTTCTGCTCCTCTTGGTCTGAGAATAACATATCACATATCACATATCACAGCACATCAAGTCACATAATATCTAATTGTATCCCAACATTTCACAAACATATCATATTAAATCATATCAGGTCATATCGTCTTTCTGTATCAGAGTACAGAGATAGAGACATTAGCCCAAAACTCTATGAAAGAGTCCGACAGGCACACACTGCCAGGCCCTATATACACTACACTCTCACAGACACAGATCATTTAGACTGAGGAAGAGAAACGGCCTGCTAACCAGTAATAGGCCGTATCTCACTGTAACTAACATCATTTGCATTGGCCAATGTCACTACAGACTGATTTGAGACTTATTGGAACATTACTGGCGTATAATCAGGAGCTGTGATATGACTCAGGCCAAGCTTTCTTTGAGTTTAGCGAGAAATGGTAGTTTGTCACAGAATTACTGCTAGTTGACTGGCGTTGTGACAGTAGCTTTGGCACTTATAGGGCAGAATCCTAACTTGCATTTAGTTTGAATGTTAATGGAAATCTCATCTCTTCTTCCATACGCACCAAAAAATTATTTCTCTCAAATTTTGTGCACATATTTCTGTACATCCCTGTTAGTGAGCATTTCGGAGAATGTCCTGTGCGTCTTGCTTGTTGAAGAAAAAATCTTTGTTTAATCCGAGGTGAGTGATCGCTGTCCTGATATCCAGAAGCAATTTTTTGCATTATGATACGGTGGCCGAAACATTATGTACAAAATAAGTTACAAATAATGTGAAAAACGACGTAATAGCACAGTTGGTTAGGAGCCCGTATAACTGCTGCCATTTCTTCTGGCGCCATTTTAATATCTAGTATCTAGTCTCATCCTTATCTAGTCTCATCTAGTCTCATCCTTATCTAGTCTCATCTAGTCTCACCCTTATCTAGTCTCATCTAGTCTCATCCTTATCTAGTCTCACCCTTATCTAGTCTCATCTAGTCTCATCTAGTCTCATCCTTATCTAGTCTCATCCTTATCTAGTCTCACCCTTATCTAGTCTCATCCTTATCTAGTCTCATCTAGTCTCATCCTTATCTAGTATCATCCTTATCTAGTCTCATCCTTATCTAGTCTCATCCTTATCTAGTCTCATCTAGTCTCATCCTTATCTAGTCTCACCCTTATCTAGTCTCATCCTTATCTAGTCTCATCTAGTCTCATCCTTATCTAGTCTCATCCTTATCTAGTCTCATCTAGTCTCATCCTTATCTAGTCTCACCCTTATCTAGTCATATCTAGTCTCATCCTTATCTAGTCTCATCTAGTCTCATCCTTATCTAGTCTCATCTAGTCTCATCCTTATTTAGTCTCATCCTTATTTAGTCTCATCCTTATCTAGTCTCATCCTTATTTAGTCTCACCCTTATCTAGTCTCATCCTTATCTAGTCTCATACTTATCTAGTCTCATCCTTATCTCTCACCCTTATCTAGTATCATCCTTATCTAGTCTCATCTAGTCTCACCCTTATCTAGTCTCATCCTTATCTAGTCTCACCCTTATCTAGTCTCATCTAGTCTCATCCTTATCTAGTCTCACCCTTATCTAGTCTCATCTAGTCTCATCCTTATCTAGTCTCATCTAGTCTCATCCTTATCTAGTCATATCTAGTCTCACCCTTATCTAGTATCATCCTTATCTAGTCTCATCTAGTCTCACCCGTATCTAGTCTCATCCTTATCTAGTCTCACCCTTATCTAGTCTCATCCTTATCTAGTCTCATCCTTATCTAGTCTCATCTAGTCTCATCCTTATCTAGTCATATCTAGTCTCATCCTTATCTAGTCTCATCTAGTCTCATCCTTATCTAGTCTCATCCTTATCTAGTCTCATCTAGTCTCATCCTTATCTAGTCATATCTAGTCTCATCCTTATCTAGTCTCATCTAGTCTCATCCTTATCTAGTCTCATCCTTATCTAGAGAGAGAGAAGGAGAGGGAGAAAGGGGGAGAGAGAGAGGAGAAAGACAGAGATAATGGTGTTCATTTATTCAGATGCTCTCTGTGAGTATATAGTGAGGGATGTCATTAAAGCCTAGCAGCAGGTGCTGACAGGGAGTATTGAACTGTAGTGTACTGTGTGTATGTGTGTTTGTATCCTAGGTGTGTGTGTGTGCATAGTGACGAGTGTAGTCAAGGGCATTCAAGGAGTGTGTGTGTCTAGTGCATGTCTGAGATCAGGACCTGAGCCCACAGTGCTTTGTTCAGTAGCAATGTGTATTATTCATGTGGCACACACACACACACACACACACACACACACACACACACACACACACACACACACACACACACACACACACACACACACACACACACACACACACACACACACACACACACACACACACACAATCCTCAGCCTCAAGCTCTACCCCATCACCCCTAAAAAACTAACTCACAAAGATAAACACATACACACAAGCACGTCTTTACCCCCTTACACACACTCACATCAACACACACAGCAAACAGACAAATAGCTACACACAGGCTGGCAGCATTTGTATTGATGACAGTGATGGGAACGAAGGAAGAGGCAATAACAGGCTGTCAGAGAGAAAGAGTGATGGAGATAAAAACAGAGAGAGGGATGGGGGAGTTTACGGCTTATGATTAGAGTCTTTATTGATCTAGCCACTGAGGCCGTCATTCCTGCTCACTGAACACAGAACGCCACAGAGAGAGAGAGAGAGAGAGAGAGAGAGAGAGAGAGAGAGAGAGAGAGAGAGAGAGAGAGCAGGGGAAAGAGGGGGAGAGAGAGAACATGGGGGAGAGGGAGCAGGAGAAAGAGGGGGGAGAGAGAGAAAGTAGTGGAAAGAGAGGGGGAGAGGGAGAGAGAAAGAGAGAGGGGAAGGGGAGAGAGACAGGAAGGGGATAGAGAGGGAAAAAGAGAGAGGGGAAGGGGAGAGATAAAGGGAAGGGGAGAGAGGGAGAAAGAGAGAGGGGAAGGGGAGAGAGAGGGGAAGGGGAGAGAGAGGGAGAGAGAGGGAGAGATAAAGGGAAGGGGAGAGAGAGGGAGAAAGAGAGAGGGGAAGGGGAGAGAGAGGGGAAGGGGAGAGAGAGAGATAAAGGGAAGGGGAGAGAGAGGGGAAGGGGATAGAGAGAGAGTTGTTGTTGTGTGTCTCCTGCAGCAGTATTTATCCGCTCCTCTCTGTGTGGTATTGGGACAGCTCTGCCAAAACCAAGCCACTCCAGTGATATGACAACAGTCTGAGAGGGGGTGGAAGTGGGGTGATGACGGGGGAAAGAGAAAGAATCGGAGGAAAGGTGAGATAGAGGATGGGGAGGAGGAGAGAAATAGACAGTAGAGGAGAGAGGGATAGAGGGATAAAGGGATAGAGGGAGAGAGGGAGAGAGGGATAGAGGGAGAGACAGTTAGACTGGTTGACTCATTGATATGATGTCAGCTCCTGAGCCAGGGAGACTAGAGCTGTACTGACATGTTCCAGCAGGCAGAGAGGAATACTGTCATGCCTCATAGACTCCCAGCTGTATACTGAACACAATGTTATCGAGCAGACTAACATACAGCTTCATCACAAGGCCTCCCCATTAAACAGTTTCAGCTATATCCTTTGTTCTTGTTTTATTTTGTTGTTATCACCATAGAAAGCGTTTGATGGACATGTCTGTGAACCAATTATTTATTTCTTTACAGGCAGCCTGGGGGCGGATACTGAAGAGCGGCTGGTGGAGCACCTGCTAAACCCCGCCCACTATAACAAACTGATCCGCCCAGCGACCAATGGCTCTGAGCTGGTGACGGTTCAGCTGATGGTGTCACTGGCCCAGCTCATCAGTGTGGTGAGTGTGTGTCTGTGTGTGTGTGGTGGCCCATGCTCTGTCTCTAACCCACCCACCGCAAAACATAATAATGTCTCTAACCCACCCACCACAGAACATAATAATGTCTCTAACCCACCCACCTCAGAACGTAATAATGTCTCTAACCCACTCACCTCAGAACGTAATAATGTCTCTAACCCACGCACCTCAGAACGTAATAATGTCTCTAACCCACCCACCTCAGAACATAATAATGTCTCTAACCCACTCACCTCAGAACGTAATAATGTCTCTAACGCACCCACCTCAGAACATAATAATGTCTCTAACCCACCCACCTCAGAACATAATAATGTCCCTAACCCACCCACCTCAGAACATAATAATGTCTCTAACCCACCCACCTCAGAACGTAATAATGTCTCTGACCCACCCACCTCAGAACATAATAATGTCTCTAACCCACTCACCTCAGAACGTAATAATGTCTCTAACCCACTCACCTCAGAACATAATAATGTCTCTAACCCACCCACCTCAGAACGTAATAATGTCTCTAACCCACCCACCTCAGAACGTAATAATGTCTCTAACGCACCCACCTCAGAACATAATAATGTCTCTAACCCACCCACCTCAGAACGTAATAATGTCTCTAACCCACCCACCTCAGAACGTAATAATGTCTCTAACCCACCCACCTCAGAACGTAATAATGTCTCTAACCCACCCACCTCAGAACATAATAATGTCTCTAACCCACCCACCTCAGAACGTAATAATGTCTCTAACCCACCCACCTCAGAACATAATAATGTCTCTAACCCACCCACCTCAGAACATAATAATGTCTCTAACCCACCCACCTCAGAACGTAATAATGTCTCTAACCCACCCACCTCAGAACATAATAATGTCTCTAACCCACCCACCTCAGAACGTAATAATGTCTCTAACCCACCCACCTCAGAACATAATAATGTCTCTAACCCACTCACCTCAGAACGTAATAATGTCTCTAACCCACCCCAATAATGTTGCTGTGTTCCTCTTTCTATTGCAGCACGAGAGAGAGCAGGTCATGACCACCAACGTATGGCTCACACAGGTCAGTTACACTCTGTCTTCACCTCTCTCTCCTTATCCTCTGTCTTCACTCTCTCTCCTTATCACTCTGTCTTCACCTCTCTCCTTATCCTCTGTCTTCACCTCTCTCCTTATCCTCTGTCTTCACTCTCTCTCCTTATCCCTCTGTCTTCACCTCTCTCTCCTTATCCTCTGTCTTCACTCTCTCTCCTTATCCCTCTTGTCTTCACCTCTCTCCTTATCCTCTGTCTTCACCTCTCTCTCCTTATCCCTGTCTTCACCTCTCTCTCCTTATCCTCTGTCTTCACTCTCTCTCCTTATCCCTCTGTCTTCACCTCTCTCTCCTTATCCTCTGTCTTCACTCTCTCTCCTTATCTCTCTGTCTTCACCTCTCTCCTTATCCTCTGTCTTCACCTCTCTCCTTATCCTCTGTCTTCACTCTCTCTCCTTATCCCTCTGTCTTCACTCTCTCTCCTTATCCTCTGTCTTCACCTCTCTCTCCTTATCCCTCTGTCTTCACCTCTCTCCTTATCCTCTGTCTTCACCTCTCTCTCCTTATCCTCTGTCTTCACTCTCTCTCCTTATCCCTCTGTCTTCACCTCTCTCCTTATCCTCTGTCTTCACTCTCTCTCCTTATCCCTCTGTCTTCACCTCTCTCTCCTTATCCTCTGTCTTCACTCTCTCTCCTTATCCCTCTGTCTTCACCTCTCTCCTTATCCTCTGTCTTCACCTCTCTCCATATCCTCTGTCTTCACTCTCTCTCCTTATCCCTCTGTCTTCACTCTCTCTCCTTATCCCTCTGTCTTCACCTCTCTCCTTATCCTCTGTCTTCACCTCTCTCTCCTTATCCCTCTGTCTTCACCTCTCTCTCCTTATCCTCTGTCTTCACTCTCTCTCCTTATCCCTCTGTCTTCACTCTCTCTCCTTATCCTCTGTCTTCACCTCTCTCTCCTTATCCCTGTCTTCACCTCTCTCTCCTTATCCCTCTGTCTTCACCTCTCTCTCCTTATCCCTCTGTCTTCACTCTCTCTCCTTATCCTCTGTGTTCACCTCTCTCTCCTTATCCCTCTGTCTTCACTCTTTCTCCTTATCCTCTGTCTTCACCTCTCTCTCCTTATCCCTGTCTTCACCTCTCTCTCCTTATCCCTCTGTCTTCACCTCTCTCTCCTTATCCCTGTCTTCACCTCTCTCTCTCCTTATCCCTCTGTCTTCACCTCTCTCCTTATCCCTCTGTCTTTACGTCTCTCCTTATCCCTCTGTCTTTACGTCTCTCCTTATCCCTCTGTCTTCACCTCTCTCTCCTTATCCCTCTGTCTTCACCTCTCTCTCCTTAACCCTGTCTTCACCTCTCTCTCCTTATCCCTCTGTCTTCACCTCTCTCTCCTTATCCCTCTGTCTTCACCTCTCTCCTTATCCTCTGTCTTCACTCTCTCTCCTTATCCCTCTGTCTTCACCTCTCTCTCCTTATCCTCTGTCTTCACTCTCTCTCCTTATCCCTCTGTCTTCACCTCTCTCCTTATCCTCTGTCTTCACCTCTCTCCATATCCTCTGTCTTCACTCTCTCTCCTTATCCCTCTGTCTTCACTCTCTCTCCTTATCCCTCTGTCTTCACCTCTCTCCTTATCCTCTGTCTTCACCTCTCTCTCCTTATCCCTCTGTCTTCACCTCTCTCTCCTTATCCTCTGTCTTCACTCTCTCTCCTTATCCCTCTGTCTTCACTCTCTCTCCTTATCCTCTGTCTTCACCTCTCTCTCCTTATCCCTGTCTTCACCTCTCTCTCCTTATCCCTCTGTCTTCACCTCTCTCTCCTTATCCCTCTGTCTTCACTCTCTCTCCTTATCCTCTGTGTTCACCTCTCTCTCCTTATCCCTCTGTCTTCACTCTTTCTCCTTATCCTCTGTCTTCACCTCTCTCTCCTTATCCCTGTCTTCACCTCTCTCTCCTTATCCCTCTGTCTTCACCTCTCTCTCCTTATCCCTGTCTTCACCTCTCTCTCTCCTTATCCCTCTGTCTTCACCTCTCTCCTTATCCCTCTGTCTTTACGTCTCTCCTTATCCCTCTGTCTTTACGTCTCTCCTTATCCCTCTGTCTTCACCTCTCTCTCCTTATCCCTCTGTCTTCACCTCTCTCTCCTTATCCCTGTCTTCACCTCTCTCTCTCCTTATCCCTCTGTCTTTACGTCTCTCCTTATCCCTCTGTC
Source organism: Salmo salar (assembly GCF_965601325.2). NCBI lineage: Eukaryota > Metazoa > Chordata > Actinopteri > Salmoniformes > Salmonidae > Salmo > Salmo salar. Next base: position 17,642,133 of record NC_138292.1, read on the forward strand.
TTCACCTCTCTCCTTATCCCTCTGTCTTCACTCTCTCTCCTTATCCCTCTGTCTTTACGTCTCACTCCTTATCCCTGTCTTCACCTCTCTCCTTATCCCTCTGTCTTCACCTCTCTCTCCTTATCCCTCTGTCTTCACCTCTCTCCTTATCCCTCTGTCTTCACCTCTCTCCTTATCCCTCTGTCTTTACGTCTCTCCTTATCCCTCTGTCTTTACGTCTCTCCTTATCCCTCTGTCTTCACCTCTCTCTCCTTATCCCTGTCTTCACCTCTCTCTCTCCTTATCCCTCTGTCTTCACCTCTCTCCTTATCCCTCTGTCTTTACGTCTCACTCCTTATCCTGTCTTCCCCTCTCTCTCTCCTTAGCCCTCTGTCTTCATCCCTTTCCTACTGTTACTTCGCTCTGTCTTTTATCTCTTGAGATGCCAAATCAACTGGTAGGTAGCCTGACTTCATTAAATGTACATTTAAGAATGCAACTATGCTCTCCTTTCTGTTAATTGATAACACGACAAATTGCATTGTGCAAGAACGCGTTTGTTCATTCTGCCACTACGTTAGGAATAGGCATGGGCAGACATACCAATCTGAACCAGTAGGGGGTTGAAAATACCTGTCCCTGTATCAGTCTCCTACAACTCAACACAGACATTCTGGTCATTCAGTGGGAACATGAACACACAACCAGAGTTTCCCAGGAGGGTTGCCATACAGTACAATACATTGCTACCCAGCATCTTTATATATTTTATTTTATTTAACCTTTATTTAACTAGGTAAGTTAGTTAAGAACAAAATCTTATTTACAATGACAGCTTACCCCGGCCAAACCCTAACCTGGCCCTATGTGCCCAGCATTGTCCCTATGGGACTCCCAATAACGTCCGGTTTTGATACAGCCTGGAATCAAACCAGGGTCTGTAGTGACGCCGCTAGTACTGAGATGCAGTGCCTTAGACCACTGCGCCACTCGGGAGCATCACATTGCAGTATGCGGCAGAGAGAGACAGTTCTGTATGGTTGTTGTGAGGGACTAATCCTGGCCTGCTCCTGAGCTCTGACCCTCTCCTACACGGCTGGTTCTATGTGTGTCTGCAGCTGGGGCCTGCAACATAACATACTGCCCACTGGACAGGTTCACACACACATGCACACGCACAGCCGTAAATGCACTAATGTGTATAAATCAGTTATGAACAAACCACCTGGAAACCTGTTTGTGTGTGTCTGTGTGTATGTTCGCATGTGCGTGTGTGAAGGTGATTGATGGTCTGTAATTGAACAGAGAATGAGCATAAGTGTTTTATGAGGCCCTTGGTCATAGCCAAGAGGAGATGCCAAGGACACCAGTCCTGAGCCAAGAGAGCCACTGCTATCACTTTCACCACCATTCTGGCTCTGGTAATACCACAACACACCACTGTTTCACAGAGCCACCATTTTCAAGTCATGTAGCATCTGGCATCATGGCCATTATGGCTCTACATGGCATATACTGTAGCAAGAACAGTTACAGAGCCCCCTTGTAAATGGTTATTACGGTTCTTCTACTGCCCTAACAGCCATAGAGCCACTGCTATCTGGGCCATTATGGCTCATAATACATCACAGTTACTGGGCTACCACCATCAAGGTCACTAAGAGCATGAGCATGTCACTAAGAGCGTGTCAGTTACTGACCCACACACCTTCAATCATGTGTGCCTGGGAGGCAAACTCACACACACACATGCACAGACATACACACACACACACACACACACACACACACACACACACACACACACACACACACACACACACACACACACACACACACACACACACACACACACACACACACACACACCACACATACATACGCACACACACACACACACATACATACGCACACACACACACACACATACATACGCACACACACACACACACACACACACACACACACACATACATACGCACACACACGCACACGCACTCACTGTCACACACACGATCTGGATACCTCCTTGGCAGGCGGCCATTTCAGTCAGGATGATTAGATGTGTGTTTGAGTGAGTGTTTTTAACTGACTTACTATAGGGTCATGGTAGACATTAGTCCTTCTGTCTTACATCTGTAATTAATGGAGCTGAGTTATCACACTGTTCCTGGACAGGACAGTAAAGGTCTCTACAGGAACATATTTACATAAAGATTATTATTTCAAAAGTGAAGCTCACAGCAACTGTTTGTGGGTCTCACAATCTTCTATGACTTTTGATTGGTCACTAACTCTCCTCTGCGATTGGTTACTAACAATCTTCTCAGCTGTGTGATTGATCACTGACTCTCCTCTCTGCTCTGGGATTGGTTACGAACAATCTTCTCAGCTGTGTGATTGGTCACTAACTCTGTTCTCTGCTCTGTGATTGGTTACTAACAATCTTCTCAGATGTGTGATTGGTCACTAACTCTCCTCTCTGCTGTATGATTGGTTAGTAACAATCTTCTCAGCTGAGTGATTGGTCATTAACTCTGTTCTCTGGTCTGTGATTGGTGTCCAGGAATGGCAGGACTACCGTCTGACGTGGGTCCCTGAGGAGTTTGATGGCATGGAGAAGGTCAGACTGCCTTCCAAACACATCTGGCTGCCCGACGTTGTGCTGTATAACAAGTGAGTTACACACACACACATCTGTCTGCCCGACGTTGTGCTGTATAACAAGTGAGTTACACACACACACATCTGTCTGCTCGACGTTGTGCTGTATAACAAGTGAGTTACACACACACAATGTCATACTATTTGAATCCACAAATCACATTACAGTGGAGAATGATCCAAACATTTTATAGATACAGATATCTGGACACTTATAGATACAGAAAGCACCTTCTTCTCCAAACAGCTAAGCTGTCCATGACCGCTGACACAGAGCAGTACCTTGGTAGCAGCTTTGCCTTTGTCCTCTGCAGGCCGGTAATCTGAAGGCCACATACTGTCAGCCGAAGTACATGGCCGAGACTCCCAAATATCAGCGCCACAAGTTTGCAGTGATAACCAAGGCTGTTGAGGCATGACACTATGGGCTAGTGGCCTTCCCTGTAGCTCAGTTGGTAGAGCATGGTGTTTGCAACGCCAGGGTTGTGGGTTTGATTCCCAAGGGGGGCCAGCATAGAAAAACAAATGTATGAAATGAAATGTATGAAATGTATGCATTCACTACTGTAAGTTGCTATGGATAAGAGCATCTGCTAAATGACTAAAATGTAAAATGTAGTGCTTCAGCAACTGTCTGCTCTACGTAGGAGTCAAAAGAGCAACCAACTTCCACACAGACACACACACACACACACACACAGTACAGCATTGTTTCTCAACTCCAGTCTTCTAGTCCCTATCTTATCGTTGTCTCTTAACCCTGTGTAAGCTATCTTATCAGTGAAAGTGAACTGTCTGGCCTCGATCTCCTCTTTCTCTAATGCCGTCTTACACTGATTAACCAACCGGGGGGGGCTAAACGGATCTACTTACCCCTCCCCAGCCCCCACCCCCATGACCACTCGCAACACATTAACACTGTCAGTCACAAACTAATGGGTTCCATTGATTTAATTCCTTACGAAGGGTAATCAATATCTTGATCTTCCTCCATTGCTCTCTTTCTTTGTTCTCTACCTGAGTTCTTTGACCTGTTCTCTACCTGAGTTCTTTGGCCTGTTCTCTACCTGAGTTCTTTGACCTGTTCTCTACCTGAGTTCTTTGGCCTGTTCTCTACCTGAGTTCTTTGACCTGTTCTCTACCTGAGTTCTTTGACCTGTTCTCTACATGAGTTCTTTGACCTGTTCTCTACCTGAGTTCTTTGACCTGTTCTCTACCTGAGTTCTTTGGCCTGTTCTCTACCTGAGTTCTTTGACCTGTTCTCTACCTGAGTTCTTTGGCCTGTTCTCTACCTGAGTTCTTTGGCCTGTTCTCTACCTGAGTTCTTTGACCTGTTCTCTACCTGAGTTCTTTGGCCTGTTCTCTACCTGAGTTCTTTGACCTGTTCTCTACCTGAGTTCTTTGGCCTGTTCTCTACCTGAGTTCTTTGGCCTGTTCTCTACCTGAGTTCTTTGACCTGTTCTCTACCTGAGTTCTTTGGCCTGTTCTCTACCTGAGTTCTTTGACCTGTTCTCTACCTGAGTTCTTTGGCCTGTTCTCTACCTGAGTTCTTTGACCTGTTCTCTACCTGAGTTCTTTGACCTGTTCTCTACATGAGTTCTTTGACCTGTTCTCTACCTGAGTTCTTTGACCCCTTCCCTACCTGAGTTCTTTGACCCCTTCCCTACCTGAGGCATTTGACCCGTTCACTACCTGAGGCATTTGACCCGTTCCCTACCTGAGGTATTTGACCCATTCCCTACCTGAGGCATTTGACCCTTTCCCTACCTGAGGTATTTGACCCGTTCCCTACCTGAGGGATTTGACCCGTTCCCTACCTGAGGGATTTGACCCGTTCTCTACCCGAGGGATTTGACCCGTTCTCTACCTGAGTTCTTTGACCTGTTCTCTACCTGAGTTCTTTGACCTGTTCTCTACCTGAGTTCTTTGACCTGTTCTCTACCTGAGGTATTTGACCTGTTCTCTTCCTGAGTTCTTTGACCTGTTCTCTACTTGAGTTATTTGACCTGTTCTCTACCTGAGTTCTTTGACCCCTTCTCTACTTGAGGTATTTGACCCGTTCCCTACCTGAGGTATTTGACCCGTTCCCTACCTGAGTTCTTTGACCCCTTCCCTACCTGAGGTATTTGACCCCTTCCCTACCTGAGGCATTTGACCCGTTCCCTACCTGAGGCATTTGACCCGTTCCCTACCTGAGGTATTTGACCCCTTCCCTACCTGAGTTCTTTGACCCCTTCCCTACCTGAGTTCTTTGACCCCTTCCCTACCTGAGGCATTTGACCCCTTCCCTACCTGAGGCATTTGACCCGTTCCCTACCTGAGGCATTTCACCCGTTCCCTACCTGAGGCATTTCACTTGTTCTCTACCTGAGTTCTCTTGAGTTGTCCTAGCTGTGTCCAGGTTAAGGAAGGATGATGTTCACCTGAGCAGTGACCAGCATGTTTATATAAGGAGTGTGTGTGTTACTTTGCAGTCCTGATACGCATCACACCCTCATCTGTCTGTGTGTGTGTGTGTGTGTGAGATATCTTCTGTGCTCATCTTACCTGACTGTCTGTAACAGTAGAATCTTACCTGTCCTGCCCCTGTCACCCAGTCCTGTCTGTGTGAGATGTGGCTGAGGCTGTGTGATAAAGGATCTGTAGTGAAGCTGGAGGAAATCTAATGAGACACACAGACAGCTGAAGTTACATTTACCCCCATTTATAGGAGAAACTGTGTCTCGCTCATTCTGCTCATTTTAATCTGTATGTATTACTAATTTGTTTTCAAAGATGTGATAGATTTAAAAGGGCATGCATTTTATATACTGTATTTTAATATCGAAAATCCTTCCAATGGTCTAACGTTCTCTCTCTTTCCATCCCTCCTTCCTTAGTGCTGACGGTATGTACGAGGTCTCCTTCTACTCCAACGCGGTGGTCTCCCATGACGGCAGTATCTTCTGGCTGCCTCCAGCCATCTACAAGTCAGCCTGTAAGATCGAGGTCAAACACTTCCCCTTCGACCAGCAGAACTGCACCATGAGGTTCCGCTCCTGGACCTACGACCGCACAGAGATCGACCTGATCCTGAGGTCCGACGTGGCCAGCATGGACGACTTCACACCCAGCGGAGAGTGGGACATCATCGCCCTGCCGGGGCGCCGCAACGAGAACCCTGCCGACCCCACCTACGTAGACATCACCTATGACTTCATCATCCGCAGGAAACCTCTGTTCTATACCATCAACCTCATCATCCCCTGTGTCCTCATCACCTCTCTGGCCATCTTAGTGTTCTATCTGCCCTCTGACTGTGGAGAGAAGATGACCCTGTGTATCTCTGTCCTTCTGGCCCTCACTGTGTTCCTCCTGCTGATCTCTAAGATCGTCCCCCCCACCTCCCTGGATGTTCCTCTGGTCGGGAAGTACTTGATGTTCACCATGGTCCTGGTGACCTTCTCTATTGTCACCAGTGTGTGTGTTCTCAACGTGCACCACCGCTCGCCCACCACACACACCATGCCCCCCTGGGTCAAGCTGGTGTTCCTCAACAAATTGCCTGCGCTGCTCTTCATGCGCCAGCCCCGGAACAGCTGCGAACGTCAGAAGCTGCGCCAGCGACGGAGGGGCCAGGAGCAGAGGGAGGGGGGCAGGGATGGGGGCTCCGCCGGGGGGCTGATGGTGGGCCTGGGGCTGGGGGGCGGAGGGGGTGGCACGGATAACAACGAACCCTGTACGTGTTACGTGAACCGGGCGTCGGTGAAACAGTTTGTAGGGGAGCTGGGAGGGGGCGCAGGGGGAGGAGGGGGAGGGGGGTCGATGGAGGGGCTGAACGGGCTGAGGGAAGGCAGGGAGGGGGGGCAGGGGAACCGGCCCAGGGGGAAACAGGTAGGAGGGGGCCCAGCCCTGACCCAGGCCGTGCTAGGACAAGCCTGCCCTGGGTTGGAGGAGGCTGTCGACGGGGTCCGCTTCATCGCCAACCACATGAAGACTGAAGACGACGACCAGAGCGTGAGTAACGTAGAAATACACCATTTATTCACCATTCACTACAACTATATATCACATTATATATCTGATGTCTTGACCCTGTTCTGCCATACACATCATAGAATGTTACTTACACTTGGTCTAGAAGGCCATATATCTACACTTATTCACAGCAGATAGGCCTGTTTCGAGACGGTATTGTTTTGAACATTTGTTTTAGGACTGATGCCTAGCACTCCACTCAATGCATTGTCCAAAAGCGCTGATGAAGATTTCATTCAAAGTGCATTACAGTGGCTTGGAAATACAATGATATTCAAAAGGAGGCAAATCATTATTAGGAAAACCTTTCGTCATCATTTTGATGTTGCCAGATTGACTTTAGATGCAGTAAAACGTTTGCTAGCTAGCTAAGATTGAGGGGAGGCCACCGGATTTTAACTAGCTAACGTTAGCATTGCTAGCCAATGACGTTGCTAGCCAATGACGTTGCTAGCCAATGACGTTGCTAGCCAATGACGTTGCTAGCTAATGCCTTTGCTAGCTAATGCCTTTGCTAGCTAATGACTTCATTGCCGTCTGTTTGAAGTACATTCTCAGCTCCGCTAGCCAGCACCTCGCCTTAATAGGTGTGCGTTTCTTTTTCTTCTAGATTGAAGTACATTTGATGACATGATAATGATGTCAAAGTTGAGTCCTACTAAATATTTGCCCACTTTAGCAATATAATCATATTTCCAGTCCACTACAGTGTAATTTAGAGTAAACAGTCAATAGCCTCTGTTCAGAATGACTGGGCTTATCATGACTTTTGGGCACCACTATGGTGGAGGGCGGCTTGAGAACGTTCATAACAACGGCATGACGCGACTGAGTGACGGGGGTGCAACCTATGAATAGCTACCACCTACTGCTACATTCCAGGGAGAATAACTATGGGTGAATGGTTATGAATTCATGGGCTACACTTGTTCTGCTCTGAATATTCAACACAGTTTTAATCTTAGCTACTGTATGACATCAGCATTGTGAGTGAATAAAAGAGGGCTCTCCCTACGTAGGAGTAGAAAGAGAGGAGGATGAACGACAGAGGGGGGATTTTTCCTTCAGTGGGCAGGGATGCCTGAAGGCATGGAGAGAGAGGAAAGAACATCCTCCTGGAATGAGAGACCCTGACATAGTGAATTAACAGTCCTTGTAATTCTGTCCATCAGCGCCAATCATCATCTCCATGGTTACCGTCCGTCTCCATGCCGACCACTTTTAAGACCCACCTGATCCTTCTTTCACTTCAGGTCCTCCCTCCTGTCCTCTTCAAGTCATCATCACCCCCTCCCCTCTCTCTCCTCCTCCCGCCGCTTCCCTGCAGTACTCATCCATCCCTTATTCCCCTACACCCGGTCTCTTTCTCTCTCTCCTCCTCCTCCCTCTCCTTCCCTGCAGTACTCATCCATCCCTTATTCCCCTACACCCGGTCTCTTTCTCTCTCCACCTCCCCTCTCTCCTCCTTCCTCTCCTTCCCTGCAGTACTCATCCATCCCTTATTCCCCTACACCCGTTCTCTTTCTCTCTCCCCTCTCTCCTCCTCCCTCTCCTTCCCTGCAGTACTCATCCATCCCTTATTCCCCTACACCCGGTCTCTCTTTTTCTCTCCCCTCACCTCTTCTCCTCCTCCCCCTCTTTCAGTGTCAGACCTCATTAGAGCTCTGTGGTGGAATCCAGTCTCTACTCACATTAACCTTTCAACCCCTCCTCACACCCCCCTTTAATAGGTGAGGGGGAGGGAAGGAGCGAGAAAGTGAGAGAGACAAGTGATAGAGAAAGAGGAGAAAAGAGAGCTGTGTATCCTTCATCTACTGGGCCTTCAGAAAGTATTCACCTCTGGACTTTTTCCACATGTTGTTGTGTTGCAGCCTAAATTTACAATGGATTGAATTGAGATGTTGTGTTGTCACTGGCTTACACACAATACCCCATAATGTCAAAGTGGAATTATGTTTTACTAATTCATTAAAAATGAAAAGCTGAAATGTGTTGAGTCAATAAGTATTCGACATCTTCGTTATGGCAAGCCTAAACAAGTTCAGGAGTAAAAATGTGCTTAACAAGTCACATAATAAGTTGCATGGACTAACTCTATGTACAATAATGGTGTTTAACATGATTTTTGAATGACTGCCTCATCTCTGTACCCCACACATATAATTATCTGTAAGGTCCCTCAGTCGAGCAGTGAATTTAAAACAGATTCAACCACAAACACCAGGGAGGTTTCCAAATACCTCACAAAGAAGGGTAGATGGGTAAAAATAATATCCCTTTGAGCATGGTGAAGTTATTAATTACACTTTGGATGGTGTATCAATACACCCAGTCACTACAAAGATACAGGCAAGACTTGAAAATGACCAAATACCAACTTGGCAGAGCTTGAAGAATTTTTAAAAGAATAATGGGCAAATATTGTACAATCCAAGTGTGCAAAGCTCTTAGAGACTTACACAGAAAGACTCACAGCTGTAATCGCTGCCAAAGGTGATTCTAACATGTACTGTATTGACTCAGGGGGGGGGGAATACTGTAGTGAAACAGCAGGGGGCAGGCCTCGAACCCTCGACCTTCTAGCCTGAAGTCCAGCGCGCTGTGTCCCAAAAGCATGCTCGAGTGGCAGAGTCGATATCCGCGCTCATAAACCCAGGGTCGTTACACTACTTATGTAAACAAGATACGGTATATTAGTATTTTATTTTTCATAGATTTTTTACAAATGTTAGAATTGTTCTTCTACTTTGACATTAGAGTATTTTGTGTAGATCGTTCACAAAAAATGACAATTAAATCAGTTTTAATCCTATCTTGTAACACAACAACAAGTGGAAAAAGTCAAAGGGTGTGAATACTTTCTGTAAGCACTGTACTTATGTAAACCTCTGCCTACACCCTCTTCAGGTGAGCGAGGACTGGAAGTATGTTGCCATGGTGATCGACCGTCTCTTCCTGTGGATCTTTATAATTGTGTGTGTGTCCGGAACGGTCGGGATGTTCCTCCAGCCACTGTTCCAGAACTACACTGCCAAGACCATCACCAACACCAATGGCTGACCAACCAGGTGCCCAGCAGCATCGATGGACACCGCCCCGACCCAATCAGCACAGCAGGACAGGGGCAGGAGGGAGGGACCTGCCCAGCAGGGGAAGTGGGTTTTATTAAGTCTGTGGAACTAAACTGGACAAGAGCCACACCTGTTAACCTTTATAGCCTTTCTACTGAACTATTCTGAACTGAAGAACTAAACTTAACACCAACATCGTATTAAAGATAGTTCTTTTTCCAGAGGAGGGATAAATGGATGGACAACTCTTCCCTTTTTCCCAGAGGAAGGTGGAGTTATCCCTCTCCTCTCTCCCTCTGAGTGATAAGCGGCAGAAGCCAATCAGGGAGAGAGGACAATCTCTAAATTGTTTGACATCCTGTAGAACGCTACGCCAGCCAATCAATGCTCTTCATTCCAAGCTGACTGTGCAAGCTTACTGAGAGTATATCGTCACACCTTCAACGGGTACAGAACTTAATGCTTCAGTAACAGAATCTTGATTGGAAACTGTGTCAACCAATCAGAAAAATGTAAAGGCAAGTGGGGTTGTCAAGGTTCAGAATAGTTTTTCCAAGCCACTTCTGTTAAGCCAACTGATAGTACAGTATATTTGACCATAGCATAGCAGTGTACCACAGTATAGCTTTGAGTATAATATTATTGTGATTTCTCTGTGTCTGTTCCTGATAGAAAGGTAGGGTGCAGTGGTTTGTTGTATGATTCTCTACGCTTTTAAACCAGAATGTGATATTAGCTGTACTACACAGCCTGCGACGTGCACGCTAACACTATATGTGTAGAAGAGACAGATCGTGAAGGAGAGAGATGAAAGAGAGAGAGGGATATTGACAGAGTTAGATGGAATGAGATGAAGTAGTTATGGTGAATCCCCAGACCGCCCCCTCGTCACTACCAACTCCCTCCGTTGTCACATGTTGCTGATGAAGCTCCCAGGGTGACTTCCAGAGAGTGACGACGGGGTCGACTTCGGGACCAGTCTCTGAATCAGACATAAACACATGCACCTGGTTTATAATTAGACACGCCTCTCCATTTTTTACAATTCAATTGTGCAAACTTCAAACAGTGTCGGGATAGTACTTCACTCTGAAGCCTGCATCCGTGCTGGCTAGGTCCAAGTGGCTATAGGAGGATCTAATTAGCCCCTACACCCCCATCATTTTCACTCCCTCAGCTTTAGTACACTTGTGCAAAGGGCGGAGGCGCGTGTGAACGCGCAAATGGAGTGCCGAGGGGCCAGGCGAAGGGGGTGATTTGGGATTCAGCCTTAGAGAAAGATGAAGGTGTATGATGTCTGCGTATACAGCTCTATTGGGATAATAGCAGCTTGTGCCATCGGGTACAGTTGCAAGGGGAGGAGTCTAGATTCAGTAAGTTCCTGGGAAACTGAGATTGGGTTGAGCCAAGATGGAGTAAATTCCCTCCTTTTACAGTTGAGCCATGATTGCACAAAATTGGGTGGTCGAATATAGAACTGACAGATGATATGTATTGTTGGAATAAGGATGTTTTCTCATGAAACATAAGCTATTGTGTGTTATGAATGTTTGCACAAATGTTAATTTCTGTCACTGTGATTCTCATTATCAGAGTACGACAGTGTCTCACTCTTTGTCCTCTCTTCCTTTGCTCCCTCTCTCCTCCCCTCCTTCCCCCTCCTGTCCTCCCCTCCCCTCCTTCTCCCTCTCTCCTCTCCTCCTTCCCCCTCCTGTCCTCCCCTCCTTCCCCCACCTGTCCTCCCTCTTCCCCCTCCTGTCCTCCCTCTCTCAGATTGTGTTGTGCTCTGTAGCTGACTCTCCCCAGTGTGTAACGGTGTGTAATGCTGTATTATTATTATTGTGAGAGCACACGCCACCTATAGTTATTACAGTAATGGGCCAGGTTCATTTACTTAATGTCCAATGTGTGTGTGTGTCCTCCTGCTCTCTTAGCCGCCTCCTTCCTTTCTACACTTTTTCCATCTCCTCCCCTCTTCTCTGTCCATCTCTGAACGACAGATTCCTCATGTTATGTTCCCTCTGTCAATCTCTCCATCCCTCTGTCCCTCCTCCCTCTGAATCTGGCTATAACAGGTCCTGGTGAGGTGGGATTTGGACACACGCGCGCACACACACACACACACACACACACACACACACGGAGCACACACACACACACACACACACACACACACACACACACACACACACACACACACACACACACACACACACACACACACACACACACACACACACACACACCCAGCCAGCCAGCCAGCCAGCCAGCCAGCCAGCACAATATATCTCCAGCTGAGTGTTAACTGCCACCCTGAGTGATCCCCTTCCATGACCTTGCGTCACTCTGTGGGACAAAGGCTTTTCACAGTGGGGTAGTCCAGGATATTCCCAGGACATCCCCAGGAGAACCCCAGGACATCCCCAGAAGAACCCCAGGACATCTCCAGGAGAACCCCAGGACATCCCCAGGAGAACCCCAGGACATCTCCAGGAGAGGCCCAGGACATCCCCAGGAGAACCCCAGGACATCTCCAGGAGAGGCCCAGGACATCCCCAGGAGAACCCCAGGACATCTCCAGGAGAACCCCAGGACATTCCCAGGAGAACCCCAGGACATCTCCAGGAGAGGCCCAGGACATCCCCAGGAGAACCCCAGGACATCTCCAGGAGAAGCCCAGGAGAACACCAGGACATCTCCAGGAGAGGCCCAGGACATCCCCAGCAGAGGCCCAGGAGAACCCCAGGACATCCCCAGGAGAACCCCAGGACATCCCCAGGAGAACCCTAGGACATCCCCAGGAGAACCCCAGAACATCCTCAGGAGAACCCCAGGACATCCCCAGGAGAACCCTAGGACATCCCCAGGAGAACCCCAGGACATCCTCAGGAGAACCCCAGGACATCCCCAGGAGAACCCTAGGACATCCCCAGGAGAGGCCCAGGACATCCCCAGGAGAGGGCCAGGACATCCCCAGGAGAGCCCCAGGACATCCCCAGGAGAACCCCAGGACATCCCCAGAAGAACCCCAGGACATCCCCAGGAGAACCCCAGGACATCCCCAGGAGAACCCCAGGACATCCTCAGGAGAACCCTAGGACATCCCCAGGAGAGCCCCAGGACATCCCCAGGAGAACCCCAGGACATCCCCAGAAGAACCCCAGGACATCCCCAGGAGAACCCCAGGACATCCCCAGGAGAACCCTAGGACATCCCCAGGAGAACCCCAGGACATCCTCAGGAGAACCCCAGGACATCCCCAGGAGAACCCCAGGACATCCCCAGGAGAACCCTAGGACATCCCCAGGAGAACCCCAGGACATCCCCAGGAGAACCCCAGGACATCTCCAGGAGAACCCCAGGACATCCCCAGGAGAACCCCAGGACATCTCCAGGAGAGGCCCAGGACATCCCCAGGAGAACCCCAGGACATCTCCAGGAGAGGCCCAGGACATCCCCAGGAGAACCCCAGGACATCTCCAGGAGAACCCCAGGACATCCCCAGGAGAACCCCAGGACATCTCCAGGAGAGGCCCAGGACATCCCCAGGAGAACCCCAGGACATCTCCAGGAGAGGCCCAGGAGAACACCAGGACATCTCCAGGAGAGGCCCAGGACATCCCCAGCAGAGGCCCAGGAGAACCCCAGGACATCCCCAGGAGAACCCCAGGACATCCCCAGGAGAACCCCAGAACATCCTCAGGAGAACCCCAGGACATCCCCAGGAGAACCCTAGGACATCCCCAGGAGAACCCCAGGACATCCTCAGGAGAACCCCAGGACATCCCCAGGAGAACCCTAGGACATCCCCAGGAGAGGCCCAGGACATCCCCAGGAGAGGGCCAGGACATCCCCAGGAGAGCCCCAGGACATCCCCAGGAGAACCCCAGGACATCCCCAGAAGAACCCCAGGACATCCCCAGGAGAACCCTAGGACATCCCCAGGAGAACCCCAGGACATCCTCAGGAGAACCCTAGGACATCCCCAGAAGAACCCCAGGACATCCCCAGGAGAACCCTAGGACATCCCCAGGAGAACCCCAGGACATCCTCAGGAGAACCCTAGGACATCCCCAGAAGAACCCCAGGACATCCCCAGGAGAACCCTAGGACATCCCCAGGAGAACCCTAGGACATCCCCAGAAGAACCCCAGGACATCCCCAGGAGAACCCTAGGACATCCCCAGGAGAACCCTAGGACATCCCCAGGAGAACCCCAGGACATCCTCAGGAGAACCCCAGGACATCCCCAGGAGAACCCCAGGACATCCCCAGGAGAACCCAGGACATCCCCAGGAGAACCCCAGGACATCCTCAGGAGAACCCCAGGACATCCCCAGGAGAGGCCCAGGACACCCCCAGGAGAGGGCCAGGACATCCCCAGTAGAGCCCCAGGACATCCCCAGGAGAACCCCAGGACATCCCCAGCAGAGGCCCAGGAGAACCCCAATACATCCCCAGAAGAACCCCAGGACATCCCCAGGAGAGGCCCAGGAGTGTGAAAAGCATATCAGAGAGCTGTGAAATCCTGTGGAGTAGAGTGGAGTCCTCTCTCCCTTCAGAACCTGGCTGTAGAGGTGTGACGCAAACAGAGGGCTGTCCATCCCCTCCCTCCTCCCCATTTCCCCACCCCTCTCTTTTCTTCCTTCTCCCCCCATCATTCCCTTGTTCTCTCTCTCTACTTTCTTCTTGTCTCTCTCTCCTCTGTCCCTCTCTTTGTCGCTGTCTGTTTCTCCATTCCCCACTCAGAGGAGAGCGTTGTCCTCCCATAACCGCTCACAGCTTTGTTCCTGTGCACACCTTAAACAGTCCAATAAAGGTTGTAGGTTCAGTTCAACATTCTGTTTCTATTGTATGTTCTTCTGACACACACACACACACACACACACACACACACACACACACACACACACACACACACACACACACATTTGGAATGGTACTGGAATTACCCTGAGTTCACATAAAACACACAAAAGAAAACAACATTTCCTGTCTTTCTAATATTAATGCTGCTGAACCCCCCGATTCAAAGAGCCGTAGTTTTATAGTAAATCAAACACTGTGGCCAGTAACCTGATTCAAAGAGCCGTAGCTTTAAAATAAAACACTGTGGCCAGTAACCTGATTCAAAGAGCCATAGCTTTATAGTAAATCAAACACTGTGGCCAGTAACCTGATTCAAAGAGCCGTAGCTTTATAGTAAATCAAACACTGTGGCCAGTAACCTGATTCAAAGAGCCGTAGCTTTAAAATAAAACACTGTGGCCAGTAACCTGATTCAAAGAGCCATAGCTTTATAGTAAATCAAACACTGTGGCCAGTAACCTGATTCAAAGAGCCATAGCTTTATAGTAAATCAAACACTGTGGCCAGTAACCTGATTCAAAGAGCCGTAGCTTTATAGTAAATCAAACACTGTGGCCAGTAACCTGATTCAAAGAGCTGTAGCTTTATAGTAAATCAAACACTGTGGCCAGTAACCTGATTCAAAGAGCCGTAGCTTTAAAATAAAACACTGTGGCCAGTAACCTGATTCAAAGAGCCATAGCTTTATAGTAAATCAAACACTGTGGCCAGTAACCTGATTCAAAGAGCCATAGCTTTATAGTAAATCAAACACTGTGGCCAGTAACCTGATTCAAAGAGCCGTAGCTTTATAGTAAAACAAACTCTGTGGCCAGTAACCTGATACAAAGAGCTGTAGCTTTATAGTAAATCAAACACTGTGGCCAGTAACCTGATTCAAAGAGCCGTAGCTTTATAGTAAAACAAACTCTGTGGCCAGTAACCTGATTCAAAGAGCCATAGCTTTAAAATAAAACAAACACTGTGGCCAGTAACCTGATTCAAAGAGCCATAGCTTTATAGTAAATCAAACACTGTGGCCAGTAACCTGATTCAAAGAGCCATAGCTTTATAGTAAATCAAACACTGTGGCCAGTAACCTGATTCAAAGAGCTGTAGCTTTATAGTAAATCAAACACTGTGGCCAGTAACCTGATTCAAAGAGCCATAGCTTTATAGTAAATCAAACACTGTGGCCAGTAACCTGATTCAAAGAGCCGTAGCTTTATAGTAAAACAAACTCTGTGGCCAGTAAGCAGATTCAAAGAGCCGTAGCTTTATAGTAAAACAAACATTATGGCAGTAACCTGATTCAAAGAGCCGTAGCTTTACAGTAAAACAAACATTATGGCCAGTAACCTGATTCAAAGAGCTGTAGCTTTATAGTAAATCAAACACTGTGGCCAGTAACCTGATTCAAAGAGCCATAGCTTTATAGTAAATCAAACACTGTGGCCAGTAACCTGATTCAAAGAGCCGTAGCTTTATAGTAAAACAAACTCTGTGGCCAGTAAGCAGATTCAAAGAGCCGTAGCTTTATAGTAAAACAAACATTATGGCAGTAACCTGATTCAAAGAGCCGTAGCTTTACAGTAAAACAAACATTATGGCCAGTAACCTGATTCAAAGAGCTGTAGCGTTACAGTAAAATAAACTATTACTGTACTAACAGGCCTGTTTCAAGGTCATTTTAAGTTCTTCCTACTGCCAACCAACTGTTGTATGTGCACATTTACAGGATTATGTTGTTGTCTATGTGTAATAGCACCATTTGGAATGTTTGATTCATGCATTCCTATCACATTACAATTCTGTACCACATCAGTGTTCATCGACAATGGAAATATTCCATAGTTGGTATAGACTACCAGCATCCCGGATATCTGTTTCCTGAGGGATTTTGTCTGTTCTGCTAATTCTAAAGGTTTAATATTAGGTAATGTTGGCTTTGGATTAAACTTTAGGAAGAACATCTTAAAAATGAGAGGACAGTCTAAGATGGGTCAGCGTGTAACACAGTTCTGAGATCTGTTGTTGGACAGATTATAGAGCTCATTGTGAAGCTTCACAGATCTTCATAAGGTATGGATGAAACTGATCTGTCACTGTCAGGCCATCCAGGTACTGTTGGTATCAGTGGTAATGTAAAATATCAGGCTATTCAGGTAATATCCTTCAGAATGACCTCGACGGGACCGCAGTGGAGAAGGTGGAAAGCTTCAAGTTTTTCGGCGTACACATCACTGACAAACTGAAATGGTCCACCCACACAGACAGTGGTGTGAAGAAGGCGCAACAGCGCCTCTTCGACCTCAGGAGGCTGAAGAAATTTGGCTTGGCACCGAAAACCCTCAAACTTTTACAGATGCACCATTGAGAGCATCCTGTCGGGCTGTATCACCGCCTGGTATGGCAACTGCACCGCCCGTGACCGCAGCGCTCTCCAGAGGTTGGTGCGGTCTGTCCGAAGTATTACCGGGGGCAAACTATCTGCCCTCCAAGACACCTAGAGCACCCGATGTCACAGGAAGGCCAAGAAGGTCATCAAGGCTGCGACCGAGACACTGAAAAACAGCTTCTATCTCAAGGCCATCAGACTGTTAAATAGCCATCACTAGCACATTAGAGGCTGCTGCCTATAGACATAGACTAGAAATCACTGGCCACTTTAGGGAATGGAACACTAGTCACTTTAATAATGTTGACATATTTTGCTTTACTCGTCTCATATGTATATACTGTATTCTATTCTACTGTATCTTAGTCTATGCCGCTCTGACATTGCTCGTCCATATATTTATATATTCTTAATTCCATTCCTTAGATGTGTGTGTATATGTTGTGAAATACTTGTTAGATATTACTGAACTGTTGGAGCTACAAACACAAGCATTTCGCTAAACCCGCAATAACATCTGCTAAACACGTGTATGTGACCAATAAAATTTGATTTGATTAAGTTAATGGAAGTGCAGCACAGACACAAAAGTCCATCCCTGGAGTGTCTCTCACTCTTCTCCCATCTGGTGGCCAGACTGTGTTACTACTCCTCTCATCCATCACAGAGACTGGGTAACATGAGGAATATCCCAAACATACACACAAAGTATCCAGAAACCACAACAATACTCCACGACAAGCTTTGGTTAAATGTCATGTTTATTCTATCGAGGAAGAACAGTTTAACAAAGAACGAAAAATGAACAGGGGGTTTACAAAACGAATGAAAAGACAGAAATTATATTCACATATTCAACAATGACCGTTATTAATGATGACTTAAACTCTCCACATTTTCACTCTGGAATAAAACTTCTGTGTGTTGGGTTTGGTTTGGATCGAGACGGCACACACACTAAACACAAAAACACACTGCCCAGTGTGCCACGATGCATCTATGAACATCTCGGAGTGTGTGTGTGTGTGCATGTGTGTGGTATGTATGGTGTGTGTAGGTCTCTGTTATTAAACAGTAGACATTAAGCCTAGCCAGGATTTGAGGGAAGATGTCTCATAATGATTGTCCTCCTCTCCTCTTCCTCAGTGAGTGAGTGAGGGAGTGTGTGAGAGAGAGAGCATAGATATGTGTGTGTGTGAGTGTACATGTGTGTGTTGTGTTCACTTCTTCTCCCCCTTGTCGTTGTACTCCAGGAAGAAGTCGTTGCAGGCGACGGTGAGCGCCCCCACCAGGATAACAAACTCAGTGAAGTCCACCTCTCCATCATTGTTGGCATCCAGGTCCCCCATCACCTTGTCCACTGCTTCCTTGTCCTGGGCATTCTGGGTGAGGGAGAGAGGAAGACTTTTATGCTGTGTGTCTGTGCGTATGTGTCTGTGTGTGTGTGAATCTCCTTACCCCCAGGTAGTTGCCCAGCTCTGCAGAGAGCATCACTTTGAGCTCTGCTCTGCTCAGGGTGTATTTGTCGCCCTCGTCTCCAGAATACTTATGGAAGGTCTGGATCATCAGCTGCATGGCGGTCTCCAAGGTGGACACATTCTCTGTGTTGGTAGGGTTAGACATACTACAGAGGTAGAGAGACAACAGACATGGTTAGGATAATGATTAATAACATTATTAGACATACTACAGAGGTAGAGAGACAACAGACATGGTTAGGATAATGATTAATAACATTATTAGACATACTACAGAGGTAGAGAGACAACAGACATGGTTAGGATAATGATTAATAACATTATTAGACATACTACAGAGGTAGAGAGACAACAGACATGGTTAGGATAATGAGTAGGTGTTTCACATTGTAGTAGGACATCAAGTGATGTAGCCTGTGCAGAGTGTTTGTATTTTCTCGTGGAAGCTGAGCCAGGATCAGATGGATCAGTCAAACACACTGTAGAGAGCAGTGGAGGCTGGTGAGAGGAGGACATCTCATAATAATGGCTGGAATGGAGTGTTATCAAACACATGAAACACCCCCCAGAAAACGTGTTTGATATCCTTCCATTCCAGACATTATTATGATCCATCCTCCCCTCAGCAGCCTCCACTGGTACAGACACAGTATCAACTGAGTTAGCAATAACCATGTCTGCTGAGCACGGCAGGACAGATAGGACGAGAGAGAGAGGGATGGATGAATAGACAGAGAGAGAGAGAGAGAGAGGGATGGATGAATAGACAGAGAGAGAGAGCTGCTTGTTCCTCAACCCTGTCTAGTTCCTGAATTAGTCACAAGTATAAAGTCATCCTACCCAACATCTGAAGAACTACAAACCCCAAGAGCCCTACTACATTACTAAAGCCCCAGACAGTTAGCCATGGAGTATGATGATGATTGATGATTAGTTTCACCACTTAAGGATAAGTTGATCCTGGATCTGTGGGGAGCCACAGTGAGACACTGTGATGGAAAGGAGATGGGTAATAGTGAGCAGGATATGTGAACCCCAGCCTTCTGATAAGAGTGAAACTCACACCAGGTAGAAACACACCCAGCTCTAACTCTAACCATGTCTCTAACCCTATAGTCCTGTCCTGTCCAAACCAGGACAGGAGGAACTGGGACCATAGGAACCTGAGCTGCTCTCTACCTGAGCTGGACTGGATGGTTGGTAACAGTATGTATCCCACCACCCTGCCTCCACCCCACCATCTCTTTACCCCACCCCTCATCTCTCCATCCCACCCATCCATCTCTTTATCCCACCCCTCATCTCTCCATCCCACCCCACCATCTCTTTATCCCACCCCTCATCTCTCTCTATCCCACCCATCCATCTCTTTACCCCACCCCTCATCTCTCCATCCCACCCATCCATCTCTTTATCCCACCCCTCATCTCTCCATCCCACCCCACCATCTCTTTATCCCACCCCTCATCTCTCTCTATCCCACCCATCCATCTCTTTATCACACCCCGCGTCTCTCCATCCCACCCCACCATCTCTTTACCCCACCCCTCATCTCTCCATCCCACCCATCCATCTCTCCATCCCATCCTTCCATCTCTTTACCCCACCCCTCATCTCTCCATCCCACCCATCCATCTCTCCATCCCATCCTTCCATCTCTTTATCCCACCCCTCAATCTTTCCACCCCACCATCTCTTTACCCCACCCCTCATCTCTCCATCCCACCCATCCATCTCTCCATCCCATCCTTCCATCTCTTTATCCCACCCCTCAATCTTTCCACCCCACCATCTCTTTACCCCACCCCTCATCTCTCCATCCCACCCATCCATCTCTCCATCCCATCCTTCCATCTCTTTACCCCACCCCTCATCTCTCCATCCCACCCATCCATCTCTCCATCCCATCCTTCCATCTCTTTATCCCACCCCTCAATCTTTCCACCCCACCATCTCTTTACCCCACCCCTCATCTCTCCATCCCACCCATCCATCTCTCCATCCCATCCTTCCATCTCTTTATCCCACCCCTCAATCTTTCCACCCCACCATCTCTTTATCCCACCCCTCATCTCTCTATCCCACCCATCCATCTCTCCATCCCACCCATCCATCTCTCCATCCCATCCTTCCATCTCTTTATCCCACCCCTCAATCTTTCCACCCCACCATCTCTTTACCCCACCCCTCATCTCTCCATCCCACCCATCCATCTCTCCATCCCATCCTTCCATCTCTTTATCCCACCCCTCATCTCTCCATCCCACCCATCCATCTCTCCATCCCATCCTTCCATCTCTTTATCCCACCCCTCAATCTTTCCACCCCACCATCTCTTTATCCCACCCCTCATCTCTCCATCCCACCCATCCATCTCTCCATCCCATCCTTCCATCTCCTATCCCACCCCTCAATCTTTCCACCCCACCATCTCTTTATCCCACCCCTCATCTCTCCATCCCATCCTTCCATCTCTTTATCCCACCCCTCAATCTTTCCACCCCACCATCTCTTTATCCCACCCCTCATCTCTCTATCCCACCCATCCATCACTCCATCCCACCTATCTATCTCTTTATCCCACCCCTCATCTCTCCATCCCACCCATCCATCTCTCCATCCCACCTATCCATCTCTTTATCCCACCCCTCATCTCTCCATCCCACCCATCCATCTCTTTATCCCACATCTCTATCCCACCCCTCCATCTCTTTATCCCACCCCTCTACCTCTCCATCCCACCCCTCCACCTTCCCTTCCCCACCATCTATCTGTCGATCCCATCCCATCCCACCCCTTCACCTTCCCTCCCCATCTTACCTCCACCACCCCTCCACCTCTCCCACCCCTCTTCCCTGACCACTCTACTTCTTTCCCTACAATTACATTTACACTGTATCAAATTCACTTAATCCCAACAGAAATCTGAGGTCATTCCTGTTGAGGAAAAATATAGATTTGCCACCTTTGAGCAAGATATTTACATAAACAGAAAATAAAGATGAAAAAGAAGAGAGAGGTCAGTCAGGACAGAGGAAACACAACAGGTCAGAAACTCTATAGAGGCTAACATCACACCGATATTGACCAGGGAATAGACATGAAATCACCAAACACAGAGTAGTGAAGTCTACAGTACAGGCTGTGTGCTTTCCCCTTTCTGTAAGAGTTATATTGACGTTGTTTAGGGTTACAGCAATGCAAACTTTGTATCATTGTCTCTAGATCACAAACAGCTGAAATGTATTTCATCTGACACACATTTTACCGTGCTAGACAGAACTACCTCTTGAAGAATAAAAGGGCTGAATTGTTTTGCCCGTTGCTGAAAAACTGCATTAATTCCTGAGTCAACCTTTCTTCCTTACCTGAGCAAAGGAGGAGTGCTGGCCTGCTGTTGGACACGTAGAGGGAGAGTAACGAAGAACGGTGAGGAGGGGGAGATGGACAGCCTCTTAAATACTTCTCTCCCTCCTCCCACTCTGCCTCTCTCCCTCCTCCCACTTCACCTCTCTCTCCCTCCTCCCACTCCGCCTCTCTCCCTCCTCCCACTTCACCTCTCTCTCCCTCCTCCCACTCCACCTCTCTCCCTCCTCCCACTTCACCTCTCTCTCCCTCCTCCCACTCCGCCTCTCTCCCTCCTCCCACTTCACCTCTCTCTCCCTCCTCCCACTCCGCCTCTCTCCCTCCTCCCACTTCACCTCTCTCTCCCTCCTCCCACTCCACCTCTCTCCCTCCTCCCACTTCACCTCTCTCTCCCTCCTCCCACTTCACCTCTCTCTCCCTCCTCCCACTCCGCCTCTCTCCCTCCTCCCACTCCGCCTCTCTCCCTCCTCCCACTCCGCCTCTCTCCCTCCTCCCACTCCACCTCTTTCCCTCCTCCCACTCCGCCTCTCTCCCTCCTCCCACTCCGCCTCTCTCCCCCCTCCTCCCACTCCGCCTCTCTCCCCCCTCTCCTCTCTCCCCCCTCCTCCATCCCTCTCTTCTTCCACCTGTTGCTCCTCTTCTCTGTCCCATCCCCCCGTCTCCTCTCCTCCTTCTCTGTTTACACGACGGACATCTGCCCTCCTGTGATGGACAGATAAGATCCATCCATCATAAAAGCTGTCAGACATGACACCACATCACTACCTCAGGATGATCACATTTACATTATTAGTATGAAATATTACCCCCACAGGTGTAACATACTCATTACTGTAGAGTATGGTACAGTGCTTGACCTAGTGTCGAGAATACTGGAGAACACTCTAGCAGTTTCACCTGTGAGAGATGTGAATTAAATCATAATGGAATCATGAATTATCCTTCAAGAAGTTTTTGAGAAAGCCAGGGAGATGAGGAGAGGGAAAGCAGAAGAGGAGAGGAGTGGGAAAGCAGAAGAGGAAAAGAGGAGGAAAGGGGAGCGATGTGGTGTAGCCTATTTATCCACTTTGGCCACAGAGACAAGGTGCAGAGAGAGCCACAATGGAGCCAAGATGCAGAGAGAGCCACAATGGAGCCAAGGTGCAGAGAGAGCCACAATGGAGCCAAGGTGCAGAGAGAGCCACAATGGAGCCAAGGTAAAGAGAGAGCCACAATGGGGTATCACTTACTGTCTCAGTCAGTGTGCTATTGTAGCAGTGGATTAACATGGCCCGGGCCTGTAACCATATTGTACTGCGTGTCAAAACACAGGCCAGGGGAAGCAGTGAAAGCATGTTTAGATAAACACCACAACAACAGGAGAAACACTGGAGGAAGGTGAGAGGCCCTGCTATGGCGCCGGCAATATTCTTTCAAAGATGCATGCCATCCACAAGATAAAAATACAGACCATCTCAATACTTATACTCTGAAATGGAAAATATTTCATTTACAGTTTTCCACAATTGTTTACACACGTTTGCCGAATCTTTGGCCCATTTTCACGAAACTCTAAACACAAAACTCTACAAATCTCTAGCAAAAGCAAACCCTGCATTCAAAACTGTTTTATCGCTTTCCATAATGTATTTTTTTGCATCAAAATGACACACACGTCATATGAATAGATCTCTCTACCAACCAACAACACACTGATGTGCTCAACACAAAACACTACTATGAATATCCCAGCAGTAGGTTTATGATGTGCTCAACACAAAACACTACTATGAATATCCCAGCAGTAGGTTTATGATGTGCTCAACACAAAACACTACTATGAATATCCCAGCAGTAGGTTTATGATGTGCTCAACACAAAACACTACTATGAATATCCCAGCAGTAGGTTTATGATGTGCTCAACACAAAACACTACTATGAATATCCCAGCAGTAGGTTTATGATGTGCTCAACACAAAACACTACTATGAATATCCCAGCAGTAGGTTTATGATGTGCTCAACACTACTATGAATATCCCAGCAGTAGGTTTATGATGTGCTCAACACTACTATGAATATCCCAGCAGTAGGTTTATGATGTGCTCAACACTACTATGAATATCCCAGCAGTAGGTTTATGATGTGCTCAACACTACTATGAATATCCCAGCAGTAGGTTTATGATGTGCTCAACACAAAACACTACTATGAATATCCCAGCAGTATGTTTATGATGTGCTCAACACAAAACACTACTATGAATATCACAGCAGTAGGTTTATGATGTGCTCAACACAAAACACTACTATGAATATCCGAGCAGTAGGTTTATGATGTGCTCAACACAAAACACTACTATGAATATCCCAGCAGTAGGTTTATGATGTGCTCAACACAAAACACTACTATGAATATCCCAGCAGTAGGTTTATGATGTGCTCAACACAAAACACTACTATGAATATCCCAGCAGTAGGTTTATGATGTGCTCAACACAAAACACTACAATGAATATCCCAGGAGAAGGTTTATGATGTGCTCAACACAAAACACTACAATGAATATCCCAGCAGTAGGTTTATGATGTGCTCAACACAAAACACTACTATGAATATCCCAGCAGTAGGTTTATGATGTGCTCAACACAAAACACTACTATGAATATCCCAGCAGTAGGTTTATGATGTGCTCAACACTACTATGAATATCCCAGCAGCAGGTTTATGATGTGCTCAACACTACTATGAATATCCCAGCAGTAGGTTTATGATGTGCTCAACACAAAACACTACTATGAATATCCCAGCAGTAGGTTTATGATGTGCTCAACACAAAACACTACTATGAATATCCCAGCAGTAGGTTTATGATGTGCTCAACACAAAACACTACTATGAATATCCCAGCAGTAGGTTTATGATGTGCTCAACACAAAACACTACTATGAATATCCCAGCAGTAGGTTTATGATGTGCTCAACACAAAACACTACTATGAATATCCCAGCAGTAGGTTTATGATGTGCTCAACACAAAACACTACTATGAATATCCCAGCAGTAGGTTTATGATGTGCTCAACACAAAACACTACAATGAATATCCCAGCAGTAGGTTTATGATGTGCTCAACACAAAACACTACTATGAATATCCCAGCAGTAGGTTTATGATGTGCTCAACACAAAACACTACAATGAATATCCCAGCAGTAGGTTTATGATGTGCTCAACACAAAACACTACAATGAATATCCCAGCAGTAGGTTTATGATGTGCTCAACACAAAACACTACTATGAATATCCCAGCAGTAGGTTTATGATGTGCTCAACACAAAACACTACTATGAATATCCCAGCAGTAGGTTTATGATGTGCTCAACACTACTATGAATATCCCAGCAGCAGGTTTATGATGTGCTCAACACTACTATGAATATCCCAGCAGTAGGTTTATGATGTGCTCAACACTACTATGAATATCCCAGCAGTAGGTTTATGATGTGCTCAACACAAAACACTACTATGAATATCCCAGCAGTAGGTTTATGATGTGCTCAACACAAAGCACTACTATGAATATCCCAGCAGTACGTTTATGATGTGCTCAACACAAAACACTACTATGAATATCCCAGCAGTAGGTTTATGATCTGCTCAACACAAAACACTACTATGAATATCCCAGCAGTAGGTTTATGATGTGCTCAACACAAAACACTACTATGAATATCCCAGCAGTAGGTTTATGACGTGCTCAACACAAAACACTACTATGAATATCCCAGCAGTAGGTTTATGATGTGCTCAACACAAAACACTACTATGAATATCCCAGCAGTAGGTGTATGATGTGCTCAACACTACTATGAATATCCCAGCAGTAGGTTTATGATGTGCTCAACACTACTATGAATATCCCAGCAGAATGTTTATGATGTGCTCAACACTACTATGAATATCCCAGCAGTAGGTTTATGATGTGCTCAACACAAAACACTACTATGAATATCCCAGCAGTAGGTTTATGATGTGCTCAACACAAAACACTACATGAATATCCCAGCAGTAGGTTTATGATGTGCTCAACACAAAACACTACTATGAATATCCCAGCAGTAGGTTTATGATGTGCTCAACACAAAACACTACTATGAATATCCCAGCAGTAGGTTTATGATGTGCTCAACACTACTATGAATATCCCAGCAGTAGGTTTATGATGTGCTCAACACTACTATGAATATCCCAGCAGTAGGTTTATGATGTGCTCAACACAAAACACTACTATGAATATCCCAGCAGTATGTTTATGATGTGCTCAACACAAAACACTACTATGAATATCCCAGCAGTAGGTTTATGATGTGCTCAACACAAAACACTACTATGAATATCCCAGCAGTAGGTTTATGATGTGCTCAACACAAAACACTACTATGAATATCCCAGCTGTAGGTTTATGATGTGCTCAACACAAAACACTACTATGAATATCCCAGCAGTAGGTTTATGATGTGCTCAACACAAAACACTACTATGAATATCCCAGCAGTAGGTTTATGATGTGCTCAACACAAAACACTACAATGAATATCCCAGCAGTAGGTTTATGATGTGCTCAACACAAAACACTACAATGAATATCCCAGCAGTAGGTTTATGATGTGCTCAACACAAAACACTACTATGAATATCCCAGCAGTAGGTTTATGATGTGCTCAACACAAAACACTACTATGAATATCCCAGCAGTAGGTTTATGATGTGCTCAACACTACTATGAATATCCCAGCAGCAGGTTTATGATGTGCTCAACACTACTATGAATATCCCAGCAGTAGGTTTATGATGTGCTCAACACAAAACACTACTATGAATATCCCAGCAGTAGGTTTATGATGTGCTCAACACAAAACACTACTATGAATATCCCAGCAGTAGGTTTATGATGTGCTCAACACAAAACACTACTATGAATATCCCAGCAGTAGGTTTATGATGTGCTCAACACAAAACACTACTATGAATATCCCAGCAGTAGGTTTATGATGTGCTCAACACAAAACACTACTATGAATATCCCAGCAGTAGGTTTATGATGTGCTCAACACAAAACACTACTATGAATATCCCAGCAGTAGGTTTATGATGTGCTCAACACAAAACACTACAATGAATATCCCAGCAGTAGGTTTATGATGTGCTCAACACAAAACACTACTATGAATATCCCAGCAGTAGGTTTATGATGTGCTCAACACAAAACACTACAATGAATATCCCTGCAGTAGGTTTATGATGTGCTCAACACAAAACACTACTATGAATATCCCAGCAGTAGGTGTATGATGTGCTCAACACTACTATGAATATCCCAGCAGTAGGTTTATGATGTGCTCAACACTACTATGAATATCCCAGCAGTAGGTTTATGATGTGCTCAACACTACTATGAATATCCCAGCAGTAGGTTTATGATGTGCTCAACACAAAACACTACTATGAATATCCCAGCAGTAGGTTTATGATGTGCTCAACACAAAGCACTACTATGAATATCCCAGCAGTACGTTTATGATGT
Organism: Salmo salar; assembly: GCF_965601325.2. Lineage (NCBI taxonomy): Eukaryota > Metazoa > Chordata > Actinopteri > Salmoniformes > Salmonidae > Salmo > Salmo salar. The sequence goes on from NC_138292.1 coordinate 17,669,518, forward strand.
GCTCAACACAAAACACTACTATGAATATCCCAGCAGTAGGTTTATGATCTGCTCAACACAAAACACTACTATGAATATCCCAGCAGTAGGTTTATGATGTGCTCAACACAAAACACTACTATGAATATCCCAGCAGTAGGTTTATGACGTGCTCAACACAAAACACTACTATGAATATCCCAGCAGTAGGTTTATGATGTGCTCAACACAAAACACTACTATGAATATCCCAGCAGTAGGTGTATGATGTGCTCAACACTACTATGAATATCCCAGCAGTAGGTTTATGATGTGCTCAACACTACTATGAATATCCCAGCAGAATGTTTATGATGTGCTCAACACTACTATGAATATCCCAGCAGTAGGTTTATGATGTGCTCAACACAAAACACTACTATGAATATCCCAGCAGTAGGTTTATGATGTGCTCAACACAAAACACTACATGAATATCCCAGCAGTAGGTTTATGATGTGCTCAACACAAAACACTACTATGAATATCCCAGCAGTAGGTTTATGATGTGCTCAACACAAAACACTACTATGAATATCCCAGCAGTAGGTTTATGATGTGCTCAACACAAAACACTACTATGAATATCCCAGCAGTAGGTTTATGATGTGCTCCCAACACTACTATGAATATCCCAGCAGTAGGTTTATGATGTGCTCCCAACACTACTATGAATATCCCAGCAGTAGGTTTATGATGTGCTCAACACAAAACACTACTATGAATATCCCAGCAGTAGGTTTATGATGTGCTCAACACAAAACACTACTATGAATATCCCAGCAGTAGGTTTATGATGTGCTCAACACAAAACACTACTATGAATATCCCAGCAGTAGGTTTATGATGTGCTCAACACAAAACACTACTATGAATATCCCAGCAGTAGGTTTATGATGTGCTCAACACAAAACACTACTATGAATATCCCAGCAGTAGGTTTATGATGTGCTCAACACTACTATGAATATCCCAGCAGTAGGTTTATGATGTGCTCAACACAAAACACTACAATGAATATCCCAGCAGTAGGTTTATGATGTGCTCAACACAAAACACTACTATGAATATCCCAGCAGTAGGTTTATGATGTGCTCCCAACACTACTATGAATATCCCAGCAGTAGGTTTATGATGTGCTCAACACTACTATGAATATCCCAGCAGAAGGTTTATGATGTGCTCAACACTACTATGAATATCCCAGCAGTAGGTTTATGATGTGCTCAACACAAAACACTACTATGAATATCCCAGCAGTATGTTTATGATGTGCTCAACACAAAACACTACTATGAATATCCCAGCAGTAGGTTTATGATGTGCTCAACACAAAACACTACAATGAATATCCCAGCAGTAGGTTTATGATGTGCTCAACACAAAACACTACTATGAAAATCCCAGCAGTAGGTTTATGATGTGCTCAACACAAAACACTACTATGAATATCCCAGCAGTAGGTTTATGATGTGCTCAACACAAACCACTACTATGAATATCCCAGCAGTAGGTTTATGATGTGCTCAACACAAAACACTACTATGAATATCCCAGCAGTAGGTTTATGATGTGCTCAACACAAAACACTACAATGAATATCCCAGCAGTAGGTTTATGATGTGCTCAACACAAAACACTACTATGAATATCCCAGCAGTAGGTTTATGATGTGCTCAACACAAAACACTACAATGAATATCCCAGCAGTAGGTTTATGATGTGCTCAACACAAAACACTACTATGAATATCCCAGCAGTAGGTTTATGATGTGCTCAACACTACTATGAATATCCCAGCAGTAGGTTTATGATGTGCTCAACACTACTATGAATATCCCAGCAGTAGGTTTATGATGTGCTCAACACTACTATGAATATCCCAGCAGTAGGTTTATGATGTGCTCAACACAAAACACTACTATGAATATCCCAGCAGTAGGTTTATGATGTGCTCAACACAAAACACTACTATGAATATCCCAGCAGTAGGTTTATGATGTGCTCAACACAAAACACTACAATGAATATCCCAGCAGTAGGTTTATGATGTGCTCAACACAAAACACTACTATGAATATCCCAGCAGTAGGTTTATGATGTGCTCAACACAAAACACTACTATGAATATCCCAGCAGTAGGTTTATGATGTGCTCAACACAAAACACTACTATGAATATCCCAGCAGTAGGTTTATGATGTGCTCACACAAACACTACTATGAATATCCCAGCAGCAGGTTTATGATGTGCTCAACACTACTATGAATATCCCAGCAGTAGGTTTATGATGTGCTCAACACAAAACACTACTATGAATATCCCAGCAGTAGGTTTATGATGTGCTCAACACAAAACACTACTATGAATATCCCAGCAGTAGGTTTATGATGTGCTCAACACAAAACACTACTATGAATATCCCAGCAGTAGGTTTATGATGTGCTCAACACAAAACACTACTATGAATATCCCAGCAGTAGGTTTATGATGTGCTCAACACAAAACACTACTATGAATATCCCAGCAGTAGGTTTATGATGTGCTCAACACAAAACACTACTATGAATATCCCAGCAGTAGGTTTATGATGTGCTCAACACAAACACTACTATGAATATCCCAGCAGTAGGTTTATGATGTGCTCAACACAAAACACTACTATGAATATCCCAGCAGTAGGTTTATGATGTGCTCAACACAAAACACTACTATGAATATCCCAGCAGTAGGTTTATGATGTGCTCAACACAAAACACTACTATGAATATCCCAGCAGTAGGTTTATGATGTGCTCAACACAAAACACTACTATGAATATCCCAGCAGTAGGTTTATGATGTGCTCAACACAAAACACTACTATGAATATCCCAGCAGTAGGTTTATGATGTGCTCAACACAAAACACTACTATGAATATCCCAGCAGTAGGTTTATGATGTGCTCAACACAAAACACTACTATGAATATCCCAGCAGTAGGTTTATGATGTGCTCAACACAAAACACTACTATGAATATCCCAGCAGTAGGTTTATGATGTGCTCAACACAAAACACTACTATGAATATCCCAGCAGTAGGTTTATGATGTGCTCAACACAAAACACTACTATGAATATCCCAGCAGTAGGTTTATGATGTGCTCAACACAAAACACTACTATGAATATCCCAGCAGTAGGTTTATGATGTGCTCAACACTACTATGAATATCCCAGCAGTAGGTTTATGATGTGCTCAACACAAACACTACTATGAATATCCCAGCAGTAGGTTTATGATGTGCTCAACACAAAACACTACTATGAATATCCCAGCAGTAGGTTTATGATGTGCTCAACACAAAACACTACTATGAATATCCCAGCAGTAGGTTTATGATGTGCTCAACACAAAACACTACAATGAATATCCCAGCAGTAGGTTTATGATGTGCTCAACACAAAACACTACTATGAATATCCCAGCAGTAGGTTTATGATGTGCTCAACACAAAACACTACTATGAATATCCCAGCAGTAGGTTTATGATGTGCTCAACACAAAACACTACTATGAATATCCCAGCAGTAGGTTTATGATGTGCTCAACACAAAACACTACTATGAATATCCCAGCAGTAGGTTTATGATGTGCTCAACACAAAACACTACAATGAATATCCCAGCAGTAGGTTTATGATGTGCTCAACACAAAACACTACTATGAATATCCCAGCAGTAGGTTTATGATGTGCTCAACACAAAACACTACTATGAATATCCCAGCAGTAGGTTTATGATGTGCTCAACACTACTATGAATATCCCAGCAGTAGGTTTATGATGTGCTCAACACTACTATGAATATCCCAGCAGTAGGTTTATGATGTGCTCAACACTACTATGAATATCCCAGCAGTAGGTTTATGATGTGCTCAACACAAACACTACTATGAATATCCCAGCAGTAGGTTTATGATGTGCTCAACACAAAACACTACTATGAATATCCCAGCAGTAGGTTTATGATGTGCTCAACACAAAACACTACAATGAATATCCCAGCAGTAGGTTTATGATGTGCTCAACACAAAACACTACAATGAATATCCCAGCAGTAGGTTTATGATGTGCTCAACACAAAACACTACTATGAATATCCCAGCAGTAGGTTTATGATGTGCTCAACACAAAACACTACTATGAATATCCCAGCAGTAGGTTTATGATGTGCTCAACACTACTATGAATATCCCAGCAGTAGGTTTATGATGTGCTCAACACTACTATGAATATCCCAGCAGTAGGTTTATGATGTGCTCAACACAAAACACTACTATGAATATCCCAGCAGTAGGTTTATGATGTGCTCAACACAAAACACTACTATGAATATCCCAGCAGTAGGTTTATGATGTGCTCAACACAAAACACTACTATGAATATCCCAGCAGTAGGTTTATGATGTGCTCAACACAAAACACTACTATGAATATCCCAGCAGTAGGTTTATGATGTGCTCAACACTACTATGAATATCCCAGCAGTAGGTTTATGATGTGCTCAACACTACTATGAATATCCCAGCAGTAGGTTTATGATGTGCTCAACACAAAACACTACTATGAATATCCCAGCAGTAGGTTTATGATGTGCTCAACACAAAACACTACTATGAATATCCCAGCAGTAGGTTTATGATGTGCTCAACACAAAACACTACTATGAATATCCCAGCAGTAGGTTTATGATGTGCTCAACACAAAACACTACTATGAATATCCCAGCAGTAGGTTTATGATGTGCTCAACACAAAACACTACTATGAATATCCCAGCAGTAGGTTTATGATGTGCTCAACACAAAACACTACTATGAATATCCCAGCAGTAGGTTTATGATGTGCTCAACACAAAACACTACTATGAATATCCCAGCAGTAGGTTTATGATGTGCTCAACACAAAACACTACTATGAATATCCCAGCAGTAGGTTTATGATGTGCTCAACACTACTATGAATATCCCAGCAGTAGGTTTATGATGTGCTCAACACTACTATGAATATCCCAGCAGTAGGTTTATGATGTGCTCAACACTACTATGAATATCCCAGCAGTAGGTTTATGATGTGCTCAACACAAAACACTACTATGAATATCCCAGCAGTAGGTTTATGATGTGCTCAACACAAAACACTACTATGAATATCCCAGCAGTAGGTTTATGATGTGCTCAACACAAAACACTACAATGAATATCCCAGCAGTAGGTTTATGATGTGCTCAACACAAAACACTACTATGAATATCCCAGCAGTAGGTTTATGATGTGCTCAACACAAAACACTACTATGAATATCCCAGCAGTAGGTTTATGATGTGCTCAACACAAAACACTACTATGAATATCCCAGCAGTAGGTTTATGATGTGCTCAACACAAAACACTACTATGAATATCCCAGCAGTAGGTTTATGATGTGCTCAACACAAAACACTACTATGAATATCCCAGCAGTAGGTTTATGATGTGCTCAACACAAAACACTACTATGAATATCCCAGCAGTAGGTTTATGATGTGCTCAACACAAAACACTACTATGAATATCCCAGCAGTAGGTTTATGATGTGCTCAACACAAAACACTACAATGAATATCCCAGCAGTAGGTTTATGATGTGCTCAACACAAAACACTACTATGAATATCCCAGCAGTAGGTTTATGATGTGCTCAACACAAAACACTACTATGAATATCCCAGCAGTAGGTTTATGATGTGCTCAACACAAAACACTACTATGAATATCCCAGCAGTAGGTTTATGATGTGCTCAACACAAAACACTACTATGAATATCCCAGCAGTAGGTTTATGATGTGCTCAACACAAAACACTACTATGAATATCCCAGCAGTAGGTTTATGATGTGCTCAACACAAAACACTACTATGAATATCCCAGCAGTAGGTTTATGATGTGCTCAACACAAAACACTACTATGAATATCCCAGCAGTAGGTTTATGATGTGCTCAACACAAAACACTACTATGAATATCCCAGCAGTAGGTTTATGATGTGCTCAACACAAACACTACTATGAATATCCCAGCAGTAGGTTTATGATGTGCTCAACACAAAACACTACTATGAATATCCCAGCAGTAGGTTTATGATGTGCTCAACACAAAACACTACTATGAATATCCCAGCAGTAGGTTTATGATGTGCTCAACACAAAACACTACAATGAATATCCCAGCAGTAGGTTTATGATGTGCTCAACACAAAACACTACTATGAATATCCCAGCAGTAGGTTTATGATGTGCTCAACACAAAACACTACTATGAATATCCCAGCAGTAGGTTTATGATGTGCTCAACACAAAACACTACTATGAATATCCCAGCAGTAGGTTTATGATGTGCTCAACACAAAACACTACTATGAATATCCCAGCAGTAGGTTTATGATGTGCTCAACACAAAACACTACAATGAATATCCCAGCAGTAGGTTTATGATGTGCTCAACACAAAACACTACAATGAATATCCCAGCAGTAGGTTTATGATGTGCTCAACACAAAACACTACTATGAATATCCCAGCAGTAGGTTTATGATGTGCTCAACACAAAACACTACTATGAATATCCCAGCAGTAGGTTTATGATGTGCTCAACACTACTATGAATATCCCAGCAGTAGGTTTATGATGTGCTCAACACTACTATGAATATCCCAGCAGAATGTTTATGATGTGCTCAACACTACTATGAATATCCCAGCAGTAGGTTTATGATGTGCTCAACACAAAACACTACTATGAATATCCCAGCAGTAGGTTTATGATGTGCTGAACACAAAACACTACAATGAATATCCCAGCAGTAGGTTTATGATGTGCTCAACACAAAACACTACAATGAATATCCCAGCAGTAGGTTTATGATGTGCTCAACACAAAACACTACTATGAATATCCCAGCAGTAGGTTTATGATGTGCTCAACACAAAACACTACTATGAATATCCCAGCAGTAAGTTTATGATGTGCTCAACACTACTATGAATATCCCAGCAGCAGGTTTATGATGTGCTCAACACTACTATGAATATCCCAGCAGTAGGTTTATGATGTGCTCAACACAAAACACTACTATGAATATCCCAGCAGTAGGTTTATGATGTGCTCAACACAAAACACTACTATGAATATCCCAGCAGTAGGTTTATGATGTGCTCAACACAAAACACTACAATGAATATCCCAGCAGTAGGTTTATGATGTGCTCAACACAAAACACTACTATGAATATCCCAGCAGTAGGTTTATGATGTGCTCAACACAAAACACTACTATGAATATCCCAGCAGTAGGTTTATGATGTGCTCAACACAAAACACTACTATGAATATCCCAGCAGTAGGTTTATGATGTGCTCAACACAAAACACTACTATGAATATCCCAGCAGTAGGTTTATGATGTGCTCAACACAAAACACTACTATGAATATCCCAGCAGTAGGTTTATGATGTGCTCAACACAAAACACTACTATGAATATCCCAGCAGTAGGTTTATGATGTGCTCAACACAAAACACTACTATGAATATCCCAGCAGTAGGTTTATGATGTGCTCAACACAAAACACTACTATGAATATCCCAGCAGTAGGTTTATGATGTGCTCAACACAAAACACTACTATGAATATCCCAGCAGTAGGTTTATGATGTGCTCAACACAAAACACTACTATGAATATCCCAGCAGTAGGTTTATGATGTGCTCAACACAAAACACTACTATGAATATCCCAGCAGTAGGTTTATGATGTGCTCAACACAAAACACTACTATGAATATCCCAGCAGTAGGTTTATGATGTGCTCAACACAAAACACTACAATGAATATCCCAGCAGTAGGTTTATGATGTGCTCAACACAAAACACTACTATGAATATCCCAGCAGTAGGTTTATGATGTGCTCAACACAAAACACTACTATGAATATCCCAGCAGTAGGTTTATGATGTGCTCAACACAAAACACTACTATGAATATCCCAGCAGTAGGTTTATGATGTGCTCAACACAAAACACTACTATGAATATCCCAGCAGTAGGTTTATGATGTGCTCAACACAAAACACTACTATGAATATCCCAGCAGTAGGTTTATGATGTGCTCAACACAAAACACTACTATGAATATCCCAGCAGTAGGTTTATGATGTGCTCAACACAAAACACTACTATGAATATCCCAGCAGTAGGTTTATGATGTGCTCAACACTACTATGAATATCCCAGCAGTAGGTTTATGATGTGCTCAACACTACTATGAATATCCCAGCAGTAGGTTTATGATGTGCTCAACACAAAACACTACTATGAATATCCCAGCAGTAGGTTTATGATGTGCTCAACACAAAACACTACTATGAATATCCCAGCAGTAGGTTTATGATGTGCTCAACACAAAACACTACTATGAATATCCCAGCAGTAGGTTTATGATGTGCTCAACACAAAACACTACTATGAATATCCCAGCAGTAGGTTTATGATGTGCTCAACACAAAACACTACTATGAATATCCCAGCAGTAGGTTTATGATGTGCTCAACACAAAACACTACTATGAATATCCCAGCAGTAGGTTTATGATGTGCTCAACACAAAACACTACTATGAATATCCCAGCAGTAGGTTTATGATGTGCTCAACACAAAACACTACTATGAATATCCCAGCAGTAGGTTTATGATGTGCTCAACACAAAACACTACTATGAATATCCCAGCAGTAGGTTTATGATGTGCTCAACACAAAACACTACTATGAATATCCCAGCAGTAGGTTTATGATGTGCTCAACACAAAACACTACAATGAATATCCCAGCAGTAGGTTTATGATGTGCTCAACACAAAACACTACTATGAATATCCCAGCAGTAGGTTTATGATGTGCTCAACACAAAACACTACTATGAATATCCCAGCAGTAGGTTTATGATGTGCTCAACACAAAACACTACAATGAATATCCCAGCAGTAGGTTTATGATGTGCTCAACACAAAACACTACTATGAATATCCCAGCAGTAGGTTTATGATGTGCTCAACACAAAACACTACTATGAATATCCCAGCAGTAGGTTTATGATGTGCTCAACACAAAACACTACTATGAATATCCCAGCAGTAGGTTTATGATGTGCTCAACACAAAACACTACAATGAATATCCCAGCAGTAGGTTTATGATGTGCTCAACACAAAACACTACTATGAATATCCCAGCAGTAGGTTTATGATGTGCTCAACACAAAACACTACTATGAATATCCCAGCAGTAGGTTTATGATGTGCTCAACACAAAACACTACTATGAATATCCCAGCAGTAGGTTTATGATGTGCTCAACACAAAACACTACTATGAATATCCCAGCAGTAGGTTTATGATGTGCTCAACACAAAACACTACTATGAATATCCCAGCAGTAGGTTTATGATGTGCTCAACACAAAACACTACTATGAATATCCCAGCAGTAGGTTTATGACGTGCTCAACACAAAACACTACTATGAATATCCCAGCAGTAGGTTTATGATGTGCTCAACACAAAACACTACTATGAATATCCCAGCAGTAGGTGTATGATGTGCTCAACACTACTATGAATATCCCAGCAGTAGGTTTATGATGTGCTCAACACTACTATGAATATCCCAGCAGTAGGTTTATGATGTGCTCAACACTACTATGAATATCCCAGCAGTAGGTTTATGATGTGCTCAACACTACTATGAATATCCCAGCAGAAGGTTTATGATGTGCTCAACACTACTATGAATATCCCAGCAGTAGGTTTATGATGTGCTCAACACAAAACACTACTATGAATATCCCAGCAGTATGTTTATGATGTGCTCAACACAAAACACTACTATGAATATCCCAGCAGTAGGTTTATGATGTGCTCAACACAAAACACTACAATGAATATCCCAGCAGTAGGTTTATGATGTGCTCAACACAAAACACTACTATGAATATCCCAGCAGTAGGTTTATGATGTGCTCAACACAAAACACTACTATGAATATCCCAGCAGTAGGTTTATGATGTGCTCAACACAAACCACTACTATGAATATCCCAGCAGTAGGTTTATGATGTGCTCAACACAAAACACTACTATGAATATCCCAGCAGTAGGTTTATGATGTGCTCAACACAAAACACTACAATGAATATCCCAGCAGTAGGTTTATGATGTGCTCAACACAAAACACTACTATGAATATCCCAGCAGTAGGTTTATGATGTGCTCAACACAAAACACTACTATGAATATCCCAGCAGTAGGTTTATGATGTGCTCAACACTACTATGAATATCCCAGCAGTAGGTTTATGATGTGCTCAACACTACTATGAATATCCCAGCAGTAGGTTTATGATGTGCTCAACACTACTATGAATATCCCAGCAGAATGTTTATGATGTGCTCAACACTACTATGAATATCCCAGCAGTAGGTTTATGATGTGCTCAACACAAAACACTACTATGAATATCCCAGCAGTAGGTTTATGATGTGCTCAACACAAAACACTACTATGAATATCCCAGCAGTAGGTTTATGATGTGCTCAACACAAAACACTACAATGAATATCCCAGCAGTAGGTTTATGATGTGCTCAACACAAAACACTACTATGAATATCCCAGCAGTAGGTTTATGATGTGCTCAACACAAAACACTACTATGAATATCCCAGCAGTAGGTTTATGATGTGCTCAACACAAAACACTACTATGAATATCCCAGCAGTAGGTTTATGATGTGCTCAACACAAAACACTACTATGAATATCCCAGCAGTAGGTTTATGATGTGCTCAACACAAAACACTACAATGAATATCCCAGCAGTAGGTTTATGATGTGCTCAACACAAAACACTACAATGAATATCCCAGCAGTAGGTTTATGATGTGCTCAACACAAAACACTACTATGAATATCCCAGCAGTAGGTTTATGATGTGCTCAACACAAAACACTACTATGAATATCCCAGCAGTAGGTTTATGATGTGCTCAACACAAAACACTACTATGAATATCCCAGCAGTAGGTTTATGATGTGCTCAACACAAAACACTACTATGAATATCCCAGCAGTAGGTTTATGATGTGCTCAACACAAAACACTACTATGAATATCCCAGCAGTAGGTTTATGATGTGCTCAACACAAAACACTACTATGAATATCCCAGCAGTAGGTTTATGATGTGCTCAACACAAAACACTACAATGAATATCCCAGCAGTAGGTTTATGATGTGCTCAACACAAAACACTACTATGAATATCCCAGCAGTAGGTTTATGATGTGCTCAACACAAAACACTACTATGAATATCCCAGCAGTAGGTTTATGATGTGCTCAACACAAAACACTACTATGAATATCCCAGCAGTAGGTTTATGATGTGCTCAACACAAAACACTACAATGAATATCCCAGCAGTAGGTTTATGATGTGCTCAACACAAAACACTACAATGAATATCCCAGCAGTAGGTTTATGATGTGCTCAACACAAAACACTACTATGAATATCCCAGCAGTAGGTTTATGATGTGCTCAACACAAAACACTACTATGAATATCCCAGCAGTAAGTTTATGATGTGCTCAACACTACTATGAATATCCCAGCAGCAGGTTTATGATGTGCTCAACACTACTATGAATATCCCAGCAGTAGGTTTATGATGTGCTCAACACAAAACACTACTATGAATATCCCAGCAGTAGGTTTATGATGTGCTCAACACAAAACACTACTATGAATATCCCAGCAGTAGGTTTATGATGTGCTCAACACAAAACACTACAATGAATATCCCAGCAGTAGGTTTATGATGTGCTCAACACAAAACACTACTATGAATATCCCAGCAGTAGGTTTATGATGTGCTCAACACAAAACACTACTATGAATATCCCAGCAGTAGGTTTATGATGTGCTCAACACAAAACACTACAATGAATATCCCAGCAGTAGGTTTATGATGTGCTCAACACAAAACACTACTATGAATATCCCAGCAGTAGGTTTATGATGTGCTCAACACAAAACACTACTATGAATATCCCAGCAGTAGGTTTATGATGTGCTCAACACAAAACACTACTATGAATATCCCAGCAGTAGGTTTATGATGTGCTCAACACAAAACACTACAATGAATATCCCAGCAGTAGGTTTATGATGTGCTCAACACAAAACACTACTATGAATATCCCAGCAGTAGGTTTATGATGTGCTCAACACAAAACACTACTATGAATATCCCAGCAGTAGGTTTATGATGTGCTCAACACAAAACACTACTATGAATATCCCAGCAGTAGGTTTATGATGTGCTCAACACAAAACACTACAATGAATATCCCAGCAGTAGGTTTATGATGTGCTCAACACAAAACACTACTATGAATATCCCAGCAGTAGGTTTATGATGTGCTCAACACAAAACACTACTATGAATATCCCAGCAGTAGGTTTATGATGTGCTCAACACAAAACACTACTATGAATATCCCAGCAGTAGGTTTATGATGTGCTCAACACAAAACACTACTATGAATATCCCAGCAGTAGGTTTATGATGTGCTCAACACAAAACACTACAATGAATATCCCAGCAGTAGGTTTATGATGTGCTCAACACAAAACACTACTATGAATATCCCAGCAGTAGGTTTATGATGTGCTCAACACAAAACACTACTATGAATATCCCAGCAGTAGGTTTATGATGTGCTCAACACAAAACACTACTATGAATATCCCAGCAGTAGGTTTATGATGTGCTCAACACAAAACACTACTATGAATATCCCAGCAGTAGGTTTATGATGTGCTCAACACAAAACACTACAATGAATATCCCAGCAGTAGGTTTATGATGTGCTCAACACAAAACACTACTATGAATATCCCAGCAGTAGGTTTATGATGTGCTCAACACAAAACACTACTATGAATATCCCAGCAGTAGGTTTATGATGTGCTCAACACAAAACACTACTATGAATATCCCAGCAGTAGGTTTATGATGTGCTCAACACAAAACACTACTATGAATATCCCAGCAGTAGGTTTATGATGTGCTCAACACAAAACACTACTATGAATATCCCAGCAGTAGGTTTATGATGTGCTCAACACAAAACACTACTATGAATATCCCAGCAGTAGGTTTATGATGTGCTCAACACAAAACACTATTATGAATATCCCAGCAGTAGGTTTATGATGTGCTCAACACAAAACACTACTATGAATATCCCAGCAGTAGGTTTATGATGTGCTCAACACAAAACACTACTATGAATATCCCAGCAGTAGGTTTATGATGTGCTCAACACAAAACACTACTATGAATATCCCAGCAGTAGGTTTATGATGTGCTCAACACAAAACACTACTATGAATATCCCAGCAGTAGGTTTATGATGTGCTCAACACAAAACACTACTATGAATATCCCAGCAGTAGGTTTATGATGTGCTCAACACAAAACACTACTATGAATATCCCAGCAGTAGGTTTATGATGTGCTCAACACAAAACACTACTATGAATATCCCAGCAGTAGGTTTATGATGTGCTCAACACAAAACACTACTATGAATATCCCAGCAGTAGGTTTATGCCTTTTGCATCATCAGTGTTACACTGTAGGTGGTTGTAAAATATTGTTACAGTAATGTATACCTACTCAAATACACAGGTTAAATAAAAAATATATACATAAATAAACACACAAATGCAATACAGTAACAAAAACATTGTAATTTATGTCCAAAATGCAGTATTTATGAACACGTGTTTTGTATGTAACAATTTCCATACCCAACAGGAGAAAACCAGGAAAAACATTCAGTAAGATAAAGGGTTTTCTGTACAAAAATAAAAAATTAAAGTGGCTCATTCTTTCAAAATTCTAAAGACAAAAACATGCAAAATGTAAGAAAAAAGACATTAGGCTGCATCCTGCTGTAATGTCTGCTTCAAACTCACACCCTCAAACACGTAGATCCCCTGAACACAGCTCACTCTCCAGATCCCAATCACCTGAACTCTGATCACCTGTATGTCATTATCACACACTATTTAGTTCAGTTCTTTGCACCCCATCACTGTGAGGTATTGTTTGTTTTGTGACACACGGCTTGCAGAGCCCTGTGGTTCACGTGATCGGCTCCTCCTGTGTATGATACTTTTGCCTGCCTCACTAACGACACATTTTTCCTATTCCCTGCCTGTACTTTAGCCTATCGGATTTCCTGTTATCTACCTATTGCCTGATCTCCCGGACTACGTTACTAGCCTTTTCCCTGCCTGTACTGTTGCCCTTTTGGACCCCCTGTGTATGACCTTCTGCCTGCCCATGGACCCAGCTACCTGCCTCCTCCTGTTGTCCTTTGCAATAAACAACGCTTGAAACCAGCTCTGTCCCCCCTTGTGTTCATTACACCTGCCTCCTATTTGGGTCTGGCCACAGCACCTCATCTACATCACAAGCCATGTTCTCCCTGGCTAAACAGCAGGGAAAGAATCTTCTGGAGTGACGGATCCAGCCGCCGAAAGCCCCCACATCAACTTCACCACATGCATCCTCCATTGCCTGGAGAAGAGGCAGGTGTGCAAGGAGATGGTGGTCATACACCTTCCATCGCCATGCCGAAAAAACTATTCAATTGTGTTTAGGAATGGGGAATATGGTGGGAGGTATAGAACAATAAATTGTGGGTGGTCAATGAACCAGTTGGGGACCAGAGCAGCCCGGTGGAAACTCACGTTGTCCCAGATGACAACATACCTGGGCTGCTCTGGTCCACCCTCTGCTCGGCTGGAATGAGGAAGCCATGTAGTGTGCCCAGGAATGGGATGAGAAGGGCGGTGTTGTAGGGACCAAGGTTGGCATGGTGATGGAGGACGCCTTGCTGGCTAACGGCTGCACACATGGTGATATTCCCTCCACGCTGTCCAGGGACATTCACAATGGCCAATAATGTTCTGTCCCCGTCCCCTTCTTTAGGCTAGCATCCAGCTCCAAGACTCTGAAACAGACAAGACAATGTGACATAGACCTTGAGCAGTCAATATGGTGAGGCACAATACACTGGATTACAGTACTCTAATGTGGCTATACAGTGCTGATATGATAGTAAATTCACAGTATAGTACTTACTTGCACATATTCATAGTGCTGTTCTTTAACCCTCTGAGTGTCGCTCAAATGGCACCCTGTAGACCTGTTTCATCCGGATTCGGTTGTGCTGTAATACACGGTCCAGTGTAGACAAGATCACCTGGTGAATGTTATTGAATATTGTGTTGTCTGCAATTATGTGGTTCTGGATTTCTCATAGTCTAATGGTATTGTTTGCCACCACCATGTTCACAATAGCGGTCTCCTGTTCTGATGTGAACAGACAGTGTCTTCCACCATGGCCTGGCCGTCTCAGTTCTGCAGAAGAGCCACAAATATGATGACATTACTGTACCGTTGGGCAACGATCCCTGAGTAACATAGGCCTACTGATATGTCAGACTGCAGTATACATAAAGAGCATAGTGTAGATGCCAGGTAATTTACCGGTCGTCATTTCTGAATGTACGGATGATAGATGCAACCGTGTAGCGGCTCAGGTTGGGCTGAACTCTGCCCAGCCTCCCTCATACTCAATCCATGGTAGAGCACATGGTCAACCAACGTGGCCCTGATCTCATCTGAGACAACTGTCCTTCCTCGTCCTCTTCCTCCTCTTACTCTCACTCCTTCACCTCTAGCTCTTGCTTCACCATTGACTTCCATTTTCCTCCAAAACAGGAGCACTCATCTGTGGCCTTTTATAGTGCTAAAGCTCTGATTTCTAAGTGAACAATTCAGCAGCGAGTGTTTACACCTGTGAGGAGTGGGTGTTACCAATTGGTTTATAGCGTTTGCAATTTTGCAGACTTGGTTTAATGATTTGGTACATGAGTTTCAGGTTTCGGTGATTGCGTTTCAAGTTCCAATTTTAGTGTGTAAACAATTGGGAAAAACTGTAATCTGTCATTCTCAAGCATCTGCTCAGTGAACTGTGTCTGTTCCCCTCAGGGCGTGTGGTGTGATGACCTTGTTGGCTGGGCCTGGTCCAACAGCTGCCCTGCTTGGCCTGGTACTGTGTGTTTCCAAATGCTGTGTTGGACCCAGATTGGTAGCAGCCAATTTCAGCTGGTGATTAGGTTAAGGCCTGAAACAATGGTTCTGTCTCCCAGTAGGTTAGATGGTAGTGGTTATTGAAATGAAGTGCAGAACCTGTTGGAACGGCGTTAGGGTAATATAGGAGATCCAGAGGGAGTTTATAATGTAAACAGCTCAACAGACCTGAGGCTGTGGTTAGCCTAGTGGGTGTGTCTGGCCTGAGGCTGTTTGAAAGGGAAGCTGGTACCTGATACAGGATCAGAGGGTACTAACTGAATGGAGACAACACCCTTGACAGGCAGCCATGCATAGCTATCACTTCTGTAACACACACAAACTTATACAAGCAAACAAAATGCCACACAAATCCTACATTCATACAAATACATAGCTATTGTAATAATGTATATTTTAATGACAACTGCACTCCACAAACCAAAACAGCAAACTAAATGTCTCCTTGTTAATCTGTGCTGTTTCTTTGACCAAGCCTTAGGTTTATATAACCACTGAATTGTATAGTGTCTGTGCACGTCTTGTTTTTTAAGTCTGAATGTTAATGTAACATACAGTACTTGTATGTTGCACCCACTACAGCTCTGAGGCTGCTACCCCCGGGGGAGCGGAAAGTAGGATTGTATAGATCTGCCTGCATTACAGTATAGACTTGTTTATCTCTCCCTGGTGCAATGCAGCATTGTATTCTGTTGGCAGAAGACGTGTGCGTGTATCCTTGCTGTGCACAATAGGTGGTGTTGTACATTGGTGTCCAATTTCAATATTCTGGTGCATCGTGGGCCACGGAGTGTAACACGACTAAATTTAGAAGGGGCCGCTGGTGGCCATGGTAGCAGGTATCAGCATATTGGTTCTATAAGGTGTGTGTCTTCCTCATGACACAGGGCGACCTAGAGAATGTCATTTAGAGAATGTTAGAGCAGTGAAAGACGACATGACTTTAAAACATTGCCATGGCTTTTATTTCAACATGATAACAAACCAATTACTGTAGAAGTGTTGGAGTAGTTATACTAAAACATGTGAACTGTTAAACTTAATGTCAAAAATGCCTTCATAAAGTGTTTATAAAACCAGTAACATTGTTATAACTGAGATGAAGATTCGTAGTGTATTGTAAGCATATAAAAATGTTGAGATGAAGTTAAGTCTGATTATGTAGTGATTATGTAGTGATTATGTAGTGATATACAGCTAAGGGAGATTGACAGTTCATGACAGGTCTATGAGCCTCTATAGGTACATGGGGCCTTATGGCAGTGTTCTTCAATTCTGGCCCTGTGGTCACACACACTGTAATCAATCCCATCAAAGCCTTCACGAGTTTCATCTGGTGTGTCAGTGCTGGAATGGAACTAAAGCCTGCACACCCTGTGGGTCACTAGGACCAGGATTGAAGAACCCTGCTTTATAGACTGCATAAGACATCTTATAGAGTGTCTATGAAGCCATATGTAGTTCCTATGAGGCAGGTGTGTTGTTGGCTGCAGTCCTCTGCTCGCTGAGGGTGTTTGCCACGTAGCCAATCAGAGTCATGTATTCCTGGAAGCTGACCTTCCCATCTTTGTTCTCGTCCAATCCCTTACGCATCTCCTTCACTGCAGAGGAACTGTCTGTTCCCTATGAGGTGAGAGGGGGAGAGAGGAAGAGAGTGGGGATACAGAGAGAGAAAGAGTATCATTAAAGATTACTTCCCCAATAACACCTGGTGCTGATTTGCATTATGACTAGGGTTGAGGCTCGGGTTTAACCGGGCCGTGGACACGAACCTGGGTCGTGGTTGATGCTCGGATTTAGCGGGAACAAGGACACGAACCTGGGTCGTGGTTGAGGCTCGGGTTTAACCGGGACGCGGAAACAAACCTAGGGTCAGGGTCGTGGCTCGGGTTTAACCAGGACGTGGACATGAACCCAGGGTCAGGGTTGTGGTTGAGGCTCGTGTTTAACCAGGACGTGGACATGAACCCAGGGTCAGGGTTGTGGTTGAGGCTCGCGTTTAACCAGGACGAGGACACGAACCCAGGGTCAGGGTTGTGGTTGAGGCTCGCGTTTAACCAGGACGAGGACACGAACCCAGGGTCAGGGTTGTGGTTGAGGCTCGCGTTTAACCAGGACGAGGACACGAACCCAGGGTCAGGGTTGTGGTTGAGGCTCGCGTTTAACCAGGACGAGGACACGAACCCAGGGTCAGGGTTGTGGTTGAGGCTCGCGTTTAACCAGGACGAAGACACGAACCCAGGGTCAGGGTTGTGGTTGAGGCTCGCGTTTAACCAGGACGTGGACATGAACCCAGGGTCAGGGTTGTGGTTGAGGCTCGCATTTAACCAGGACGTGGACATGAACCCAGGGTCAGGGTTGTGGCTCGCGTTTAACCAGCACGCGGACATGAACCCAGGGTCAGGGTTGTGGCTCGCGTTTAACCAGGACGTGGACATGAACCCAGGGTCAGGGTTGTGGCTCGCGTTTAACCAGGACGTGGACATGAACCCAGGGTCAGGGTTGTGGTTGAGGCTCGCGGTTAACCAGGACGTGGACACAAACTCAGGGTCAGGGTTGAGGAGTAGTGATACAAGGATAGGTGGAACTTACAGTCATGATGTTGCCGAGCTGTTTATTGACGAGGCCCTGGAAGTCCTTATCTCCGAGACTGCCCTTCCCTTTGGCAGACTTCAGATACACTTCTACCACTGTCTGGATGGCCGACTCCATAGCTACTGGGAGAGAGGAGAGGATACAGAAAAATCTCAAGTTTAGACAATTGAATGCAGCAACTGTTTCACTGGAACTGTTAAGACAAGGTACACTCTTAGAAAAAAGGGTTCTTAAAGAGTTCTTCGGCTGTCCCCATTGGAAAATCCTTTTTGATTCCACATAGAAAACTCTGTGGAAAGGGTCCTGCATGGAACGCAGAAGGGTTCTACCTGGAACCAAATGGTTTCGAACTGGAACAAAAAAGGGTTATTCAATGGGGACAGCTGAAGAACCCTTTTAGGTTCAAGATCGTACCTTTTTATCTAAGGGTGTAGAAAGAGGACATCAGAATAGAAGAAAGAATGAAAGAGGGATGGAGGAAGATGAGGAGAGCCCGGTGAGGTAAACTAAGGAAAGGATGGAGCGAGAGAGAGGGACGGGAGGAGTCTGAGGTAAACAATGGGAGCTGTGATGTCTGATGGAGAGAGGGATACCTGATCACCATAAGCCAGCAGAAGGCTATGGGTTCACATTACTACAGCTAAGACCTGTCTGTTACACACTCTCTCATATATATATATATATGAGTCTGTGGTTGGCTAATGTGTTTGTTACAGCAGAACTCCAACAGGATAGTGTGTGTATGTGGCATCAAGGTGGGATATGAAACAAAATCCTACACCTGGCATCAGACCGTGGGTGTGTTCTGCTCTCACTCACCCACTAATTAGGCTAATGTGAGAACAGTCCTAATTGGCCTAGGTCAATATATATCTACCCTACCCCCTCTACAGTATCTCTAACCCCTTCTCTTTTAACATTAGGGTGATGTCCTGAGGGTAGGTCGGGTGATGTCCTGAGGGTAGGTCGGGTGATGTCCTGAGGGTAGGTCGGGTGAGGTCCTGAGGGTAGGTCGGGTGAGGTCCTGAGGGTAGGTCGGGTGAGGTCCTGAGGGTAGGTCGGGTGATGTCCTGAGGGTAGGTCGGGTGAGGTCCTGAGGGTAGGTCGGGTGAGGTCCTGAGGGTCGGTCGGGCGAGGTCCTGAGGGTAGGTCGGGTGAGGTCCTGAGGGTAGGTCGGGTGATGTCCTGAGGGTAGGTCGGGTGATGTCCTGAGGGTCGGTCGGGCGAGGTCCTGAGGGTAGGTCGGGTGAGGTCCTGAGGGTAGGTCGGGTGATGTCCTGAGGGTAGGTCGGGTGAGGTCCTGAGGGTAGGTCGGGTGAGGTCCTGAGGGTAGGTCGGGTGAGGTCCTGAGGGTAGGTCGGGTGATGTCCTGAGGGTAGGTCGGGTGAGGTCCTGAGGGTAGGTCGGGTGATGCCCTGAGGGTAGGTTCGGGTGATGTCATGAGGGTAGGTCGGGTGAGGTCCTGAGGGTAGGTCGGTGAGGTCCTGAGGGTAGGTCGGGTGATGTCCTGAGGGTAGGTCGGGTGATGCCCTGAGGGTAGGTCGGGTGATGTCCTGAGGGTAGGTCGGGTGATGTCCTGAGGGTAGGTCGGGTGATGTCCTGAGGATAGGTCGGGTGATGTCCTGATGAGGGTAAGGATGAAGGGTGATGTCCTGATGAGGGTAAGGATGAAGGGTGATGTCCTGATGAGGGTAAGGATGAAGGGTGATGTCCTGATGAGGGTAAGGATGAAGGGTGATGTCCTGATGAGGGTAAGGATGAAGGGTGATGTCCTGATGATGGTAAGGATGATGGGTGATGTCTTGTTGAGGGTAAGGTTGATGGGTGATGTCCTGATGAGGGTAAGGATGATGGGTGATGTCCTGATGAGGGTAACCCTAGAGCCCCAACCCACAGGTAAATCTCCCATCTGACACTGTCACACCTGAATGCACACACACACCAAAATGCATGCGCATTCCCACAAACACACACCTGTCCCCTGGGCCTAGGCCAATTAGGACTGCTCTTACATTAGCCTAATTAGTGGGTGAGTGAGAGCAGAACACACCCACGGTCTGATGCCAGGTGTAGGATTCTGTTTCATATCCCACCTTGATGCCACATACACACACTATCCTGTTGGAGTTCTGCTGTAACAAACACATTAGCCAACCACAGACCCACACGGCTGGACATCTATCATCATCATCTTCATCCCTCATCACTATTTCACCAGCCTGCGGGTGTCCCGAGCAAGAGACACCTTCTACGCACATGGCCCATAATAGGACAGGCTGTGTGTGGTCTCTGTAGTTGAGTTGGTAAAGCATGGTGCCAGTAACACCAGCTAGTGGGTTTGTATACACGCATGACTAAGTCGCTTTGGATAAAACAGTCTGCTAAATGGAATATATTATTACATCAGGGATGGGCACCTGGACCCCTTTTGTAGGCCCACGGATCAATTTCCACACACATTTTTCAGGAACTCAGTCAGGGTCTCAACTTACTTTTGAGTTAGAATAGTAGAAACACAAGGTGACATTTCTAAATGTGGTTGTGCTTCAGCTGTTTCTCTTGTTATGTCAGTCACTCAATTAGCCACGTCAGCTAAACATGTTATATTGTTATGTCAGTCACTCAATTAGCCACGTCAGCTAAACATGTTATATTGTTATGTCAGTCACTCAATTAGCCACGTCAGCTAAACATGTTATATTGTTATGTCAGTCACTCAATTAACCACGTCAGCTAAACATGTTATATTGTTATGTCAGTCCACTCAATTAGCCACGTCAGCTAAACATGTTATATTGTTATGTCAGTCACTCAATTAGCCACGTCAGCTAAACATGTTATATTGTTATGTCAGTCACTCAATTAGCCACGTCAGCTAAACATGTTATATTGTTATGTCAGTCCCTCAATTAGCCACGTCAGCTAAACATGTTATATTGTTATGTCAGTCCCTCAATTAGCCACGTCAGCTAAACATGTTATATTGTTATGTCAGTCCCTCAATTAACCACGTCAGCTAAACATGTTATATTGTTATGTCAGTCCCTCAATTAGCCACGTCAGCTAAACATGTTATATTGTTATGTCAGTCACTCAATTAGCCACGTCAGCTAAACATGTTATATTGTTATGTCAGTCACTCAATTAGCCACGTCAGCTAAACATGTTATATTGTTATGTCAGTCACTCAATTAGCCACGTCAGCTAAACATGTTATATTGTTATGTCAGTCACTCAATTAGCCACGTCAGCTAAACATGTTATATTGGTCAATCTTAACGTGTAGTAATCATGGTCAAATTACCGACCGGGACCCCCATGTTTCATCAGATTAAATGAATATTAAAAACAGCAAACATTGGTCTCATGGCAAGTGTAGAATCGCAGGAAATTCACTCAAAGAATTTTGTTTAGGGCCCCCAAAAGGCTAGGGCCGGTTCTGACTGCATGTGTGAGTATGGATGTGGGTACACGGACCCACAAGCTACTGTGGCACCTCATGATGAGGTCTGCCCATCCTTGTTATATATATTGTGTGTGTGTGTGTGTGTGTGTGTGTGTGTGTGTGTGTGTGTGTGTGTGTGTGTGTGTGTGTGTGTGTGTGTGTTTGAGCCCTAGATCAGAGTGATTGATGAGCAGATGGATCCATGAGTATCTTTTTAGACCCAAACAGAGGATGTAATGAGACTAACTGGTGTGAAACCAAGCTGCCCGGGCTGCACCAGAATACAGAACCCTGGACAGGACTCGGTCAGCGGGAGGGAGGAGAGGAGAAGTTAAGAGACCAGAGTTCAGTAGGTGACACTAGTTTGGTGTTTTATGTTTGAAGCAGGTCAACTCTGGCTCCAACAAGACCGTTTTTTATAGATTTTTTCAAATTTATTTAACGAGGCAAGTCAGTTAAGAACAAATTATTATTTACAATGACGGTCTACACCGGCCAAACCCGGGCGACGCTGGGCCAATTGTGCACCGCCCTATGGGACTCCCAATCACGGACGGATGCGATACGGCCTGGAATCAAACCAGGGAGTCTGTACTGACACCTCAAGCACTGAGATGCAGTGCCTTAGACCGCTGCGCCTCTCGGGAGACAGACATGTTTAATTGATGTTTAATAAACGTCACTAGGAATTTACTTTCACATCCAACTTGTGTAAGAAAAGTTAGGAGTTACTTTCAACTATTCAACATGATTTAGGTAGTCTACACAAATGAGTATGGAGCTGAATAATGTTTATATGTGTTGACATGATAACAGCTGGTTTCCATAGCTAAGCAGGGTACAATAGAGGTATGTATCTGGATGGTAGACTTGATGTGACTGAAGTGAATTACCTCCTGTATTCCACTAGGAGACAATGTTCAGGCAGGAACTGTAGGACTGTGGCGTCACTTTTTATTTCAATGTACCTCTATATTTAGGTTGATGGCATGACGTTGAAACAATGACGTTGTAAAATATGTCTAATCAAATATGAAACGTAATTTCTCCACTGGGATTCTCTGCCTCCAACCCTATTACAGGGGCTGAGTCACTGGCTTACTGGTGTTCTTCCATGCCGTCCATGGGAGGGGTGCGTCACTTGAGTGGGTTGAGTCACTGACGTGGTCTTCCTGTCTGGGTTGGCGCCCCCCCCCTTGGGTTGTGCCGTGGCGGAGATCTTTGTGGGCTATACTCGGCCTTGTCTTAGGACGGTAAGTTGGTGGTTGGAGACATCCCTCTAGTGGTGTGGGGGCTGTGCTTTGGCAAAGTGGGTGGGGTTATATCCTGCCTGTTTGGCCCTGTCCGGGGGTATCATCGGATGGGGCCACAGTGTCTCCTGACCCCTCCTGTCTCAGCCTCCAGTATTTATGCTGCAGTAGTTTATGTGTCGGGGGGCTAGGGTCAGTCTGTTACATCTGGAGTATTTCTCTTGTCTTATCCGGTGTCCTGTGTGAATTTAAATATGCTCTCTCTAATTCTCTCTTTCTTTCTTTCTCTCGGAGGACCTGAGCCCTAGGACCATGCCTCAGCACTACCTGGCATGATGACTCCTTGCTGTCCCCAGTCCACCTGGCCGTGCTGCTGCTCCAGTTTCAACTGTTCTGCCTGCGGCTATGGAACCCTGACCTGTTCACCGGACGTGCTTGTTGCACCCTCGACAACTACTATGATTATTATTATTTGACCATGCTGGTCATTTATGAACATTTAAACATCTTGACCATGTTCTGTTATAATATCCACCCGGCACAGCCAGAAGAGGAATGGCCACCCCTCATAGCCTGGTTCCTCTCTAGGTTTCTTCCTAGGTTTTTGGCCTTTCTAGGGAGTTTTTCCTAGGGAGTTTTTCCTAGCCACCGTGCTTCTTTCACATGCATTGCTTGCTGTTTGGGGTTTTAGGCTGGGTTTCTGTACAGCACTTTGAGATATCAGCTGATGTACGAAGGGCTATATAAATACATTTGATTTGATTTGAATTTCATCCATATTGAATGATGAAAATTATTATGTTTTTAAGTGGAATTGAACAGGATTTCAACTTATACATAGTTCTGATTATAATGTTGAAATTAGACTGATGTGCTGTAACAACCTTTTCATCAGGTTAAGTCAGTGTATTTAAGTTGAAGTTTTACCCACATTTCAATGTTTCCAATGCTGGTTGAAACGAGATGAAAACAGTACTGGTTGACCATGTTGATTCACTTGGCAAATAATGTTGAAACAACGTTAATTCAACCAGTGTGTGCCGAGTGGGTTGTGTGTCTATAAAGCATTGTGACCTGGGATGGCATGGCTTGCAAGGTGATCATCAACCTGAAAATGTACATATTTGTCTCCTTTCCTAACACATTTAGGGGATAGATACGGTCATGTGGCAGGCTGAATATGGCGGAGAGAACTTGCTGCAGTCTAATGAGGATAATCATATTCAGAAGGCTTTGGGTGGGTCACAGCAACGTTTGAGAAGCACTGCTACAGGCCTAACTAAATAAAATGGGCAGACTTTCACACAATAGTTTATTTCGAGCCAAGTCTACTCACTCTCTCCATGCCTATGAACTGTGTGAAGCTCGGTTCAGTGGACTCGTTTCACCTGCATGAGCTTTGATTATTTCGACGGCCAAGCAGAATCAATCAGCGGGGATGTGATGTGTTCAATAAGTTACAAGGTGTGACTGACTCACTTCAGGCAACCATACCTGCACGGTGCTGTCAACGGCGTTTTCCACAAGCCATTTCTCCCCGCGCTACCAACGTCTTACCGTTCGTGAATAATTCAGGGTGAAAAGACTAGAGAGCGAGCTGTCCTAGCTGCTGTTACACAGGGCCACGGTCGGTGTTGAGGTTGTACAGACTCGAACGGATGTCATTGTCCACAAGCTTAACGACAACAACTACCGAACCGTTCACTCTTCGGCTCGTGCACCGTGGTTTTGCGCCCCCCGCCTTTAGCCGAACGCATCCGGTCGATTTGTAGAGTGGTCCCGAGGTAAAACGGACAGGGGAAATAAATAAATAAAGACGAGCTCTCTGGTTTGTCCTGAATTGTAAAGGGGTTGAGGATTGGGTTACCGACCAGGACAAGCCGATCCCTGTGCTATCATGCTAGGTGGGTTTAGGACAATAGATCCGCTCGCAAACTATACATTATTCATGTTCGGACGGAGGAACATGTTCTGGGAGGCCCATTTGGATCCATCAGCGCAATGGCCTGTTTGACTCAACGGAACTTCTGACAAACAAGCTAGGCTACATACTTCAGTTACTTTATCTACTCACCGTTAGATTGGGAATGAGAAAAAACAAATGTGCTCGATGTCAGTTATCTTGTCCAGGCTCTCTCTGTTTCTCAGTCTCTCAGGAACTCTTCTCAAGGCTCAAACTTGATCAACTAGTTGCACTCAAAAGAATCTCTTCCGTTTTAGACTTTTTCTTCCCCAAACTTTTTTGTATTGTGTCATAGAAGGGCGTGTGGCTGGGAAAGGGAGGCGAGTGGCTGGGAAAGAGCAAGGGAGATAGACGAAGGGGGAAGGGCTGCCAACAGATTCATTTTATTGTGTTAATAACTACTCTTTACGATATGAAACGTTGATTTGAACCTTCTGATCAACTAGTGGGTCAGGCGGCGACCCACTGTCTGATTCATATCGCGTGATTTCTGATGATTTCCTCGATTATATCGACTGATTGGTTCTGAATGGGGTGTTAATAACTACTCTATAGTTTAGCAGTTATTTTCATGTTTACAATAGATGGTTTATTGTAGACTATAGCCTATAGTTTGATTCTAAAAACTATTTGTAGCCTTATGATAAACTTAGGTATGCTATTATGAACCCTCCACAAAACATAAAAAGTTACTTAAAATTACTTTCCACAGATCAATGTTAGGGATGGCTGAAATATTTTAGCCACCACATTGCATCAGCACCTTGAGTGAGCAAGTGTGAACAGGCAATAAGGTGTGTGTCTGTGCATGGTAGTAGACCCGAGTCATATTTCCACCACACCCTTATTAAAGTCAACATCAGTTAGAGTTTATTCAACCACATTGCTCAGACACACAAACCATAATGTATAATTATTCACAAAGCAAGGAGAAACTTAGTCATGTAGAACTCAGATACATTAAGATCATATTCACAGCCATGTTTTTAGTCAGTTGGTTATTTACACGTAGGCTACATTCTCCCGCGGCATGTATTCATGGATGCCAAGGGAAGCCAGGCTTCCCCAAGAAATGGACAACAAAAATAAACAGATAAAATAATGTATCTTTTGTCTCTGTGTTTCATACATTTTTTTCCTTCAATTCACAAGAGGTTGAATAGATCTCACTGGAGAAAGCAACCAAGCGAGCGAAACAGCACCCCTCTGTCTCTGTATGTGTAGCCCATCTATCTAATGCTGTCTACTCAAAAAGAGAATGATATTGTTGCCGCCTGTAGCATTGAATGCAAGGGAAGCCAGTGAGCATTTGGCCTCCCTTGATAAAAAAATGATACAATGATAGTTTATTTCAAAGCTGATTGGCTAAGTAAACTCAGCTGTGAATGGTCCTGGCCCAGCCTGAAAAAGTGTCAAGGGAAGCCAGTTTGGATTTGGCTTCGCACCAATCACATCACATCAAAAGCCAAACGTCATTGACAGAAAAAACTTGAATTGTTGCATCTCGTTGTGTTGTTGTCCTCTGGTGGCTAGCTAGCTAAAATTGGCCCTTTCCTAAATTAGCCATGGATGGAGAGGGATTTGGACATGTGGTTTTACTTACAGTGCATTTGGAAAGTATTCAGAACCCTTGACCTTTTGCACATTTTGTTACGTTACAGCCTTATTCTACACACAGTACCCCATAATGACAAAGCAAAAACAGTTTTTTAGAAATGTTTGCAAATAAAAGAGAAGAAACTGAAATATCACATTTACATAAGTATTCAGACCCTTTACTCAGTATTTTGTTGAAGCAACTTTGGCAGCGATTACAGCCTTGGGTCTTCTTGGGTATGATGGTACAAGCTTGGCACAGCTGTATTTGGGGAGTTTCTCCCATTTTTCTCTGCAGATCCTCTCAAGCTCTGTCAGATTGAATGGGGAGTGTCGCTGCACAACTATTTTCCGTTCTCTAGAGATGTTAGATCTTGTTCAAGTCCGGTCTGTGGGTGGGTCACTCAAGGACATTCAGAGACTTGTCCTGAAGGCACTCCTGCATTTTCTTGGCTGTGTTCTTAGGGTAGTTATCCTGTTGGAAGGTGAACCTTTGCCCCAGTCTGAGGTCCTGAGTGCTCTGGAGCAGGTTTTCATGAAGTATCGCTCTGTAAATCGTTCCCTCGATCCTGACTAGTCTCCCAGTCCCTGCCGCTGAAAAACATCCCCACAGCAAGATGCTGCCAGCAACATGCTTCACTGTAGGGATGGTGCCTGGTTTCCTACAGACGTGACGCTTGGAATTCAGGTCAAAGAGTTCAACCTTGATTTCATCAGACCTTATTTCTCATGGTCTGAGAGTCCTTTAGGTGCCTTTTGGCAAACTCCAAGCGGGCTGTCATGTACATTTTATAGAGGAGTGGCTTCAGTCTGGCCACTCTGTAGCGGCTCTACTGTGCACCACAGGAGAACCAAGAAATTAAGAGCGACATCACGGCTGTCTTTTAGGCTTTTATGTTGATCTGCAATAGTATTGTTAAAAGACAGGACAGGAACACATCAGTCTCCAATGCACCATCTGACAAGCTGTTCTACACAGGCGCATGAAGAAAGGTAAAACACATATCCTATCTCACATCCCCAATACATTGCTAGGTGCTTTCAGTGTTGACAGTACCAAAATACAACAACTTCATGTACAAAAACACTGCAACACAAACAAGTTACAACGTGAAATCGCCTTTATC
Organism: Salmo salar; assembly: GCF_965601325.2. Lineage (NCBI taxonomy): Eukaryota > Metazoa > Chordata > Actinopteri > Salmoniformes > Salmonidae > Salmo > Salmo salar. The sequence goes on from NC_138292.1 coordinate 17,697,801, forward strand.
CCATTCAGACCTTAGAGGGCCAAAACTACATCTCCCATAATGCAACACCATCACTAGTCGGTAGCTCAGCTAGCCGTCTGCATCACAGAAAGGCATGCTAGCTAGCAACACTTTTAGCACTCTGTAACTATATTAATAACAACAATAAAACTCTGAAAGTTACGTGTTTCAATAGTCTCACACTCCCTTATAACAATATCTACAGCATTAACCTTGGGATGTTTTATTTATTTCACGTTACGGACTTCTACAAAGGACTAATCTGCAACCCATACCTTTCTCTCTGTGTTTTCTCAGACTGAGGAGAACGGGAGCTATGGGTAGTACCAGGGTGTTAGTAGGTGACGTAAGCACCCAGATAAAATAAAATACATTTAATGAAATAAAACCCGAAGATGTTAACATCATTCAGCAACTGTAGCTGCCCACCTAACATCAACAGGCATCCCCAGTAGCGCAACAATTAAAATTAGAAACCAAAAACAAAGTTCCTGGCGATCATAGCGATCTGACTCCCCCCTTCTGTCTGAATTTGGAACATTCCTGTTCGCGGGCTTTGGCCACTGACCCTCAACCTGATTGTTCTGCTCTGCGTTGTGTACTATTCCAATAATCTGACGTTTGCTGGAATAACCATTTTAACTCTACTACAACTCTATGAAAAAGGCCTGATTGGTAGAGTCCTGTAGAGATGGTTGTCCTTCTGGAAGGTTCTCCAATCTCCATAGAGGAACTCTGGAACTCTGTGACCATTGGTCACCTCCCTGACAAAGGCCCTTCTCCCCTGATTGCTCAGTTTGGCCGGGCAGCCAGTTCTAGGAATAGTCTTGGTGTTTCCAAATTTAATTTAACCTTTAACTAAGCAAGTCAGTTAAGAACAAAATTCTTATTTACAATGACGGCCTACCCCGGCCAAACCTGGACGACGCTGGGCCAATTGTGTGCCGCCCTAAGGGGCTCCGAATCACAGCCGGTTGTGATACAGCCTGGATTTGAACCAGGGACTGTAGTGACGCCTCTTGCACTGAGATGCAGTGCCTTAGTCCGCTGCGCCACTCAGGAGCACCATTTAAGAATAATGGAGGCCACTGTGTTCTTGTGGGCCTTCAATGCTGCAGAAATGTTTTGGTACCCTTCCCCAGATCTGTGCCTCAACACAATTCTGTCTTGGAGCTCTACGGACAATTCCTATACGACCTCATGGCTCGGTTTTTGCACTGTAAACTGTGGGACCATATATAGACAGATGTGTGCCTTTCCAAATCATGTCCAATCAATTGAATTTACCACAGATGGACTCCAGCCAAGTTGTCGAAACATCTCAAGAATGATCACTGGAAACAAGATGCACTTCAACTCAATTTCGAGTCTCATAGCAAAGGGTCTGAATACTTTCGTAAATAAGGTATTTCAGTTTTTTATTTGTAATACATTTGCAAAAATGTCTAAACCTGTTTTTGCTTTGTCATTATTGCGTGTGTATTGTGTGTAGATTGATGAGGAACGTGTTATTTAATCCATTTTAGAATAAGGCTGTAACGCAACAAAATGTGGAAAAAGTCAAGGGGGCTGAACACTTTCAGAATCCACTGTGATTCTATGTTCTGGCCAATGATTATAATGGCCATTCTGATCCAACCATAAAGTCATACATTGTGCCTCTGGCCTGAGAGGATGGAAGTTCAACATAGCTAGATGTAATAGGGTAATATTAACAAGCTGGCTAATCGTTGCCCATGAAGGGAAGTAAGACTAGCAAGCAAGCATTTTAGCCAGGTAGTCTAGGACAACAAAAACTAAAAGCGCGTACTGTATGACAAAGTCATAGACTGTTTTGGCAACATGAACGAGAGGAGGATGGCATTGGTGTGTCTACAAGTAGGGTGAGTCAACATGTTTTTTTCTACTTACGCACACACACACTAAGTTAATTAGACTAAATTGTTTTTGGAATCTTTCAGTTGTCACTGTATTAGGCTAAGCAGGGGTGAGTTGATGATGTTGACGTTGAAATGGTGCTGGAATAATGGAGGCAGCTCCTGTTTTCTTTGTGATTTGCGATAACTGGTGTTCTAAATCAATAGTTGTATAGTAGTCCAAAAATGTCAAAAACATGAACTTGCTTTACCATGCTGTAGGTGATGTTACTGTACATACAATATGCTTTGTGGACTTCCCTAGACAGAGGTTGCTATGCGGGAAAAAAAAGACGTTTGGTTGAATTTATTCAGCCACTCTGTCTTCTTGTCGTCTCGGCCTTAGGCCTATATATCACGGTGTCAAGGCATATGAACTAACAGGTTACAGAGCAAACAACGCAATTATCACAACACATAGGTTGTAATATGGCTTTTATTTTTCTGTCTTGGCTTCCCCATTGATTTGACCCACTCACTGCTACTGATTCTCCCTAGTCTGGGAGCCAGATATTCTGCTGCTTCAGCCAACTCCTTCCCTGCTGTCATACCAAACATGTTTTGTCATAGCAATCATCATTGGCTGAAGCACTAAGACTGCAAGACTGACATCCAGGCTATGTCTACAATTCTTTACTCCTGCCTAGTGCCTATACGCTTAACAATGGTGTTTTTCTCGTTCTGTCCTACAGCCTCCTGTTCATTTGACAAGAGGTACAACCTCCTGGAAAACACTAGCAGTCTCATTCACAACAGGGCCAGAATAAATTCTGCTTACACACCAAGATTCTCAATTTACACAGACAATGCAGACACAGTCTGATGCCATCACTGCTCCCGCTGTGTGTGTGTGTGTATGCAGTATTAGTTTTAGTCTGGCTAGTTTGGCGAGACATAATTATACTCTCAAAACAAGGAGGGAATTTTGGCTGCGACAGAAAGGGAGAGAGAGGAGAGAGAAAGAAAGAGGGAGAGAGTGAGTAAGGTCAGGTAGTCATAGATACTATAGTTGTATGATTCATCCATGTTTTTATTTTGCTGGACCAATCCTCCATAGCTTTATGAAGCACTTGACAATTTAGAAACACAACATGGGGATAACCATACCATTAGAATAAGTTATCATTGTAATTATATGGTAGTAACAGAACAAGACATGGAGACATCCTATTGGATAAAGCCGCCGTGTTGATTTGCTAGTCGTCCAATCAGCTGCCAGAACTCCAGGAAGGTGAGCTCTCCGTCGTTGTTCTCGTCAATTGAGTCCATGAGTCGGCCGATGACAGCTGGGTCACCAGCGTTCTACAGGGAGGCAATAAGGGCCGTCAGAATCACTAGTTAAGAGGCTTCCTTTCCTCTTCTTCTCAGATTCAGAACCACACTGACTGATCTGATTATGCTTGTCAGAAAAGCCATGTGACGAGAAGAAACCTTTCTACCATCTGAGGTCATGAGAAGGGAACAAGGAAATTAAGCTATTTTCTAGGTGTCACTATTTGGCCATTCTAGAAAGGATGGCGGTACAGCACTTTACAAGCACAAATGCAAATGTCTATTTTAGTATGGCCATACTGATATACCACAGGAGGCAGAGGTTGGAAGGACAAGAGGCATCTGTGCTGTCTATGTCCCCATCTAGAGGAAATGAAGTGGACCAAAAACTGATGTTGTGGCTCACCAACCCTGCTCCTGGAGAGCTAAAGGGTGGACGCTTTTGTTACAGCCCAGCACTAATCATCAAGCTGAATCAGTTGTATTATAGCTGGACTGGAATAAAAGCCTGTGATCACGGGTTATTATAGTATTACTCAAACGTTACCACAGTATAATTAACATGTAATTACCTTAACGAAGTTGGGGAGTTGTGTTTTGACCAGGCTCTGGAACTCATCTCTGCTCAGTGTATCTGAGGATCCATCACTTCCAGCAAACGCCTTGAACTGGGACACGAGTACACCAATGGCTGACTCCATCACTGACAGAGAGAGAGAAACGGGAAGAAAGAATGGAGAAGAGGTAGTGTTCTAATGGGACTAAACAGAATGCAATACAGACAGAGGAGCGGTTATTGAACTGAAAAATCATATAAATACGTAGATAAAATACTACAGACCACGTCAGGTCAAAGACAGCATTGAGAAAAAACAGCAAGTGTTACAGAGGAGGAGAGAAAGAGACGGGAGGACAGGAGATAGAAACATTAAACAGAGAGGGAGATAAAAGATAGATGTATATTCAACTTATAGAGAAATATGGAGGTAGATTAGAATGATTAACTCACCTGGACACTGCTGCCGGTGGCTGAGGTGGTGAGTGTGTTGAGGTGGTATGTGTGAAGGCAAGCTTTTCTCTCTCTCGCTCTCTCTTTTTCTCTCTTATACTCACCTCCTCTTCATAAAATCAAGCCCCCCCTCATCTCTTGTAAATGTTTCTCATGTCATGGCGTCCATTCCGTCCACTTCAAGGTTAAGGTGTCTGTAATAGTGTAAGCTAAATTACTCCACACTGACCACTGGTTTCTTTCCATGACGTGATTATTGGATTTATACAACACTGAAAAGCACTCACCTTCAGACAGGAAACCACACGTGTTCATTTAACCATTTATTATTAAAGATTACAATACGTTAGTCTAGGCATTAGGCTCTGCTCCTTCGGGGTAGCTCACTGCTAGAGCATGCATAATGTTAAGCTAAGATTAATTACAGGCAGAGAGCAAGGTGTGCTATACCAATCACCCTGCAGGAAGGAAACACAGAACCTAACAGGTGGAGGCTGTGGTGGCTGGTGGGTAAGCAGAAAACAGACATGTTACAGCAATAGTACTATGTCACCAAGAACACCAGCGCATAGCTTGTGTGGGGCAGCCATCATAGAAGTGTGTGCAGAACCTGGTGGATTAAATAGACCACCATATTAACGTAGAGTGATGATCTCATTGATGCAATATCGGCTGTTGCAACACCCAGGTTTCCTGTCTGGCTGCCATATGAATGTAAAAAGTCGCTATGCTTATGCTAAAACCTCTCAGAACAGCTCTTCTGGTTTACTTAGCTTTGGGCAGAACAAATCAACTTCATCATCAGCAGAAATGAGGGATTGTGTATTGCATGTTTCGCCCTTTGGCTTGCATTTAGAATATTATATTGATTTGAGCCTGTCTTGATTCAAATCTAACATCAGTGTTATAAAGTCAGATTTACTGTGAGTGTAGTTACGTGAATCTCTCATTCTGACCAGAGTCAAAGGGTAGCAAATGATTCCCACCCTCTGGCATGAGTGGCATCTCCTCTCCTAGTCAAACTATATCTAACATTAACCTCACAACTAATGAGACAGAGGAGTCTGAATCCAACTCCACTGAGTGAGGGGTTTGATGTGACATCATGCACGTATACATTCATGCTCACACACTCACAGGAAATGCACAGTTTAATTCCATTGCAGTTGAATGTCAGTTTAATAATTGAGCAAACAGAGCGATGCAGATATAACTACAAAAACATTTGTCCAACACTATTATCTTATGTATTTGAAAATGAAACACACACACACACAGGGCTTTGCCTGAAGGTTTAGACTATTCCAAATCTTAAAAAGACACGTCCCCCATTTATTCATGCAAAGCTGTAGAAATGCATCATCAGCATGATTAGTCAGCAGCTATCACACAGACCAGAATGGCTTATTAACCCTCATCTCTCAGCCTGTAGCAATGGATGTCTCTAGTGATGACAAGACACACTGTCCTTCTGCTGCAGAGGGTTAGAACGAACAGGCCCTGGTACTTACTGAGGAGAGGGCAGGTAGACAGCATACACCACTTTCAAACACACACACACACACAGACAAGCACTCTTGCAAGCATGCACACACACATTTTAGTCAGTATAGCTGAGACATCAGCTATACTATGTGGGTCTCTGCTTTAGATGGGAGGAGTGTTGCACTATAAAGCTACTGTAAACTCACACTGCATCAATGAGTTAGAGTGCAACATGTATTAAAATAAATGGTCATTTACTGGAAACAATATCTAACCAACTGAAATGTGTTGTTTCCATGGGAGAATGTTTAGCTTATTAATGTTGTCTTTGTGCTCAAATACACACAGCACAGATCTAAGAACAGTTAATTGAACAATCAGTGAATGAAAGAAAGGAGACGAAGGAAAGGTAGCCTAGCATTTAAGAGCATTGGGCCAGTAACCGAAAGGTTACTGGTTCGAATCCCAGAGCCGACTAAGTGAAACATATGCCGCCGTGCCCTTGAGCAAGGCACTTAACCCTGTAAGTCGGTCTGGATAAGAGCGTCTGATAAATGGAAGGCAAAGAAATCAACGTCAAAATATTATGCAAAAAAAAAATCCAGAAAGGAGTCACTTGACGTCACCCTTATCTGAGATCAGTAGCTAACACTCTATCTCTCTAAACGTAGACTGTAGAACATCGCGGGGAACACGCAGATGACTTCAGGATGCTTCCGGAGGATCATGCTGCAAAATGAACGTAGAATGAAAGGACATTTGAAAACACATACAGTATGTTATATACTGTAACACTACTAGGGTCAGGTTGACCTTCTGTGTAACTGAGTTACAAAGTTACTCATTACAGTGGAGTGGTTACACTTCAGATAGAAATAGATTACTTTCATGAGAATAGCAGGACAAATGGTGCAAGGTCTGATCTGACCCCTTCTCTCACCAGTTCGTCTGCGTCTCTCTCTGCGATGTTTCGTCGTAAACGCTCCCAAAACGTTACCCTCTCATCCTCATCCTGGGGCCAGTCCAGGTAGGTCCGGGTTCTGGCCAGCTTAGCCAGCCTGCAACACAAACACCCAGTACATCATATCACTACTGTTCATATACAATGTATTCCATTCTACGTTCAGTCCATTCAGGAGATGAGTTGGTGTGTGTTACCTGTGGAAGGCGGACAGCTCGAAGGGGGAGATGTGTTCTAGGAAGATGAGGATGAGTCTGTGGCTGTGCTCAGACAACAGGCGGTGTGTAGCCACTCTCATCTCCAGGCCACACCAGTCACTCCTCAGGTAGCGTCTTGTCAACACACACACCGTCCTCCTGCTGCAGTAGATGTTCTCAGCGATGTTATCCACGATGCCCTTCCCTACCTGGGACAGGACACAACAGGCTGGGTGCTGTTTATCAATCTAATCTAATGTATTTGTGGTTGTACTTTGTACCATTATAGCACCATATTCTCCATTCTCACACACACTTCCATGTCGAAGTGCGCGTGCGCACACACACACACACACCTCAAAGTCTCGGTGGTGTAGACACAGTCGTAGTCGTGGCTCCCCCTCCTCCTCTAGCATCGGGGCCATCTCTCCCAGTACCCACGCCTCGTCAAGACTGCTGAACGACACAAACGCATCATACCTCACCTCCTCTTCCTCCTTCTCCTCTCCCTCCTCCCCCTCTCCCCCATCCTCCTCTTCCTCCTCCACCACCTCTTCCCCACACGTCGCTCCACCCATCCTCTCAGACGAAAGAATAGTACGACACAGGGCCAGCGGAGGAAGCGGTATCCTAGCGCCAAGCACAGTAGGGTGCACAAAGCAGCCATTGTGGAGACGTAGGACAGGAAGTCGTCTTCGGTCTGGCAGAGGCGCTCCATGGTGGACAGGAAGTTGAGTCGCTGGTAGTGCCAGATGCACTGCTGTTGCTGCAGGAGCACCACCTGAATCCATAACCAATCAATCATTAATCATCTGTAATCAATATACTGTATCAACCCTAGTCAACACCACCTCTTAAAGACAATTATCAAAAATATATAAATTGTCTGTTGTTGAAAGATTCTAATCAATATCATTTGTTGTTCACAGCACCCGTTAAAGACCAGAAATCATCAAACATAAATACATGATCCCTAGTAAAAACCTGTTACCTGTTATTTATCAACAATAATCTATATGTTATCAGCAGATCAGAGCTTTAGTTGGACCTGACTTCTTCTACCTGTGTTTTACGAGAGTTGTCGGCCCAGTCCAGAAGCCAGCCGTTGGAACAGTCACAGCGGAAGTCGACCTGGTCAAAGACCAGCGTGGAGAGAGACAGCAGGGGAATGAAGACCCCCTCCAACAGGATCAGAGGGCTCTCACTGTACAGCCTCAACACACGTAGAGACACCAGGTCTGTAAACATGGACTGGAGGGAGGGAGGGAGGGAAAGAGGGAGGAAAAGAGAGGGTGAAAGAAAGAGAGTAATGAGAAGGGGAGAGAGGGAGATACAGTAATGACAATGTGAGGGAGGGAGATAGAGTAATGAGAAAGAGAGCGAGAGATCTGAAGTCAAATTTTTACTGTTTGCTGATGATCTGGTGCTTCTGTCCCCAACCAAGGAGGGCCTACAGCAGCACCTAGATCTTCTGCACAGATTCTGCCAGACCTGGGCCCTGACAGTAAATCTCAGTAAGACAAAAATAATGGAGTTCCAAAACAGGTCAGTTGCCAGGACCACAAATACAAATTCAATCTAGACACTGTTGCCCTGGAGCACACAAAAAACTATACATACCTCGGCCTAAACATCAGCACCACAGGTAACTTCCACAAAGCTCTGAACGATCTGAGAGACAAGGCAAGAAGCGCCTTCTACGCCATCAAAAGGAATATAAAATTTGACATCCCAATTATGAACTGGCTTTAAAATACTTGAATCAGTTATAGAACCCATTGCCCTTTATGATGGTGAGCGGACCCCAGACTTCACAAACTAAGAATTCACAAAATTGGACAAACAACAAATTGAGACTCTGCATGCAGAATTCTGCAAAAACATCCTCTGTGTACAACGTAAAACATCAAATAATGCATGCAGAGCAGAATTAGGTACCCGCTAATGATCAAATACCTGCTAATGATCAAAATCCAGAAAAGAGATATTAAATTCCACAACAACCTAAAAGGAAGTGATTCCCAAACCTTCCATAACAAATCCATCACCTACAGAGAAATTAACCCAGAGAAGAGACCCCTAAGCAAGCTGGTCCTGGGGCTCTGTTCACAAACAGACCCCACAGAGCACCAGGACAGCTAGACCCAACCAAATCATGAGAAAACAAAAAGATAATTACTTGATACATTGGAAAGAATTTACCAAAAAACTGGAATGCTATTTGGCCCTAAACAGACTGTACACAGTAGCAGAATACCTGACCACTGTGACTGAACCAAAATTAAGGAAAGCTTTGACTATGTACAGATTCAGTGAGCATAGCCTTGCTATTGAGAGGTCGCCATAGGCAGACCTGGTTCTCAAGAGGAGACATTGCCCACAGTGTGCCATCACAGCAGCAAGATTTGTGAACTGTTTCCACAAGAAAAGGGGTTGTACAACCCATATTTATGTTTATTTATTTTCCCTTTTGTTCTTTAACTATTTGCACATCATTATAACACTGTATATAGCCATAATATGACATTTGAAATGTCTCTATTTCTTTGAAACTTTTGTGAGTGTAATGTTTACTCTTCATTTATTGTTTATTGTCTATTTCACTTGCTTTGGCAATGTAAACATATGTTTCCCATGCCAAAAAAGCCCTTTGAATTTAATTGAATTGAGAGCGAGAGATACAGTAATGTGGAAGAGCATTGGCAGTAACACGTGATGCCATCACTAGAAGGATCTAAGGGCTCTCAATGTGAAGGTAGAGACACCAGGGTCATTATCAGTAGGCATGAAACTAAAAGCGGTTGGAAAAACGATCTATCAATGAATGATTCGATTGATGGACCAATAGCTAGTTAGTACCCTGGTGAGGAAGTTGAGACGACAGTTGATCAGCACTAGGCTCCTGAGCTCCGTCAGGTTCCTGAAGGTAACACTGGGGTCTGTGTGGTTGGAGAAGTTCAAGTTGGTCAGTTTGAGCCTCTTCAGCTTTCGTAGCTGGTTGATGGTGGTGTAGGGGGTGGCAAACTTCTCAGGGTTGGCTGAGAACTCAAACGACTCCAGGTTGAGGAAGTAGGGGGCCAGGAAAATGCTTCTGCAGTCAAATGTTGTCCCCTCGCCCACCTATTTTCAGAATATTTGTATTATTAAGATTACCGGAAAATTACTGGTAGCTAGCCAGATCAGTGTCTGCTGCAGCCAAGTCCTTCAGCACAACATTGTTGAGGCATGACAATAAAAATGAATTGGCAGTAGCAGAAACTTATCTGACTAGCTACCAGTATGATACATTTTCCTGTACAAGATCTGCTGATTGGCTATAAAGCAGTGTTCTTCAATCCTGGTCCTGTGGAACCACAGCTTGATATAAGTTGATCAGGTGAACCAACCCACTGGGCACAGACATCATTTGGTTGAGTTGTCAACTGATGTGAATTGAACATGAAATCAACAACAAATGTCACCATGTCATTAGATTTAGGTTACAAGTGTGGTGAAGAAAATACTAAATGTTCTTAGGTTGATGACTTTTTGCAAACTTGACTTTTTTCCAATCAGTTTTCCACTTTGATTCATCGTCATTACAGATATATTGTTGTTGCTTGAAATGATGTGGAAAGAACATTGATTCAATTAGTTTTTGCCCAGTGGGAAGTGTGTTAGTACTGGAGGATGGAGCAATAGCCTGCACACCTTTACTTCCGCCAGGACCATGGTTGAAGATTACTTCTAGACATCACATTGAGATACAACACAGAGTAACTCCTCATCCTGGCCCACCTTCAGCTCTCGGACCATGGGGAACATGTTGTTGTCACAGTCAGAGGACTGGATCATCTTCCCTCTGAGTTCCAGGACCATGGGGAACTCAGGAGCAGGAACATGGCCTACGGTGAGGTAGGGTCCTGGACCTGTGTCGATGAGGAGGTGCTGGAGCTTGGTGGGGAAGCCCAGGAACAGCATGTTGAGGTAGAGCTGGTAGATAATGTCTATCTCTCCCAGGCTGAGGTCTTGGAGTCGATGCTGTCTACGGAACACCCCATGAGCGATGCCCCTCGAGATCTTGTTCCCTTCCAGGAGGAGAACCTACAGTCACATCATCAATAATTGATTACCATAATCTGTTTCCCCTCCAAACATATAGCACTTAGCACATCAACACAAATACCCTGATCTGACCTCTAGAGCAGGCAGACCCTCAAAGTCGTCTTTTCCCAGCAGGGAGATTTTGTTGTGGGTGAGGTCGAGGACGCGGAGGAGCGGCATCCCCTGGAGAGCCCGGTGGGCCAGGGAGGAGATATGGTTCCCACTCAGGTCCAAACGCTCCAGCAGGGGCATACAGGAGAACTGAGAATGATCATGATAACCATCATACTCATCGCCATACTGATTTTATATAGCATCATACAAATATCTCAAGTCAGCAAAGTTATTGTATCTCAGTTAGTTGAGGTATAGACATTAAACAGAAGTGACACAGACTGACTGACCTGATCAGTGGTGATCTCAGTGAGGTGGTTGCCATGGAGAATGAGAGAGGTGAGGTTCCACACCCTCCCTCCCCCTGCAGAGCAGAACGAGGCATTGGTCAGCTTGGTCAGGACCATCATCAGACCCTGTATCTGACCGGTACCAGTCCAGAACCCCAGGTCCATACCAGACAGATCCTCAGAAGTCACAGACAGCTGCCTCAGACCAGGACCACACCTACAGAGTCAGGGTTAGCATCTTACAACATTAGCCTGGTTGACAGATCTGTTCCTGTGCTCATTTGTTGTTCATAGTCATGGCAATGAATTTTTACATTCAAAAGATCAATAGGAGTCCTGTAGCTCAGTAGGTAGAGCATGGCACTAGTAACGGCAGGATAGTGGATTCCATTCCTGGGAACACCCATAGGTAAAATGTATGAACACATGACTAAGTCGCTTTCAAATCAAATTGTTTAGTCACATGCGGCGAATATAACAGGTGTAGACCTTACAGTGAAATGTTTACACACGAGCCCCTAACCAACAATACAGTTTAAAAAAATATATATGAATAAGAAATTAAAGTAACAAGTAATTAAAGACAGCAGTAAAATAACAATAGCGAGACTATATACAGGGGGGTACCGGTCGAGGTAATTGAGGTAATATGTACATGTAGGTAGAGTTATTAAAGTGACTATGCATAGATTATAACAACAGAGGGGACCAGCGTTGTGAGGGCAAGGGGGGGGGGGTCTTCCTTACCTGTGGCGGTCCTCATGAGAGCCCGTTTCACCCTAGCGCGTGATGGTTTTTGGGAGTGCACTTGAAGAAACTTTCAGAACTCTTGACATTTTCTGGATTGACTGACCATCTCTTGAAGTAATGGACTGTCATTTCTCTTTGCTTATTTGAGCTGTTCTTACTATAATATGGGCTATCTTCTGTATACCATCCCTACCCTGTCAAAACACAATTGATTGGCTCAAACGCATTAAGAAGGAAAAAGTCCACAAATTAACAAGGCACACCTGTTAATTGAAATGCATTCCAGGTGACTACCTCATGAAGCTGGTTGAGAGAATGCAAAGAGTGTGAAAAGCTGTTATCAAGTCAAACGGTGGCTACTTTGAAGAATCTTAAATATATTTGGATTTGTTTAACACTTTTTTGGTTACTGCATGATTCCATATGTGTTATTTCATAGTTTGGATGTCTTCACTATAATTCTACAATGTAGAACATTTTTAAAACAAAACAAAGAAAACCACTTGAATGAGGTGTGTCCAAACTTTGACTTGTACTAATACACACACACACACACACACAAGGACCTTTTCAAGACAGGTCTCCCCCTGTCTGTTTGCCCACAGAGCATATCTGACTACAAACTATAGACTGTATGAGGACGTACTATTGTATAGTGCTGATCTCTGTTCTATTGTCCTGGTTGTATGTAACCAACCTGAGGTCAGTGATCTCTGTTCTATTGTCCTGGTTGTATGTAACCTACCTGAGGTCAATGATCTCTGTTCTATTGTCCTGGTTGTATGTAACCTACCGGAGGTCAGTGATCCGTGTGCACTCAGCATAGGGTCCCAGGCCAGGCTTAAGGGAACACTGAATGAACCCTCCGATGTCTTTCTGTGCATACATATCCTCCTCATAGCAGTCACAGTGATGCCTGATCACCCCCTCTGCTCCGTCACACACACACAAGAGCAGCAGCACACTGACACCGGGCCTCCACACCCAAAACACAAACGCTCACCTCAGTGTTCCGTGTTTAAAAACTGTCTTCCTTTGCCAGACCTCTGTGCTTCTATGGAGGGAGAGATCTGTACTTCTGCTTACAATACTTCTGTCGACACCTAGACAGCTAGTCTGGTGCAGAATACTAGAGAACAACCTTTAAATGTCTTGAGAAAAGGGAAGTGAAAACAATGTCTTTATTTTAAACCTGCACAACAACTTTATCAGTAGTCAAATAGAGGTTCTCTGTTGCTGCGAAGTGCTAAAGGTGAATTACCAGGCCTGTAACAGACAGAACAGCAATACTTTTCATTCTCACCTCTCACCACTAATCAGATGGCATGAAGCTGACATCTTGGACACAACAACACGACAACTGTTCTTCGGAAGGTCAAAGCTTCATTTATTAGGTTGCTTTTATCACAATCGTACCATATTACATTTGCACATTTAAAGCACACAAAGTGGAGTTTTGAAAGATGCTGCTGTAAGCCCACGTGGTTCAACTTGAATGTCCAGTCAATCAATCTTTTAGTGGATATGGGCTTGTCAATCATCAGTTTTACACAGTTACCATCATGTAAACATAGGGCATCAGTAAGACTTTATTTTACAGCCCTGCTTCATCTGGTATCTACCAGGTATTTACTATGAAACTATGGTAACAAGTCATACTTTCTGGTACTCATCACAAATAATTCAACAGAATTAGAAACTATTACAATTAATATAAAAAAAAAAAGAATACAAAAGTTGTTATTAGGTGGTTATTCTGATGTAATGATCATTCTACTATGTAAGTAAATACCAGGTAAACACAGGCCTGTAAAGACCAGTTGAACCACAACATCCAACTGTTTTCTTTCCTGAAGACAATCCTTATCTTAAGTGCCATGAGCATTTTGCTTCATAATAACTGTTGCAACATAACCAAAAGTAAAGACGTTTTAGTGTTTTCAATACATTCCCTCTTTATCCAAAAGGATGGATGCATGGTGAACATATTACATTGTCTCCAAAGCAAGTTAATGTGCCTTTTGACATTTATAAAATCCTCTATTTTATTTTAAATAGAATATATCATTCAAATGTTTTGTAAGAGTGTGGTGTTTTAGTGCACTATTTACAACCTGTTGAACATTGACATGAAAATATAGACCTGCATCACCATCACGTTACATTCACTCCTCCTCCTCAGTACTTCAGTCACTTTGTAAATCTATCCTTTAATGACTTTTAAAGAGCATGTCTCACAAACAAAAATAAAGTTATTAATAAATAAGTTAACAGAAATGATTGACATGAATGAAAGCTACCAACACTACACGCGGCCAGTGAAAGGGTTAACTTGGCAGTGCACGATGCATAGTGTAATCTATAGAGGAAACACACTCCTCTTTATGAAACAGTGTTACACCACTGTTTTAGGCTAGCGATCCTGGGTGGTTTGGTTTCCTATGTGCTTGGGGACAGTAAGAGGTTAGGCGAGGGGTTGATTTGGGATTGGCCATTGAGAGACAAGTTCTAGTCCCCTCCCACTAGCTATGTTAAGACTGCTGGATGGGTCTCTGTTTCCTCAGTACCACTGGCCTGCTAGTCTCTCTCTCTACTCCCATCAACAACTTCACATATCCCTCTGAAATGAATGCCTGAGGTGTGTGTGTGTAATACATTATTCAAACTGTTGAAATGGAAAATAGCATAAGATTAAAGACAGTAGATAGTGAAACACATCCAAACACACACTATATTTCTGGGAACCAGAAGTCCCCACAAGAAGAGTAAACAAACAAATTTGACCAACTGGGGACATTTTGTTAGTCCCCAAGGTCAAATGCCTTTTCTAGGGGGTTTAGGGTTAAGGTTAGAATTAAGTTCAGGGTTATGAGCTAGGTTTAGTTTTGGGGTTAGGAGCTAGGTTTAAGGATTAATGTTAGGGTACAGGATTTTGAATGGGTCACTTAGAAATGTCCTTGTTTTTGAATGAAAGAAAAGCAATTTTTTTGTCCATTACAATATCAAATTGATTAGAAATACAGTGGAGACATTGTTAATGTTGTAAATGACAATTGTAGCTGGAAACGGCTGATTTTTAATGGAATATCTACAAAGGCGTACAGAGGCCCATTATCAGCAACCATCACTCCTGTGTTACCTAATTCAATTTTAAAAAGGCTAATTAATCATTAGAAAACCCTTTTGCAATTATGTTAGCACAGTTGAAAACTGTTGTACTGATTAAAGAAGCAATACAACTGGCCATCTTTAGACTACTTGAGTATCTGGAGCATCAGCATTTGTGTGTTCGATTACAGGCTCAAAATGGCCAGAAACATAGCCCTTTCTTCTGAAACTCGTCAGTCTATTCTTGTTCTGAGAAATAAAGGCTATTCCATGGGAGAAATTGCCAAGAAACAGAAGATCTCGTACAACGCTGTGTACTACTCCCTTTACAGAACAGTGCAAACTGGCTCTAACCAGAAAAGAAAGAGGAGTGGGAGGCCCCGGTGCACAACTGAGCAAGAGGACAAGTACATTAGAGTGTCTAGTTTGAGAAACAGACACCTCACAAGTCCTCAACTGGCTTCATTAAATAGTACCCGCAAAACACCAGTCTCAACGTCAACAGTGAAGAGGCGACTCAGGGATGCTGGCCTTCTAGGCAGAGTTCCTCTGTCCAGTGTCTGTGTTATTTTGCCCATCTTAATCTTTTCTTTTTATTGGCCAGTCTGAGATTTGGCTTTTTCTTTGCAACTCTGCCTAGAAGGCCAGCATCCCGGAGTCGCCTCTTCACTGTTGACGTTGAGACTGGTGTTTTGCGGGTACTATTTAATGAAGCTGCCAGTTGAGGACTTGTGAGGCATCTGTTTCTCAAACTAGACACTAATGTTTTCTAATGATTAATTAGCCTTTTAAAATTATAAACTTGGATTAGCTAACGGGCCTCTGTACGCTTATGTAGATATTCCATTAAAAATCTGCAGTTTCCATCTACAATAGTAATTTACAACACTAACAATGTCTACATTGTATTTCTGATCAATTTGATTTTAATGGAAAAAAAAAAGTGCTTTTCTTTCAAAAACAAGGACATTTCTAAATGACCCCAAATTTTGAACGGTTCAAAATGTATATATACATACACACACACGTACGTACGTACGTACGTATGTATGTTGCTCCTCCTAAATTCTACCTTGTAGCACATCCATCTATTTTCCTCCACCTCCATCTTTCCGCTCCTCCTGACGTGCGTTGACTCCCTTTCTCACTCCATCACACCCGTCCTCTCCCACTCCCCTTCCTCCACTTCTCCCTCTCTCCTCCCCCTGGAACTGAAAACCTGTTCATTGCCTCTTCCTCAAAGTCATCCATCTCCTCCTCTACCTCCTCATCCTCCACCATATCCTCTAAGATGTCATCCACATCCTCCACAAAGTCCTTGAAGCGCATCTGGTCGTGAACGAACACTCCGTCACTGAAGAACTCCTTGGTTAGCTTACTGAGCTCCTCCCTCTTGGAGGCCTCCACCCCCACCCTCTCTGCCTTGACCAGGTAACCCAGGAGCAGGGCCTCAAACTCCGGCATGGTGACAGGGAGCAGCCCCTCTGCCTGGGCGCAGGCCTCCACTGAACTGCAGTGGGTTTGAGGGTTGGGTTTGTGCTGCAGTCGTTCTCTCTGGTGACTCCAGTAGTCAGGTTGCTCAAGGGGGGGTCGGCGGTGGGTTTGGGGAGGGCCCTTTTCTCTCTTTCTCCTCTCTTTCTGCCCTTCCTGAGAGTAGTGGTGGTCCTTCTCGTACTTGTCATTCCCTCTGTCCTTTTTCCAGTTTCCTCCGTTTCTCTCCTCCTTCAATCCTTCCATCTTTCTATTTCCATCAGACCACTCATTTTCTCTCCTGTTGTCCTTACTCTTCCACTCTTTACTGACGTCTTTCTTTCTGTCCTTCTTTGTCCAGTCTTTCTCTTCCTTCCACTCCTTTCTCTCTCCTCTCTCCTTCCATCCTTTGCCAAGGTCCTTATAGTCATCCTTGTCATTCTTCCACTCCTTCTCTCCCTTCCACTCATCCCTGCCCTTAATCCAACCTCCTTTTCTTTGATTTGTGTCCTCTTTTCCATTCTTCTCTCGCTTCCACTCATCCCTGCCCTCATTCCAACCTCCTTTTCTTTGATTTGTGTCCTCTTTTCCATTCTTCTCTCGCTTCCACTCATCCCTGCCCTCATTCCAACCTCCTTTTCTTTGATTTGTGTCCTCTTTTCCATTCTTCTCTCGCTTCCACTCATCCCTGCCCTCATTCCAACCTCCTTTTCTTTGATTTTTGTCCTCTTTTCCATTCTTCTCTCGCTTCCACTCATCCCTGCCCTCATTCCAACCTCCTTTTCTTTGATTTGTGTCCTCTTTCCATTCTTCTCTCGCTTCCACTCATCCCTGCCCTCATTCCAACCTCCTTTTCTTTGATTTTTGTCCTCTTTTCCATTCTTCTCTCGCTTCCACTCATCCCTGCCCTCATTCCAACCTCCTTTTCTTTGATTTTTGTCCTCTTTTCCATTCTTCTCTCGCTTCCACTCATCCCTGCCCTCATTCCAACCTCCTTTTCTTAGATTTTTGTCCTCTTTTCCATTCTTCTCTCCCTTCCACTCAACCCAACCTCCTTTCTTTTGATTTTTCTCCTCTTTTCCCTTCCGCTCATCCTTGCCTTTTTTCCACTCCTTGCTATCACTCCATCTTTCAGGTTTTCCTTTTTTCCAATCTTTCTCCACCTTCCAGTCTTTTTTCTCACTCTTCTCCTTCCATTCCATCTTGTTTCCTCTGTCCTTCCATGGTTTGCCCTCATCCCCTCTGCTAGATTTATCTTTCTTCCATTCTCCCTTCTTGTCTTCTTTCTTCTTCCACTCTTTCTCTTTTCCTTCTTTCTCCGGGTCATATTTTCCACTTCTCCACTCTTTTTCTACCTTACAATCTGTCTTCCCTCCCTTATTCCAATCCGTCTGCTCTTCCTTCAACTCTTTATCCGTTTTCTCTCCCTTCCCTGGTTTCTTGCCCTCTCTCTCTATCGTTCCGGCTGTGTTCTGGCTGTCATCCCCAGCTTGGCCAGAGGGGGGCAGGACAGAGGCAGAGACTGGAGGTGATGCTGCTTCTTTGGCTAAGGAAAGAATTGAAGAGAATTAGACATTGTGTTTGTGTGCATGTACATGTTGTGTCACTGTGGCTATTAGTGTCACTAGCTAGCTCTTTCCCCCTGTCCTCTTCCTCCCTCCTTCACATTCCCTACTCCCCTCCCTCTCTCTTACACTGACCTGTGGGTTCAAATACTATTGGAAATCTTCCAAATACTTTTAGGGATTGCTTTAGCATGCCTGGTGTACCAGGTGGGCGGGGCTTGCAGTTAAGAAAATGTTATTGTGCCAGGCATTCTCAATCAAGCCCAGCTGAAGTACAGTATTATAAATGATTTTAAATAGTATTTGAAGCCAGGTCTACTCCTAAGTACCTGTGCTGTGTTTTAGTTCAGTCACTGTGGCTCTGAGTGTCTCTAGATCCTTCTGTAAGACAGGAACAGACTCCAGCTCTCTCTTCATCCTCTCGTTCTCCTTCTGAAGGACAGGGAGCGACATCATCTCTTTCTTCAGCCTACCGTGCTCCTTCTCCACCTCCTCCCTCTTCTTTCTCTCCTTCCCTCCATCCTCCGCCTCCTTCTGGGCTACTTTTAGCTCCTCTTTCTGTGCCTGATTAAAAAAACAAAGAGGACCCTTTGAGAATATAGGCAGCACACACACACACACACACACACACACACACTAAGTCAGAAAGAAAGAGAGAGAGAGGAAGAGAGAGAGAGACAGCGAGGGGCCTACCAGGAGTTGGGCTTGCAGTACAGCTATCCGTGGGTCTTCTTTAGCCAGTTTATTCAGTTGGTCTGTACTGTCAACATCTACAGGTGGTGGAAGAGGAACCTCAGGATTCAGCCATTCCTTTGATAACACACAGACAAACATTACACACACACACACACACACACACACACACACACACACACACACACACTACCATTTGAATTTTGAAGTTAGCGGGGGATAAGATAGAGAGAGAAAGAGGCTGACCTGTTTTCCCACCACCTCTGTTTCTCTCAGCACCCTGGCATCATAGTCCCCCTCTGGAAGGACAACAGCTGTTATAACGCATCACAAGACTGACACAGAATGTTACAAGGCATTATATCACAGCTATAACAAGTATAATGCATCATAAAGACAATGGAGACAACCACGGACATCATATCACATAGATATATCATTGGGGACAATACACATCACTCTACACACAAACACTAGGATGCACCATCACCATGACAACAAAACACAAGGATGGAATGCAACACACAGTGCATCAGTGCATGTCAGGAGCTTCCTCAACAAAGCATTGAGAACCAACATGACGCATCAAAACCCACTCAAACGGTGTCATGAGGATGGGCAGGCAACATTAACCTGCACAAAGCCCCCTCAGCATGCATGCACACACACACATTATCAACATGCACTTGTCATTTGTAATTGGCTAAGTAACCCTTCAGTTACACAGGGGGGGAAAAAACTAAATCATTAAGCGAATATTAATTTCTAACATTCATTGAATAGTAATATTATATACAGTGTAGATCTAGAGAGAGCAGTGCATCTTGGGAAAGCATGGAGAGCACTGTCAACCAAGCATGTGAGTGTTAATCGCATAACACTCTTCTTTTCCTCTGGTACACACACACACAACCTACCACCATCCAGGTCCATGAAGACACCTGTAGACATAATACAGTCTCAGATAGACCTTTATCTGTGACCACTACTTCAACCAACACACTACTGACTAGCTGTGATGTGGGGGACAAATTCCTTTAGTCTGATCAGTCATCATTATGTGAAGCACATTGTGTTACTGTCATAGAGAAGAGACAGGCACAGGTGACATACAGGTGTGTAGGTCATACACCGTTCACTTAAAGGTAACAATATTGTATGTTCCCATGGTAACAGAAACTGCAGAGACACACACCTGAGAAGAAGATGGTTCCGAGGCCCAGCAGTATGACAGCTCCTAGGATGCACTTGTTGAGAGAGAAACCAGTCTCCTCTTGCTCCCTCTGCTGCGGACTCCGGAACTCCTCCTCCTCCTCCTCCTCCTCTTCCCTTCCGATCCGCTCCAGAGCCGCCAGGAGAGACCCCCTCCTCCTCCTCACCCCTGACACCCCTTCCTCCTCCCCCACCACCTCTGCTTCCAGATGAGAGTCTGGCCCAGGGAGAAAGAGGGGACTTAGAACCACTGAACATTAGCTTTAAAGGGACAGTTCACACAAACTACATTTTAAGGAGAAGTGACAGTGAAGCTAATGTTGTTACGGTGCTCCAGACAGATGCCTTGTGTCTCACCTGTCTTGGCCCTGACCTCAGACAGATCAGACTCCTCCTCTTCCTGCCCAAGCCCCTCCTCATAATGATGATGCACATCCTGTATATACCCCTCCACTTCCTGTACAAGCCCCACCTCTTCCGGTGGCTCAGTGTTGAGCAGCAAGGCAGGGGGCTCTTCAAGGTCGGGGGAGGAGCTAATGTGGGTGTAGGAGTCAGAGAACGAATCAGGGTCAGAGATGGGAGGGGCTGGGTTCCCAGGGAGGCTTCTGGATTGGCTGTGTGTATCTGGGTCAAGGCCTGTGGGGGCGGGGACTTCTAACAGAGAGCTCGGAGGAGCAACATTAGCAGAGGTGGAGTCAAGGGCAGGGGTTGAGTCAGGGACAGGGTCAAAGGGAAGGTCATGGGTGTAATCCTTGTCTCTCTCTGGTTGTGTTTCCTGGGTCTCCTGGGGATGGATGTGAAACAACTGTTAGTGTCCAAGACCAGTCAGTGTTTCCTCTAGCTAGACATGATCCTAGGTGGGGTGTCATAAGAGATGGATCTCTAACCTGCTGTAGCTTCACAGAGTGAGACTCTTCAGCAGACACTGCATCCTCCCCAGGCCTACTCTCTGATAGACAGACAGACATGTTAGAGGTTAAGTAGTATAACAGTATTAGTGCCTGTAGGTTATACTATTGCAGTTGCGACCCGTCATTCACGGCAGGGCAGAGCCCCACCTGTTTTGTATGTTATTTGGCATTAATACGTTTCACATATCAGTTTGCAAACAATGAGTTAATAACGCTGCATACAAACATGGTCTCTTTTTAGATTTCTTGAGTAACACAGCTCTAAAATGCAAGTGTTTTTGCCTAGCTCAGCGCTTTCTGTGGTGGTGGGGCAGCCAGCGTAACATACAGAGCGAAGGGGTTGGAAATGTTCTCTAGTTGGGTCGTGATTGGGTCAGTGTTCTGTCACTCATGGGGACACTACGTCAACGCAAAATCTATGGGGAGATTCTGCAGCAATGAAGGTCCACAAGAACACAGTGGCCTCCATCACTCTGAAATGGAAGAAGTTTGTAAACACCAAGACTATTCCTAGAACTGTCCGCCCGGCCATACTGAGCAATTGGGGGAGAAAGGCCTGGTCAGGTTGGTGACCAAGAACCCAATGGTCACTTTGACAGCACTCCATAGTTCCTCTGTGGAGATGGGAGAACCTTCCAGAAGGACAACCATCTCTGCAGCACTCCAACAATCAGGCCTTTATGGTAGAGTGACCACACCAAAGCCACTGCTCAGTTAACCTCTTGGGGCTAGGTGGGACGCTAGCGTGCCACCTGTGGTGCACTCCATCAACAGCAGGTGCATTTCAAGAGCGGCAAATTTGAATCCAAATAAATGTCAAAATTCAAATTTTTCAAAAATACAACTATGTTACACCATTTGAAAGATAAACATCTCCTTAATCTAACCACGTTTTACGATTTCAAAAAGGTTTTACGGCGAAAGCATAAATTTAGAGTATGTTAGGACAGTACATTTACAAGAGTTGTGTGTAATGTTTTGTCAAGTCAAAGACAGGGTCACCAAAACCATAAAACCAGCTAAAATGATACACTAACCTTTTACAATCTCCATCAGATGACACTCCTAGGACATTATGTTAGACAATGCATGCATTTTTAGTTCTATCAAGTTCATATTTATATACAAAAACAGCGTTTTACTATGGCATTGATGTTGAGGAAATCGTTTCCCTCCAATAACCGGCAGTCAAGTCAGCGTCAGAAATTAAATAATTAAAATTAGAAAACATTGGTAAAATATTATATTGTCATTTAAAGAATTATAGATTTACATCTTTTGAACGCAATCAACTTGCCAGATTTAAAAATAACCTTACTGGGAAATCACACTTTGCAATAATCTGAGCACTGTGCCCAGAAAAATACGCGTTGCGATACAGACTAGACGTCATGTTGGGGAGATCTAAAATCGAAAATACTATGTAAATAATCCATTACCTTTGATTCTCTTCATCAGATGTCACTTCCAGGTATCACAGGTCCATAACGAATGTAGTTTTGTTCAAAAAAGCTCATCATTTATGTCCAAAAATCTCCGTCTCGTTAGCACATGATGTAAGCCAGCCGGACTTCTCGTCATGAACGAGGGGAAAAAATATATTTCCGTTCGTTCAAACATGTCAAACGTTGTATAGCATAAATCATTAGGGCCTTTTTTAACCAGAACATGAATAATATTCAAGGTGGACGAATGCATAGCCTTTTATAACGTATTGGAACGAGGGTACCCAACATGAAGTAGCGCGCCAGGTGTCTAATGGGACATCACCGTTCCATGGCTCTTGTTCGGTCAGATCTCCCTCCAGAAGACTCAAAACACTTTGTAAAGGCTGGTGACATCTAGTGGAAGCAATAGGAAGTGCCAAAATATTCCTAAACCCCTGTGTTTTTCAATGGGAGAGGTTTAAACTCAATACAACACATCAGGTATCCACTTCCTGTCAGAAAATGTCTCAGGGTTTTGCCTGCCAAATGAGTTCTGTTATACTCACAGACACCATTCAAACAGTTTTGGAAACTTTAGAGTGTTTTCTATCCATATATAATAAGTATATGCATATTCTAGTTACTGGGTAGGATTAGTAACCAGATTAATTCGGGTAAATTTTTTTTATCCAGACGTGCAAATGCTGCCCCCTAGACCCAACAGGTTAAAGCCCAGCTTGAAGTTTGCCAAAAGGCACCTGAAGGACTTTCAGACCATGAGAAACTCGATTCTCTGGTCTGATGAAACCAAGATTGAACTCCTTGGCCTGAATACCAAGTGTCACGTCTGGAGGAAACCTTGCACCATCCCTACGGTGAAGCATGGTGGCAGCATCATGCTGTGGTGATGTTTTTCAGCGGCAGGGACTGGGAAACTAGTCAGGATCGAGGGAAAGATGAACGGAGCAAAGTACAGAGATCCTTGATGAAAACCTGCTCAGGACCTCAGATTGGGGCGAAGGTTCATCTTCCAACAGGACAACGACCCTAAGCACACAGCCCGGACAACGCAGGAGTGGCTTCAGGACAAGTCTCTGAATGTCCTTGAGTGGCCCAGCCAGAGCCCGGACTTGAACCCGATCGAACATCTCTGGAGAGGCCTGAAAATAGTTGTGCAGCGACACTCCACATCCAACCTGACAGAGCTTGAGGGGGATCTGCAGAGAACAATGGGAGAAACTCCCCAAATACAGGTGTGCCAAGCTTGTAGCGTCATACCCAAGAAGACTCGAGGCTGTAATCACTGCCAAAAGGTACTTCAACAAAGTATTGAATAAAGGATCTGAATACTTATGTAAATGTGATACATAAATTTGCAAAAATAAAAACGTTTTTTGCTTTGTCATGATGGGGTATTGTGTGTAGATAGTTTTTTTTAATCAATTTTAAAATAAGGCTGTAATGTAACAAAATGTGGAAAAAGTCAATGGGTCTGAATAGACTATCTACCGTAGCTTTGAATGGACTGATCATGTCAACATGATACTTTCAAAATCTTAGCTAGCAAACAGTCATCATGAGTCAAGTCGACAATGTACTGGCAAATAATTTTCAATATTTGTCATATGAAGAGAAATTATACAAAATGTATTGTTGCTCATCAGCCATTGGACAAACATTACAAAACAAGTAGGAAATCGCAAATTCAACAATGAGTAGTTTTGAAGGAATCAGTGGCTAACTGCAAGCGTTGCAAAGCAATCACTAGCCTGCTATTCAGTGGAGAGGGTGTGTGGTCCTAGTCTGGGTTTAAGGGTCTCTTTTCCAAGCTTAAAAGGATAAACTCACTCAAGTCAGATTTTCCAGTTCCAAAATCTGCCACGTTGTTTGGAACACGGCAGATTTCGGAACTGGGAAATCTCAGACTTGAGTGAGTTCAAGACAAGTGGGAACTCTGGGAAATAAAACGAGTTCCGACTGGGAAAATATGTTTTGAATGGTCATCCAACTCTGAATTCGGGAACTCAAGCCTCTTTCTAGAGCTCCGACCTGAAGATCATGATTTGACCTTGATCAAGTTTGTACATGGCACAAGTTTGTAGATCTTAATTGTCAGTAGAAACCACATTTGTTTAAACAAGTCAGCCATATCAGCTATGTTTTTTTAAAGGCAGTAAATGAGGCTGAATGAACTGTGTCGCTGCCAGACAAGGCTCCGCTGATAGCCAGGTGTAGCAGTGGTAAGGATTCACATGGTGTTGAAAAGAGTGCTCTGTTGTTGGGACAGCTTCATGTAGGCCCTAACAGTTTGTGGGAACCGTTTGTCACCGTTATATTGCAATTGATGTATTGTGTAGTGTTGTTTAGTGGCTTTATTGGCATGAATCAACAAAAAAAAAAATGTTTGAGTTTGCCCCACCAAGATTTACATGCTAAAATCGCCACTGTTGCAATATGTGTTGTGTACCTGTAGGTTCTCATGTGGCAATACAGTGAGCTCCGAAAGTATTGGGACAGTGAATTTTTTGTTGTCGTTTTGGCTCTGTACTCCGGCACTTTGGATTTGAAATGATACAGTGACTGAGGTTAAAGTCAGACTCTACTTTAATTTCAGGGTATATTCATCCATATCATTTAGAAATTACACCACTTTTTGTACATAGTCCTCACATTTTAGGGGACCAAAAGTACTTGGACAAATGTATTTATATTATGTGTATTAAATTAGTCCAAAGTTTAGTATTTGGTCCCATATTCCTAGCACACAATGATTGCAGTAAGCTTGTTACTCTACAAACTTGTTGGATGCATTTGCAGTTTGTTCTGGTTGTGTTTCATATTATGTTGTGCCCAATGGAAATTAATGGTAAATAATGTAGTGTCATTTTGTAGTCACTTTTATTGTAAATAAACACTTCAGAACACTTCTACATTAATGTGGATGCTACCATGATAATGGATAGTCCTGAATTAATCATGAATAATGATGAGTCAGAAAGTTAGACGCACAAATATCATACTCCCAAGACATGCTAATCTCTCACCGTTACAATAACAGGGGAGGTTAGCATTTTATATCATACCCCCAAGACATGCTAATCTCTCACCGTTACAATAACAGGAGAGGTTAGCATTTTATATCATACCCCCAAGACATGCTAACCTTAGCATTTTTTGGGGGGGCGGATTTGATCGTCTAACTTTCTCACAATTCATTCAGGACTATCCGTAATCTTGGCAGCTTCCACATTTATGTAGAAGTGTTTATAAACATATTATATTCTTATTTACAATAAACGTGACTTAAAATGATACCATTCATTTCTATTGGCCCAAAAATGATCTGAAACCAAAACAAACAGCAAATGCATCCAACAAGTATGTAGAGTCACACGCTTTATGTAATACTGAACGTTTGACTACTTTAATAGAGAAGTGAATTTGTTCCCTATACTAGGGGTACTATGTACAACAAGTGCTGTTATTTCTACACAGTTCACCCAATATGTATGAAAATACCCTCAAATTGAAGCTTGACAGTCTGCACTTTAACCTCATTTCAAATCCAAAGTGCTGGAGTACAGAGTCAAAACATTTCCAATACTTTTGGTGCTCACTATATGACTGGGTGTACCTGTAGGTTTCTCTGCAGCAGTATGACTGGGTGTACCTGTAGGTTTCTCTGCAGCAGTATGACTGGGTGTACCTGTAGGTTTCTCTGCAGCAGTATGACTGGGTGTACCTGTAGGTTTCTCTGCAGCAGTATGACTGGGTGTACCTGTAGGTTTCTCTGCAGCAGTATGACTGGGTGTACCTGTAGGTTTCTCTGCAGCAGTATGACTGGGTGTACCTGTAGGTTTCTCTGCAGCAGTATGACTGGGTGTACCTGTAGGTTTCTCTGCAGCAGTATGACTGGGTGTACCTGTAGGTTTCTCTGCAGCAGTATGACTGGGTGTACCTGTAGGTTTCTCTGCAGCAGTATGACTGGGTGTACCTGTAGGTTTCTCTGCAGCAGTATGACTGGGTGTACCTGTAGGTTTCTCTGCAGCAGTATGACTGGGTGTACCTGTAGGTTTCTCTGCAGCAGTATGACTGGGTGTACCTGTAGGTTTCTCTGCAGCAGTATGACTGGGTGTACCTGTAGGTTTCTCTGCAGCAGTATGACTGGGTGTACCTGTAGGTTTCTCTGCAGCAGTATGACTGGGTGTACCTGTAGGTTTCTCTGCAGCAGTATGACTGGGTGTACCTGTAGGTTTCTCTGCAGCAGTATGACTGGGTGTACCTGTAGGTTTCTCTGCAGCAGTATGACTGGGTGTACCTGTAGGTTTCTCTGCAGCAGTATGACTGGGTGTATCTTCATGGTGCTCTGTTCTCTCCTCTACAGGCCTCAGTGTCTCAGCAACAGTCTCCTGAGACACACACATTATTTCATTGACCCATATGGTGACACATTAATCCCATTTGAAAAACAAAATGTTCAAAACGCAAACTTTTGTAAACTCTGCAGTGCACACACACACACACACACACACACACACACACACACACACACACACACACACACACACACAGTAAAGTGTGAAGAGAGCGTACCTCTGCTGTGAGGACAGTCCAGCTATTGCTGTTGGCAGCACCACCGCTGTCAGACATTACCCCCTCGTGGCTCTGTCCAGCACCTGCAAGTCAAACACAGTACTTCAGCACAGGCTATAGATAGTCCTACAGTAGGCCAGTAATACTGTAATCCTGGCCTCAAGGTCCACAGTTCTACTGGTTTTCATTCTTTCCTTCAACTGATTTAAAACTGGGAAACCAAGTGTGTGCCTGTCATGGATGATTAAATGACATTGCTTGATAGAGTAAGGGCCAGAGGGAGAGGAGAAAGGCAGCAGTACTGCAGAGAGGCCCCCAGGGCCTGAATAGTATTGCTATAGGCTTCATGTACAGATACTAAAAAGACTAAAAACACCAGGAAATCAGCTCCAAGAGATTTTAATTCAATAAGTCTGTTCTCAAGTATTCCCATGCATAACAGAGAGACACGTGGTTGTATACAAATGTAAGCAAGATTTGAAATTATTATTTTAGTCAAACATAGTGGCAAGAAAAAGTATGTGAACCCTTTGGAATTACCTGGATTTCTGCATAAATTGGTCATAACATTTGATCTGATCTTCATCTAAGTCACAACAATAGACAGTGTGCTTAAACTAATAACACAAATTGTATTTTTCTTGTCTATATTGAATACATAATTTAAACATTCAAAGTGTAGGTTTGAAAAGTATGTGAACCCCTAGGCTAATGACTTCTCCAAAAGCTAATTTGAGTCAGGAGTCAGCTAACATGGAGTCCAATCACTGAGACGAGATTGGAGATATTGGTTAGAGCTGCCTTGCCCTATAAAAAAACTCACAAAATTTGAGTTTGCTATTCACAAGAAGCATTGCCCAAAGTGAACCATGCCTCAAACAGAAGAGATCTCAGAAGACCTAAGATTAAGAATTGTTGACTTGCATAAATCTGGAAAAGGTTACGAAAGCATCTCTAAAAGCTTTGATGTTAATCAGTCCACGGTAAGACAAATTGTCTATAAATAGAGAAAGTTCAGCACTGTTGCTACTCTCCCTAGGAGTGGCCGTCCTGCAAAGATGACTGCAAGAGCACAGCGCAGAATGCTCAATGAGGTTAAGAAGAATCCTAGAGTGTCAGCTAAAGACTTACAGAAATCTCTGGAACATGCTAACTAGAGGTCGACCGATTAATCGGAATGGCCAATTAATTAGGGCCGATTTCAAGTTTTCATAACAAATCGGTATTTTTGCCCACTTTTTTATACCTTTATTTAACTAGGCAAGTCAGATTAAGCACACATTTTTATTTTCAATGACGGCCTAGGAACGGGGGTTAACTGCCTTGTTCAGGGGGGATTCGGGGATTCGTTTTTTCAACCTTCCGGTTACTAGTCCAACGCTCTAACCACCTGCCTTACATTGCACTCCACGAGGAGCCTGCATGGCAGGCTGACTACCTGTTACGCGAGGGCAGCAAGAAGCCAAGGTAAGTTGCTAGCTAGCATTAAACTTCTTAACATATTCACTAGTTAACTACACATGGTTGATAGTTTTTTTATAAGAAGTTTGTCTATTGTTGTGACCTAGATGAAGATCAGATCAAATTTTATGACCAATTTATGCAGAAATCCAGGTATTTCCAAAGGGTTCAGATACAGTGGCAAGAAAAAGTATCTGTTTGGGCTTCTTGCGGTCAATTTACAGTCTAAAACTATTTGTAATTTTGTTCCGGCCCCCCGACCATCCGCTCAGAGTCAGTATGATACAGTACAGTTCACTGTTCCACTTCTCATTCGACATACAGAATCAGTATGCTACATTACATCACTGTAGGGGCGGCAGATAGCCTAGTGGCTATGAGCGTTGGGTCAGTAATCCAAAGGTTGCTGGTTCGATTCTCTGACCTGACAAGGAAAAAACAAATCTGTCGATGTGCCCTTGAGCAAAGCACTTAACCCAAATTGCTCTGGATAAGTGCGTCTGCTAAATGACAACAAAAAAATTGTTCCACTCTTCATTCTGCTACTGAAGGCCCTACAGCATCAGTGTGCTACAGTACTGTTCCACTCCTCATTCTGCTACTGAAGGCCCTACAGCATCAGTGTGCTACAGTACTGTTCCACTCCTCATTCTGCTACTGAAGGCCCTACAGCATCAGTGTGCTACAGTACTGTTCCACTCCTCATTCTGCTACTGAAGGCCCTATAGCATCAGTACTGTTCCACTCCTCATTCTGCTACTGAAGGCCCTACAGCATCAGTGTGCTACAGTACTGTTCCACTCCTCATTCTGCTACTGAAGGCCCTACAGCATCAGTGTGCTACAGTACTGTTCCACTCCTCATTCTGCTACTGAAGGCCCTACAGCATCAGTATGCTACAGTACTGTTCCACTCCTCATTCTGCTACTGAAGGCCCTACAGCATCAGTGTGCTACAGTACTGTTCCACTCCTCATTCTGCTACTGAAGGCCCTACAGCATCAGTGTGCTACAGTACTGTTCCACTCCTCATTCTGCTACTGAAGGCCCTACAGCATCAGTACTGTTCCACTCCTCATTCTGCTACTGAAGGCCCTACAGCATCAGTGTGCTACAGTACTGTTCCACTCCTCATTCTGCTACTGAAGGCCCTACAGCATCAGTGTGCTACAGTACTGTTCCACTCCTCATTCTGCTACTGAAGGCCCTACAGCATCAGTGTGCTACAGTACTGTTCCACTCCTCATTCTGCTACTGAAGGCCCTACAGCATCAGTATGCTACAGTACTGTTCCACTCCTCATTCTGCTACTGAAGGCCCTACAGCATCAGTGTGCTACAGTACTGTTCCACTCCTCATTCTGTTACTGAAGGCCCTACAGCATCAGTATGCTACAGTACTGTTCCACTCCTCATTCTGCTACTGAAGGCCCTACAGCATCAGTGTGCTACAGTACTGTTCCACTCCTCATTCTGTTACTGAAGACCCTACAGCATCAGTACTGTTCCACTCCTCATTCTGCTACTGAAGGCCCTACAGCATCAGTGTGCTACAGTACTGTTCCACTCCACATTCTGTTACTGAAGACCCTACAGCATCAGTACTGTTCCACTCCTCATTCTGCTACTGAAGGCCCTACAGCATCAGTGTGCTACAGTACTGTTCCACTCCTCATTCTGTTACTGAAGGCCCTACAGCATCAGTACTGTTCCACTCCTCATTCTGTTACTGAAGGCCCTACAGCATCGGCAGTACTGTTCCACTCCTCATTCTGCTACTGAAGGCCCTACAGCATCAGTACTGTTCCACTCCTCATTCTGTTACTGAAGGCCCTACAGCATCAGTATGCTACAGTACTGTTCCACTCCTCATTCTGTTACTGAAGGCCCTACAGCATCAGTGTGCTACAGTACTGTTCCACTCCTCATTCTGCTACTGAAGGCCCTACAGCATCAGTGTGCTACAGTACTGTTCCACTCCTCATTCTGCTACTGAAGGCCCTACAGCATCAGTGTGCTACAGTACTGTTCCACTCCTCATTCTGCTACTGAAGGCCCTACAGCATCAGTGTGCTACAGTACTGTTCCACTCCTCATTCTGTTACTGAAGGCCCTACAGCATCAGTGTGCTACAGTACTGTTCCACTCCTCATTCTGCTACTGAAGGCCCTACAGCATCAGTGTGCTACAGTACTGTTCCACTCCTCATTCTGCTACTGAAGACCCTACAGCATCAGTATTGTTCCACTCCTCATTCTGCTACTGAAGGCCCTACAGCATCAGTACTGTTCCACTCCTCATTCTGCTACTGAAGGCCCTACAGCATCAGTATGCTACAGTACTGTTCCACTCCTCATTCTGCTACTGAAGACCCTACAGCATCAGTACTGTTCCACTCCTCATTCTGCTACTGAAGGCCCTACAGCATCAGTACTGTTCCACTCCTCATTCTGCTACTGAAGGCCCTACAGCATCAGTATGCTACAGTACTGTTCCACTCCTCATTCTGTTACTGAAGGCCCTACAGCATCAGTGTGCTACAGTACTGTTCCACTCCTCATTCTGCTACTGAAGGCCCTACAGCATCAGTGTGCTACAGTACTGTTCCACTCCTCATTCTGCTACTGAAGGCCCTACAGCATCAGTACTGTTCCACTCCTCATTCTGCTACTGAAGGCCCTACAGCATCAGTGTGCTACAGTACTGTTCCACTCCTCATTCTGTTACTGAAGGCCCTACAGCATCAGTACTGTTCCACTCCTCATTCTGCTACTGAAGGCCCTACAGCATCAGTGTGCTACAGTACTGTTCCACTCCTCATTCTGCTACTGAAGGCCCTACAGCATCAGTACTGTTCCACTCCTCATTCTGTTACTGAAGGCCCTACAGCATCAGTACTGTTCCACTCCTCATTCTGCTACTGAAGGCCCTACAGCATCAGTGTGCTACAGTATTGTTCCACTCCTCATTCTGTTACTGAAGGCCCTACAGCATCAGTGTGCTACAGTACTGTTCCACTCCTCATTCTGCTACTGAAGGCCCTACAGCATCAGTGTGCTACAGTACTGTTCCACTCCTCATTCTGCTACTGAAGGCCCTACAGCATCAGTGTGCTACAGTACTGTTCCACTCCTCATTCTGCTACTGAAGGCCCTACAGCATCAGTATGCTACAGTACTGTTCCACTCCTCATTCTGCTACTGAAGGCCCTACAGCATCAGTGTGCTACAGTACTGTTCCACTCCTCATTCTGCTACTGAAGGCCCTACAGCATCAGTGTGCTACAGTACTGTTCCACTCCTCATTCTGCTACTGAAGGCCCTACAGCATCAGTGTGCTACAGTACTGTTCCACTCCTCATTCTGTTACTGAAGGCCCTACAGCATCAGTGTGCTACAGTATTGTTCCACTCCTCATTCTGCTACTGAAGGCCCTACAGCATCAGTATGCTACAGTACTGTTCCACTCCTCATTCTGCTACTGAAGGCCCTACAGCATCAGTGTGCTACAGTACTGTTCCACTCCTCATTCTGTTACTGAAGGCCCTACAGCATCAGTGTGCTACAGTACTGTTCCACTCCTCATTCTGCTACTGAAGGCCCTACAGCATCAGTATGCTACAGTACTGTTCCACTCCTCATTCTGCTACTGAAGGCCCTACAGCATCAGTGTGCTACAGTACTGTTCCACTCCTCATTCTGCTACTGAAGGCCCTACAGCATCAGTGTGCTACAGTACTGTTCCACTCCTCATTCTGCTACTGAAGGCCCTACAGCATCAGTACTGTTCCACTCCTCATTCTGCTACTGAAGGCCCTACAGCATCAGTGTGCTACAGTACTGTTCCACTCCTCATTCTGCTACTGAAGGCCCTACAGCATCAGTGTGCTACAGTACTGTTCCACTCCTCATTCTGCTACTGAAGGCCCTACAGCATCAGTGTGCTACAGTACTGTTCCACTCCTCATTCTGCTACTGAAGGCCCTACAGCATCAGTGTGCTACAGTACTGTTCCACTCCTCATTCTGCTACTGAAGGCCCTACAGCATCAGTGTGCTACAGTACTGTTCCACTCCTCATTCTGCTACTGAAGGCCCTACAGCATCAGTGTGCTACAGTACTGTTCCACTCCTCATTCTGTTACTGAAGGCCCTACAGCATCAGTGTGCTACAGTACTGTTCCACTCCTCATTCTGCTACTGAAGGCCCTACAGCATCAGTGTGCTACAGTACTGTTCCACTCCTCATTCTGCTACTGAAGGCCCTACAGCATCAGTGTGCTACAGTACTGTTCCACTCCTCATTCTGCTACTGAAGGCCCTACAGCATCAGTACTGTTCCACTCCTCATTCTGCTACTGAAGGCCCTACAGCATCAGTGTGCTACAGTACTGTTCCACTCCTCATTCTGTTACTGAAGGCCCTACAGCATCAGTACTGTTCCACTCCTCATTCTGCTACTGAAGGCCCTACAGCATCAGTACTGTTCCACTCCTCATTCTGCTACTGAAGGCCCTACAGCATCAGTACTGTTCCACTCCTCATTCTGCTACTGAAGGCCCTACAGCATCAGTTGCTACAGTACTGTTCCACTCCTCATTCTGCTACTGAAGGCCCTACAGCATCAGTACTGTTCCACTCCTCATTCTGCTACTGAAGGCCCTACAGCATCAGTACTGTTCCACTCCTCATTCTGCTACTGAAGGCCCTACAGCATCAGTGTGCTACAGTACTGTTCCACTCCTCATTCTGCTACTGAAGGCCCTACAGCATCAGTACTGTTCCACTCCTCATTCTGCTACTGAAGGCCCTACAGCATCAGTACTGTTCCACTCCTCATTCTGCTACTGAAGGCCCTACAGCATCAGTACTGTTCCACTCCTCATTCTGCTACTGAAGGCCCTACAGCATCAGTGTGCTACAGTACTGTTCCACTCCTCATTCTGCTACTGAAGGCCCTACAGCATCAGTGTGCTACAGTACTGTTCCACTCCTCATTCTGCTACTGAAGGCCCTACAGCATCAGTGTGCTACAGTACTGTTCCACTCCTCATTCTGCTACTGAAGGCCCTACAGCATCAGTATGCTACAGTACTGTTCCACTCCTCATTCTGCTACTGAAGGCCCTACAGCATCAGTGTGCTACAGTACTGTTCCACTCCTCATTCTGCTACTGAAGGCCCTACAGCATCAGTGTGCTACAGTACTGTTCCACTCCTCATTCTGCTACTGAAGGCCCTACAGCATCAGTACTGTTCCACTCCTCATTCTGCTACTGAAGGCCCTACAGCATCAGTGTGCTACAGTACTGTTCCACTCCTCATTCTGCTACTGAAGGCCCTACAGCATCAGTACTGTTCCACTCCTCATTCTGCTACTGAAGGCCCTACAGCATCAGTGTGCTACAGTATTGTTCCACTCCTCATTCTGCTACTGAAGGCCCTACAGCATCAGTACTGTTCCACTCCTCATTCTGCTACTGAAGGCCCTACAGCATCAGTATGCTACAGTACTGTTCCACTCCTCATTCTGCTACTGAAGGCCCTACAGCATCAGTGTGCTACAGTACTGTTCCACTCCTCATTCTGTTACTGAAGGCCCTACAGCATCAGTATGCTACAGTACTGTTCCACTCCTCATTCTGCTACTGAAGGCCCTACAGCATCAGTGCACGTCGTTCCACTCCTCATTCTGCTACTGAAGGCCCTACAGCATCAGTACTATTCCACT
Source organism: Salmo salar (assembly GCF_965601325.2). NCBI lineage: Eukaryota > Metazoa > Chordata > Actinopteri > Salmoniformes > Salmonidae > Salmo > Salmo salar. Next base: position 17,732,044 of record NC_138292.1, read on the forward strand.
CCTCATTCTGCTACTGAAGGCCCTACAGCATCAGTATGCTACAGTACTGTTCCACTCCTCATTCTGCTACTGAAGGCCCTACAGCATCAGTGTGTTACAGTACTGTTCCACTCCTCATTCTGTTACTGAAGGCCCTACAGCATCAGTGTGCTACAGTACTGTTCCACTCCTCATTCTGCTACTGAAGGCCCTACAGCATCAGTATGCTACAGTACTGTTCCACTCCTCATTCTGCTACTGAAGGCCCTACAGCATCAGTATGCTACAGTACTGTTCCACTCCTCATTCTGCTACTGAAGGCCCTACAGCATCAGTACTGTTCCACTCCTCATTCTGCTACTGAAGGCCCTACAGCATCAGTATGCTACAGTACTGTTCCACTCCTCATTCTGCTACTGAAGGCCCTACAGCATCAGTACTGTTCCACTCCTCATTCTGCTACTGAAGGCCCTACAGCATCAGTACTGTTCCACTCCTCATTCTGCTACTGAAGGCCCTACAGCATCAGTGTGCTACAGTACTGTTCCACTCCTCATTCTGCTACTGAAGGCCCTACAGCATCAGTATGCTACAGTACTGTTCCACTCCTCATTCTGCTACTGAAGGCCCTACAGCATCAGTACTAGTTCCACTCCTCATTCTGCTACTGAAGGCCCTACAGCATCAGTATGCTACAGTACTGTTCCACTCCTCATTCTGTTACTGAAGGCCCTACAGCATCAGTATGCTACAGTATTGTTCCACTCCGCATTCTGCTGCTTAAACTCCTCATTTACATCCTGTTTTTACATGCACAGGAAGTGTGTGTGTGTACATGAAGTGCACACTCCTGTGAGTGTATTCAGTCCTTCATTAGTAGTAGTGTGTGTTGCTAGCATTGTGGCTACCCTGGCTTCTGACTGGCTGACGCATGCTTTGGCAGAGACAGGGGTTACTATGGCTTGGGCCATTGTAGAATTAGAATTAGTAGAACAGACATTCCCAAAGGACCAGTGGATTGGCCTACACCAGGAGCCATATTAGGTGCAGGAAGGCCCAGTATTTATTTAATGTTCGATTAATTGATGCCAACCACATAATCTATTTTATTGTGCCTTTCTCGAAGTTCTACTACACATGCACAAAATGGCAAATTCTATTGTCATTCGGTGGATGGTGGATTTTAGAGAGCTAGTCCATTCTAGTCATTGTGATTCTATGTCTGGCCAGGCAGTGCAGGAGACACCTTCACTCAGGCTGAAATTACTGGAGCAGAAACCAACTGACTGAAAATACTGGACTGGGTTATAAAACGGCGCAATAAACTGCATACATGCATTAGTAGGTTTATTGAAAGCCTAGATAAAAGTGTCCTGTCTACTTTCAAAAGTATGTTCTTCTATTAAATTGGACTTTCTAGGCTACTTCCAACACGGGTTATTATTGTCATTGTGTCTGACACCATCTTCAATCATGCCACTTCTGTCAGATCACTGCATGACACACTTTAGTCCCCCATGTCTCTTCTCTGTCCCACAGTCATTTAGGTCTTCTAATCAGGCTCTTCCCATGAGAGGCCTGTTGAAATGTCGCCAACGGAGCATTGTGGAGCATATCGTGGAATGACTTAAATATAGATATTAGCCTAGCTAAATATAGAGCTAATGAGATAGACTCCAAGACAGAGAGCGCGAACAGTGCCCTGGTAAATCAATCAAACATGCGCACGCATTCTGAAGGAGCGCCACTGTCTCAACTGTGGAGCATTTAAAGAGGCAGTGCTGACCCGTCATTCAGGGCAGAGCTAAAAATATACAGGTATTTTTTTTGCATGTTATTTTGGCATTAATGTCAGTTTGCAAACAATCATTGAGTTAATAAAGCTACATACAGTCTCTTTTTTGCTTTCTTGAGTAAGGCAGCTCCAAAATGCAGGTGTCTCATTGGGACACTAAGTCACTGCAAAATCTACGGGTAGAGCTTGAAAATTCAAGTCCCTTGGGTGCCCATCCAACAAGGCTCAAGGTCTTTGGCCACAGATAAAATGTCTTCAAATCACATGTCTACCGAAGCTTTGATTGGACTGATCATGTCAACATCATACTTTCAGTGTCCTAGCTAGCAGTCAAAATCATGATCCAAGTCAACAACCTACTGGCAAATCCTTTCAATACTTGTCATATGAAGACAAATTATACATAAAATGTATCGTTGCTCATCGGTAATTGGACATAAACATTACACAACAAGTTGGAAATGTCAAATTCAACAATGAGTGATTTGGAAGGAATCAGTGGCTAACTGCAAACATTGCAAAGCAATCACTAGCCTGCTATTCAGTGGAGTTGGTGTGTAGTCCAAGTCTGGGTTTAAGGGTCTCTTTTCCAAGCTTAAAAAAGGATAACCATTCAAACACCATGGGCCATAAAAGTGGATTAACTGCCTTGTTCAGGAGCAGAACGACAGATTTTTTTTACCTTGTCAGCTCAGGGATTTGAACTTGCAACCTTTCGGTTACTGGTCCAACGCTCTAACCACTAGGCTACCTGCTGCCCTGTTCTGATTTGGTGGTGCACATGTAGCCTATAGCCATGTTTTAGAGAAACGTAATCATCAAATATTGTAAGAGTTCATATTGTCTGTGTATATGTCCCCTTTATTTTTATGGTTTTCTCCCTGTACACCAAGTCAGAACCGGAGGAACAGCCCATGTTCTGAATTCTGTCGCAGTACATTTCAAAAGTGCTGAACAAAGTTGCATTGACTATGTCCATCCTAGCTCACTCATTATTGTCTTAATCGAAATTATGGAATGCTTCTTATCGGCTCGTTGTCCCCTTACGACAGTAAGTACATCTCAATTGTCAGTAGAAACCACATTTGTTTTAAAACATCTTAGGAATAGCCCCCTTTTTTTCAATTTTCACCTAAATTACATACCAAAATCTAACTGCCTGTAGCTCAGGCCCTGAAGCAAGGATATGCATATTATTGGTACCATTTGAAAGGAAACACCTTGAAGTTTGTGGAAATATGAATCGAATGTAGGAGGATATAAACACAATAGATCTGGTAGAAGAAAATACAAAGGAAAAAAAACAACCGGTCTTCTACCACCATCTTTGAAATGGAAGAGAAAGGTCACAGTTGTAGCTATCACGGGTTGTAATTCCGATAGTGTCCACAAGATGGCAGCAGTGTATGTGCAAAGTTTCAGATGGATAACTTGAAGTATGAGTGAACTACAAGACTTTTAGTGTGAAGTCCCCAGGTACATTTTGGCAAATCATGAAGGAGACATTCACATTCATATAACATTTTTCTGCAAGAATATCATCAAATCTGTATACTTGGACTTGATTTAGATTTCCAAGTATTAGTAGCCATATTATACGTTCAACATTTGCAAAACAACCAGTTTTCATAACTGTGAATATCCTTATAATTTTTGTCCAAAATGAAAAGGGATGCTGTCATACAAGGTTAGTAGCTACATTTTACGACATATACATGGTAAAGCCCAGCTCATTGGCTATCTAGCTGGCCTTGTTTGACCCCGATTGGTGCTTATTTGACAAAGATACAGTAGTTCAAGTGATGACCACCCGCGTCATCGGCGTGCCATTAAGGCATCGCACTCTGACCAAATATGGTGTCCTATAGGATACACTACACCCCTAACGATATAGTGAAGTCTTGTTACCTTCTAGGATCTCTGAAGAATACATATGAACGTGATTTGACTCGTTCTAACAACGTTTAGGGTGAGATTTTCACAGATTCCTATCTTTGCAAATTGAACGAGTGGAAATAGAAAATTGATCGTGCATGCTATATGGACCTTTTTAGGATATGAAAAAGGATTTTATCTAACAAAACGACACTTCATGTTATCTCTGGGACCCTTCGGATGATACATTCTGAAATCTTGCTCTGATTTAAGTACACATTTCACCTTCAGAGGTGAATCTCAAACCTATCGCGGAGAAAAAAAAGTGTTTTGTTGTTAGGAGCTCTCAAACGGTAGCATGCCATTTTTTCACAGTAATAACTACCGTAAATTGGACAGTGCAGTTATATTAACAAGAATTTAAGCTTTCAGCCGATTTAATGATCCTTAAGCAAGTCAGCCAAATCAGCTATATTTTTATAAAAAGACAGTAAATGAGGCTGAAATAACTGTCGCTGCCAGACAAGACTCCGCTGATAGCCTGGTGTAGCAGTGGTAAGGATTCAGTCCATGGTGCTGAAAAGAATGCACCTTTTGTCACCACTATAGTGCAATTAATGCATTGTTGATATATATATATATATATTGCCCCACCAAGATTTACATGTTAAAATAGCCACTGTAAATAGTAAATGTTCTCTAGACCTATAGTAAGTAGCCTAGAATTCTATATAAAATAAATCTAACTTGTTTAAAGAAAAAGAACATTTGTAAAAATGTGGTGTCAATGAAAGATACCCTCATTCTTCCGTACTCGCTCTCTGAAGTGGATCATGACTAGAAGGGATAAAGCTTTTGTCAAATTGAAGTCAAAAGTTGCATTTTTAGCTAACTCCTAAACCTTTTCCTGATCTTAAACTAGTTCACCTAACCTGCTATTTTCATTCGCCTAACCTGCTGCATAAATTATCTTAAACCTGCTACGAAAAGTCGATTTTGACTAAAACTGTATCTCTTCTAGACAAAACCTCTAACAAACGCTTCGGCGCCAGTGGTAGTACACTTGGCCTATACAGGCGTCCACTGCAAACTTCACTTTTTCCTCTTTATATTTGCTTAAACAGGCCTGGGTAATAGAGAACGATGTGCTTTGAAACGAGTTTCTCATCATTCTCTTTAATCTGAAATGACATTTATTTTTGCGGTGTCACATGCTTCTTCCGTCTGTGTGCCAACAGCCTATTATATATCTTTATCTGTGTCTCGGCGAAAGAAAATGACCAAAAATGGTCACAACGCTACACTGCTGGCCTTGTCTAGTCGATGTTAGGCTGTAAAATGTTTAAACAAGTGTTCAACCTAAGCCTGGCAATGAATCATCGCTCCCTGACACCCAATTTGCATGTTAGCCATCTCAGTGTCGACAAAGAAGGTGTGTACTCTGAAATGTCAACAACTGTTACACTGCATCTCCACTGATGAACCATGACAAAATTATCATAATCGAGTGAAACATTGTGACCATCGGTGGCAACACAATATAGAACTAAATAATACGGAAACTTTACTACATCCGTTATAAAATATGTACTATTCAATTAAAGATAAACCCTGTTATCTGCCAACCTACTATGAAAAACTTTATCCCTTCCACCGAAAATCCAGATAGTTACTTTAACCTCTGTCGAGAAACAGGAAACAGTAACATCTAACGACAAAATGGTAACAAGAACACAAAGTAACATTACATTTTCTACTCCACTTACCTCTGAACGCGTTGCTTTCCTTATAAATGGCAATTGTGTATCAATCCCTTTCTGCCAAATTAATTGAACGCATCCAACTTCCGAACTTGGAAGAGTCTCTTTGACACTTGCATGAGCCACGCTCTCTTGTCCAACCGGGAAGGACATTCTCTGACGTCCCACCCCTCCTTGCCCATCTCGCCAATGATCATCGCTCTCTCGTGTCGCTCAATGGGAACACTTTCATATTGATTGACACACGCAGGTGATAAGAGTGGGTATGCAAAATATACCATACGCAATGCTTTTCCGATGTTGAGTGGTGCCACCTGACACTATGATGACATTGGCAGATGTCAGGCTCTACTTTTTTGTTTCTCTCACACACATCACCTGACTCTGGTTAGCACACACAGACAAAATCAGATATTACATTACTTTTTATTCCTTGCATATTAAGACTGTACAGAAATGAATAAAACTTGGAATTAAATGTGACCTAAGCAGCATCAAAAGCCATGTCCATTGCTTGTCCTCACAGGTTTGGTTTCTCCACAGGTCTAGGATCAGCTGATTGGTGTTAAGACGATGCTTCACACACACACTGCAGGTCTCCAGACCGACTGACTCAGGATCAGAGAATAACAGAGATCCTCTGATACACCACCAGGCAGCACATCAGTTTCTTAAGCCTCCAGACAGGAATACAGAACTGCATCATGGGCACTAAGAGGAGCAAATCCACACACCAGGGCCATATAGTACAACATGTACAACATAACATACTACACAGTCCTACATATTTGGTCAAATATTTTACAGGTAACATGTACCGTAGCTGAAAGGAAATGTCAGAAAACAGTTTGGCAAATGTCTTCTATTTTGGAGTCAAACTATGTACAGTATCTACTGTATGTAATGACAAGACTCATACTTACACCGTTTCACACGCTGTGTTTAACATCTTAGCTGGTGAGAGAAAAACGGAAGAGAGTGAAAAGGAGGAAGAGAGAAACACGTCCAGAGAGACATGCAGGAAAGAGAACCTCACCCTTGTGCCCCTCTCTCCCTCTCTGGGTGTCTCAGTCAGTCAGTCCAGTATCTCCTTGATGCACCAGCAGCAGAGTACGAAGTAGAGGCACTCCTTGAGGGACTGGATGAAGCCGTAGGCCATGTTCCCACCAAGGAAGTTCTTCCCTCTGCCTAGGCCCATGGCCATGTCACGCAGGTTCTGCCCGAGGGAGGAGGGCATGGCCTGGGGGAGAGGACGCTGGGGGTGCATGGCTCTGCTCCACACGGAGGACAAGAGGAAGAAATGATAGAAATGGGAGATGAGAGGAATAGGGGTCAGGTCAATCCCAGAGGAGTTGAGGAGGAAAGGAAAGAGGAGAAGACCAGGGTTGGACTGGGTGTGAGTGGACAGAGCGCTCCTGTCCTGAGCTCCTCCTATAGTGACATCAACACTACCAACACCAGGGGGTGTTCTCTCAGCTCCTGATCTTTCTCTATTCTATTCTTCTACACTCTGGAACACAGACACACCAGTCACCCCTGGTTATGAAACATTCTGTTCACTGGCTCTGGGTGTGTTCTGCACCCCACCACCCCTCTCTCTCCCTCCCTCCCTCCAGCTCTCTCTCTGCATCTCTAGGGTTTTTGCCAGTCTGGAACAGACTAGCTCGGTGCTCTTCGTCTCTCTCTATGTAAAGCATAATCTATTCACCACCTACAGTACACCCCTCAGGATAGTTCCAGTATCACCTGCTCAATGCAGCTCTACTGTAAAAGCGCACAATATGCCTCCTCTCTTTGTCCAGGACTGTGTGACAGCCTATTGTTTCTCTCTTCTGGTAATCTGTGTTCTGAACAGGTTGAAATAAGTATGCCCCACTATTCTGATTTCTATATTGTTGGATGACTGCGTGGTGGTCATCGTCCAGGTTGAAATGATTCTGTGAATGACAGCTATAGGACATGTTCTCACCAGAGGTCTGAAAATAGAACATTTGCTGACATGGACCCTGCACTAATGCACATTCTCTAACCCTAGACCCTACTGTACACCTTGGCACTTAATGTAGAGGCACAACTAGCCTCTACCTCCCCCCTGTGGTAACTCAACTAGCCTCTACCTCCCCCCTGCGGTAACTCAACTAGCCTCTACCTCCCCCCTGTGGTAACTCAACTAGCCTCCCCCCTGTGGTAACTCAACTAGCCTCCCCCCTGTGGTAACTCAACTAGCCTCCCCCGTGGTAACTCAACTAGCCTCCCCCGTGGTAACTCAACTAGCCTCTACCTCCCCCCTGTGGTAACTCAACTAGCCTCTACCTCCCCCCTGTGGTAACTCCACTAGCCTCTACCTCCCCCCTGCGGTAACTCCACTAGCCTCTACCTCCCCCCTGCGGTAACTCAACTAGCCTCTACCTCCCCCCTGTGGTAACTCAACTAGCCTCCCTGTGGTAACTCAACTAGCCTCCCCCCTGTGGTAACTCAACTAGCCTCTAACTCCCCCCGTGGTAACTCAACTAGCCTCTACCTCCCCCCTGTGGTAACTCAACTAGCCTCCCCCCTGTGGTAACTCAACTAGCCTCCCCCCTGTGGTAACTCAACTAGCCTCTACCTCCCCCCGTGTTAACTCAACTAGCCTCTACCTGACCCCTGTGGCAACTCAACTAGCCTCATCCTCTCCCTGTGGTAACTCAACTAGCCTCTACCTCCCCCCTGTGGTAACTCAACTAGCCTCTACCTCCCCCTTGTGGTAACTCAACTAGCCTCTACCTCCCCCCTGTGGTAACTCAACTAGCCTCTACCTCCCCCCTGTGGTAACTCAACTAGCCTCTACCTCCCCCCTGTGGTAACTCAACTAGTCTCGTCCTCTCCCTGCGGTAACTCAACTAGCCTCGTCCTCTCCCTGCGGTAACTCAACTAGCCTCGTCCTCTCCCTGCGCTAACTCAACTAGCCTCGTCCTCTCCCTGTGGTAACTCAACTAGCCTCGTCCTCTCCCTGTGGTAACTCAAGTAACTTCTTCCTGCCTGATCCTGTCTCTTTCCTTTTCCTGTCCTCTCATCATCTCCTTGGTCGTCTCCTCGAAGTGTAGAACTGCAATTAAAACAATCTATAGTCTTCACCTGTATTTAGCAGAATAAATAAGGGTATATGTTCTATTTAATAGTTATGAATCAACATTTAAGAAAACACATCACAGGAGACCAAAGAGTAAATCCAGAAACTGCATTTTAAAACCAAACTCACCAAGAAAGTTTCATGATATATGCAATCTGTGATTTCAAATACAGGTGTAAACAGATGTATTTTCCCCCAAAAGAACAAGAGTATTACAACAGAACTGTAAAAAGTAAAACATTAAATCAATATTTGTGAAGGCTAATTGAAAATAACCCTTTGGCTTTCAAAACTCAAATGACAAAGTACATCAAAACAACAACAATATAGAAACTGTAAAAAAGGGTTTCCATGCAACAAAGGCAACTGTGATGAACAATGACAATGCTAGAATGCTTCACAAATTATGTAGAGGATAGATTATTCCTTTTACACACACACCTTGGGGCTTGTATACTTGTTTTCTTGTTGCCTATCCAGGACCTGTAGTCACTTAAACAGTCGGTGTCTAACACAGCTGTCCCTCCTGTGTGTTTGTGACAGAATGAAGCAAAGGCCTCACACACAGAGCACACGTGCCACCATGTAAGAACTAGACAATCCCAACCATAAACTCTGATCATCCACACAACACACACACAGAAGCACAATGAGAAAGATGAATAAAACAATTACCTGTCCAGGTTCAGAGCCCTTTCTCATGACTAGAGTTGCAAAATTCAGATAACTTTCCCCAAATTGCCCGGTTTTCCACAAATCCTGGTTAAAATAATACCAGAATTACACGAGCGAATAAGCAGGAATTCCGTGAATCCTCCAACCAGGATTTCTGGAAAACCACGGGATTTTGCAACCCTACTGATGAGACAGAAATATTTTGTGCAGCAGGTGGCAAATCCCAGTTTACTTTTCACTTCCACGTTTACAGTTTGGTTTCAGCCTCCCTCAAAAACCTGGACATGGTTCATTGGCTAGAATCAAAATGAATTGGATTCAGAGAGAAAAGTATTCTGTGAGTATTACATGTGAAATACAGTATCTGGTTCTGTCCCACCCATGTTATTAATAACATCTAAACAATAAAGACTTTCATTTCAGAACCAAGAACTCAAACCGACCAATCAGATCTGATGTTATTTACAGGTGGAGTGGAAATCCCTCCAATGAGAGCTGCGACATCGAGCAACAACAAGTGACAACAGGAAGTAATAATGAATGTGCAATAGAGGAGCGGATTGCCATCACTGGACCTGGGTGGTGAGAGTCAGTGTCCTTTTTGCAGAGTGTTTGTTGGCCTGAGAGACCATGTGACAGGATCCAACGGTCCACTACATTTGGATTAAGTACATCAACTGACTGACTGTACAATAAGCACAGTACATTAGGTGACAGACTGCACTGGAGTGAGGTGACTGCATCGAAGAAACAAGGCACGAGTAAAAGATACAAAAAATATCATGAAGAGAAGGAGGGAGAGGATGATTCCTCCGCTTTCTCTCCCTCTACTATCTTCTAATTCCAAGGAACACGTCAAAGTCCAACGTTTGACCAACGTTCGCGAAGCTCCCAGATTTCGTTGTGAACAGCGCTGATAACAGTTTTCCCTGCAGTGAGCTGAGAAGAAACACATCACACACTAATGCTAATGCTAAAAGCTAATCTCCTGACCAAGTGTTGCAGCACATTTGGAGAGGAGATAAGATCATTGCTTTGAATGCTCTGGACCGGATGCTTTCGGCATTAAAACACACTTCATCCAGTATTCCCCCCCAACCTCTCCACCCCCCACCCGTCCAGACAGAGACATGGCCATAGATTGTCAGGGCAAACAGATATTAACAACAAATCCATTGAAAAGCAAGCAAATATTGGCAATAATCTGAACTACGATCCCAACACCGCACCGATTAAATTGTGCCGACCGCATTTGGGTTGACTGTGACATCGTCGTAGAATTGGTTTGAGCTCTTTCAGATGACATCATGTCTAAGTCTGATGACATCTCTAGATGTGGAACCTCCCCCCTGCCTCTTCCCAGTCTTCTCTCCATCCCTCTCTATGTAAAGACACTATACTCCCAATGAAAGTACACGACAGATACAGACTAACACACTGTATGTTGGTGTATGAGTCATCTCCATGGTTTCTGCTGTCCCAGTCCAACCAAGTCCACTTTCTTTGTCATGATCAGAGCAGAAAGGTAAGACCAGTCCCATGCAGACAGACAGGGAGACCAGTCCATTGCAGACAGACAGGTGGATGTCGGATGGGCATGAATCACATCCTTTTATCAAACTCCACCTTCGGAGGCCGGAAAGAAACCGTGTCCATATTTGGACAGACTGAGACAATGGTTGTTGGCATAGCAACCCCCTTTTTGCATACAGAGACGTCCTCCGTGACATCACCAGGTATCACTCAGGGGGTCAATGGTCAAAGATGAAAGGTCTTTTAATGGGAGTGGCTTGAGGGTGAGCGAGGGCCCTGATTGGTGTGGACACAAAAATGTCTATGCATATTAACAGAAGGCCTGATCTCAGTCATGTTTGGTTATTCATGTGTTCCACTGATATTTGATTGGCTGTTCCTGTGTTCAAATGATATTTGATTGGAGGGTCCATGTCTGAGCTCTCTGATGAGTCCAATCATCAGACAAGTCTTTGGAGTGCTTCTGTGACGGTGAGAGAAACTGTTTCCTCTGCCATGTCTGGCTCAAGACCACTCTCTACCTTTCACTCCTCCCCTCCAAGGTCCATAGTCCTCCTTTACTATGATTGTATCAGTTCTGAATGATTCTATGGCATGATTTAATTAATAATGCTCAGTTTTTTACTAAATTGTATTAATTTCTGTCCCACTGAGAAGGAAAATAAAAAGTGTTCCTAGATGTTACTCCCTCGTTCTTTGGAGGGATGGAGGTAGTGGAGCTCGATGACGGAAGGATGAACAGAAGGAAGGATCACGGAGGTAACAGTGAGTCATCCAGGAGGAGAGGGTGTGAGGAAAAGCAGAGAGCAAATGATTTGGCAGAAAGAGTGACAGAGGTGTTTTTTTTTGGCTTTCCTTAATGTGGTCAGTGTGCGAGTGTGTGTAGTGTTTCTGAGAGTGTGTGAGTGTTGCATTGCTGTATTTGTGTGTGTGTTCAGGCCCTGTGCTCCACTGGTTGTTGCAGACACACCTCACTGCCTGCTGATACGATGGGCAGTCTGTTGTCCATGTGGTAACTGATCAGGTGGCTCACACTCTCAAAGTGGTGGTCTTTGGTACGTACCTGAGTAGGACAACACACACACACACACACACACACACACACACACACACACACACACACACACACACACACACACACACACACACACACACACACACACACACACACACACACACACACACACACACACACACACACACACACACACACACACACACACACACGCACAAAGAGAGAGGGTCAACAAAACATAGCACGTCACAGCTGATAAGTGGGAAGGTGTCGGGTGCCTCGCTCTAACTCAGACATCTCTCCCTCCAACTCACCACTCCCTCTGGGTCGACCAGTAGTAGGTGTTTGGGCTGACCCCCCTGTTGTCCAGTGAGGACGTACTGTCCAGGGGTGGTGCCTGACTCTCGGACCAGGAAGTCTCCGTCACGGGTCAGCAGTCTCTCAGCCTGCCTGCGACTCAGGCTGCCGTGGAACCAGGCCTCACACTGCAGCTGTTCCACCAGAGGGGGTGCCGCTGAGACCCCCAGACCTGATACACCCAGGGAATCATCAAACGGCTCTGAGAGGAGAAGGAGAGAGGGCAGAGCTAGAAAGACGTTGTGAGACCATACGACCAGATCCAGATTCATTCTTGATACATTCAGGATACCAATATTCTAATTTCCCCTATGTCCAAAGCCAAATGAATAAACTAATGACTTCTACTGTAGTGTAATTACTGCAATATAGCTGATAACCATTCTAATTAGTCTTATCTGAGATGACTGATAGTGACTGCTACAGACTGCAGGGCCAGTTGATGTATTGTACACAGACTCTAGCTGATAGGGCCAACTGGGACTCACTCATGTCGAACGCATCTCTGTGAGCGTTGCCATTGGCTGCAGCTGTTGTGGGGCGGGGTTTATCCACATTGACGTATGAGGGGTCATCACACAGGTCCCGCCCTCCCTCCTTTGCTCCCACTGAAACAACCAATCAGAGGAGTTTAATCACATAACTGTCTGTCAGTATCACCTGGGAGGTGTTCAGGGATGGGAAACATTTAGAGTAGAACAGATATATAGAATATCTGTTCTGCGATGTCACAGATAGAAGAACCCAGATAATTCACAGGATGTATAAATCCGAGGCATCCGTTTGGAACTTCTTCTCACTACCAGATATGGTGATAAGAGGAAGTCCAGTGGCGGGAAGTGGGAGGAGATGTACTTAGATGAAACCTACTACAACTACTAAGGACATGGTGACCTCTAGTGGATAACCAGAGACTTACACAACCAGAGACCTTCTGTTGAACTATTCGTCACAGACAGATCGGGCGATTTCAGCAGAGCGAGTCGACAAAGACATACAAGCGTAAATATGCACATTGCATTTCTAAATCTGAATGAGCGGGTGTTAGGGTGCTAAATATCCATATTTACGATGAGCGTATTATTCAGCTGTATGTACGATAGTTGAATTCCTTTGTCTCTCCTTCTCCCGCTCTTTCTTTCCCCAGCCCTTTCACTGTGTAACCAGCCGTCATATCGGGTTAGTCCACTAGGGACTTTTCATTGCATTATGTTAGTAATCAACGTATAATCTATCCTGTGTGTGTTTATGTCATTCTGTGTGATTATTTAGTTAGTTAGTAAATAAATAATTAAGCCAATTTGTGTATCGCTGAATCATCATGCAGACTAGGATTGGTGCAGATTTAAGTCAACAACGTTCAGAATGAGACTGATATGAGGTAATAATAATTCATGGATGACTAATATGATAAAGGTATATTCTGATATTCTTCAGTCAATTCAGGGAAATGGTAACTCATTAATCAAACTTTTTCTGTGGTGCCCCAAGATTGCTAATGAGTTAATTGTTACGTCATTAATTTAATCACATAATCATTTAAACGTAGTAAATTGATTTGATTAAATAATTGTCATCGCATTAATGGTATTCACGTCACGACACACCTATGGGAACACAGAGACCAGTTGACACACACTGTCCTAGAGCAACACACACTGTCCTAGAGCAACACACACTGTCCTAGAGCAACACACACACACTGTCCTAGAGCAACACACACACTGTCCTAGAGCAACACACACTGTCCTAGAGCAACACACACTGTCCTAGAGCAACACACACTGTCACACACTGTCCTAGAGTAACACACACTGTCCTAGAGCAACACACACTGTCACACACTGTCCTAGAGCAACACACACTATCCTAGAGCAACACACACTATCCTAGAGCAACACACACTATCCTAGAGCAACACACACTGTCCTAGAGCAACACACACTGTCCTAGAGCAACACACACTGTCCTAGAGCAACACACACTGTCCTAGAGCAACACACACTGTCACACACTGTCCTAGAGTAACACACACTGTCCTAGAGCAACACACACTGTCACACACTGTCCTAGAGCAACACACACTGTCCTAGAGCGACACACACTGTCCTAGAGCGACACACACTGTCCTAGAGCGACACACACTGTCCTAGAGCAACACACACTGTCCTAGAGTAACACACACAGGGTCAATCTGACTCATTTCCTCTCACTGTGTCCGTGTCATTCTCTCACTGCAAGTCATTGTATTATATGTCACCTCATATCCTTTAGCTGAGTGTGTGTGTGTGTGAGAGAGAGAGAGAGATGGCTCACTTGGTAGAGGGGGAAGCGGCTGCTTGTGAATATCATTCTGACCCGGTTGTCCATAGGGCTGAAAACACACACACCAGAAGCAATTAAGATACAGATGGAAAAACATACATTACACTGACCAACTGACGAGACACACACACACTGTGAGGTGGATAAGGAGAGTGCCAGAGAGAGTGGAAGACTAAGGGCTGCTGTGATGTGAGGGTGAGACTGGGCCAGATGATTAGCCTACATACTGAACTGCCCTCTCTCCCCTGGAGCTGCAGACTGGATTCAATACAATTGACTAACAATTACTTGATATGTGTGTGTGTATATATATATCTCACCAGTGTAGCCCCAGGGCGGGCCCTCATGTCCACCAGTCCCCCAGGAGGAGGTTGTTTCCCGGGGAAGTTATTATAGTACGGAACATCTGCAGGGGGCGGTGCTCCCTCATCTTCCTCTTCCTCCCACGCTGAGCCGTCAAACGGAGCCATCCTGAGAAAGGGGAGAGGAGTCAGAACTCAGGAGAGAGAAACACACACACACACACACACACACACACACACACACACACACACACACACACACACACACACACACACACACACACACACACACACACCTGTCATGGGGGGTGACCAGTTTGGGGGGGTTCTTCAGGTACTGTTTGAAGCGTAGTTCGAAGGCCTGCCCTATCGTACTGATAACTTCCTGGGCCAAGCCCTCCGAACACTCCAGGATATGACACGCTGGACAGAAAGGAAGCAGAGAGGAGGGTAAACAACAGAGGTAAGGAAACAGAATATTGGCACTGCCTCGCTGTCCAAAGAAAGGTACTGAACAGGGATTGGATGTGCTGCTGGATAAATATATTGAGTTTGTGTTTATTTTTACAGGGACAGTGCACATTAATCAATGTTTCAGTAAAAGTGACGGTTTTAGCCAGCTGGCTAATTTTCAACTGCAGTCCCTGGGCAGGTTATTAAAAACAATTACAATAACAATACAGACAATCAATGATCAGTGAGCATGCAGACAGAGCAATAGCACAAAAAGCAACACAACTAAATACATAAAAGCAACAAAGTGGAGAGATGACATTGATGTAAGGTACTGAACAAGGACTGGATGTGCTGCTGGATAAATCTATTGGAGGGATGACATTGATGTAAGGTACTGAACAAGGACTGGATGTGCTGCTGGATGAATCTATTGGAGGGATGACATTGATGTAAGGTACTGAACAAGGACTGGATGTGCTGCTGGATGAATCTATTGGAGGGATGACATTGATGTAAGGTACTGAACAAGGACTGGATGTGCTGCTGGATAAATCTATTGGAGGGATGACATTGATGTAAGGTACTGAACAAGGACTGGATGTGCTGCTGGATGAATCTATTGGAGGGATGACATTGATGTAAGGTACTGAACAAGGACTGGATGTGCTGCTGGATGAATCTATTGGAGGGATGACATTGATGTAAGGTACTGAACAAGGACTGGATGTGCTGCTGGATAAATCTATTGGAGGGATGACATTGATGTAAGGTACTGAACAAGGACTGGATGTGCTGCTGGATGAATCTATTGGAGGGATGACATTGATGTAAGGTACTGAACAAGGACTGGATGTGCTGCTGGATGAATCTATTGGAGGGATGACATTGAGTCTCACCTCTCTGGTTGACTGGGTCTTTGGCCACGTATGCTACATACTCTGCTGTGTCCTGAGGGAGAGAAACGAGAAGAGGGGGGTGGGGAGGACGAAGAGAGGGTGGGAGGGGCAAATGAGAGGGAAATATTAAGAGGAGGGTGAGGAGAAAAGGGGAGAGTGGGTGAGTTGGAAGAGAGAAGGAAGCAAAGACGTTTAGTCGGAAGAGCTATTAACACACAATGATATAGAGAGGAGGAAGAAGAGAGGAGGAGGAGGAAGAGCTATTAACACACAATGATCTAGAGAGGAAGAAGAGAGGAAGAGGAGGAAGAGCTATTAACACAATGATCTAGAGAGGAAGAAGAGAGGAAGAGGAGGAAGAGCTATTAACACAATGATCTAGAGAGGAAGAAGAGAGGAGGAGGAGGAAGAGCTATTAACACACAATGATCTAGAGAGGAAGAAGAGAGGAGGAGGAGGAAGAGCTATTAACACACAATGATCTAGAGAGGAGAAAGAGAGGAGGAGGAGGAAGAGCTATTAACACACAATGATCTAGAGAGGAGGAAGAGAGGAGGAGGAGGAAGGGCTATTAACACACAATGATCTAGAGAGGAGGAAGAGAGGAGGAGGAAGAGCTATTAACACACAATGATCTAGAGAGGAGGAGGAGGAGGAAGAGCCATTAACACACAATGATCTAGAGAGGAGGAAGAGCTATTAACACACAATGAAGAGAGAGAGGAGGAGGAAGAGAGGAGGAAGAGAAGGAAGAGAAAGAATACATGTCTGAGGAAGAGAGGTAGGGAGTTCCACTGACGTGGATAAAGACAAAGGAGGGAGGAAAAGAGGAAAGGAGCTATGGAATACAGAGAGAGGTGGATAGAGGAAAAGAAAGATGGACGGAGCAAGACAGAGAGGCAGCGTGACAGGGATAGAGGAGTAGATGGATGGACAGAGTGAAGCAGAGAGAGAGAGAGAGGAGTAGATGGGTGGACAGAGTGAAGCAGGGAGAGAGAGAGAGGAGTAGATGGGTGGATAGTGAAGCAGGGAGAGAGAGAGGCATAGAGGAGTAGATGGGTGGACAGAGTGAAGCAGGGAGAGAGAGAGGCATAGAGGAGTAGATGGGTGGACAGAGTGAAGCAGGGAGAGAGAGAGAGGAGTAGATGGGTGGATAGTGAAGCAGGGAGAGAGAGAGGCATAGAGGAGTAGATGGGTGGACAGAGTGAAGCAGGGAGAGAGAGGAGTAGATGGGTGGACAGAGTGAAGCAGGGAGAGAGAGAGAGAGAGAGAGAGAGGAGTAGATGGGTGGACAGAGTGAAGCAGGGAGAGAGAGGAGTAGATGGGTGGATAGTGAAGCAGGGAGAGAGAGAGGCATAGAGGAGTAGATGGGTGGACAGAGTGAAGCAGGGAGAGAGAGGAGTAGATGGATGGACAGAGTGAAGCAGGGAGAGAGAGAGGCATAGAGGAGTAGATGGGTGGACAGAGTGAAGCAGGGAGAGAGAGGAGTAGATGGGTGGACAGAGTGAAGCAGGGAGAGAGAGAGGCATAGAGGAGTAGATGGGTGGACAGAGTGAAGCAGGGAGAGAGCGAGGCATAGAGGAGTAGATGGGTGGACAGAGTGAAGCAGGGAGAGAGAGGAGTAGATGGGTGGATAGTGAAGCAGGGAGAGAGAGAGGCATAGAGGAGTAGATGGGTGGATAGTGAAGCAGGGAGAGAGAGAGGCATAGAGGAGTAGATGGGTGGACAGAGTGAAGCAGGGAGAGAGCGAGGCATAGAGGAGTAGATGGGTGGACAGAGTGAAGCAGGGAGAGAGAGGAGTAGATGGGTGGACAGAGTGAAGCAGGGAGAGAGAGGAGTAGATGGGTGGACAGAGTGAAGCAGGGAGAGAGAGGAGTAGATGGGTGGACAGAGTGAAGCAGGGAGAGAGAGAGGCATAGAGGAGTAGATGGGTGGACAGAGTGAAGCAGGGAGAGAGAGGAGTAGATGGGTGGACAGAGTGAAGCAGGGAGAGAGAGAGGCATAGAGGAGTAGATGGGTGGACAGAGTGAAGCAGGGAGAGAGAGGAGTAGATGGGTGGATAGTGAAGCAGGGAGAGAGAGAGGCATAGAGGAGTAGATGGGTGGACAGAGTGAAGCAGGGAGAGAGAGAGGCATAGAGGAGTAGATGGGTAGACAGAGGCAGAGCAATGAATAGAGTGGGGATAGAGAATGGATAGTGAGATGTGCGAGGGAGGGCTGTATGACTCACTGGGTCTCCTCCAGAAGCGAAAGAGATGGACTGCATGTGATGATTTGCAATTATCTGTGAAAAGAGAGAGAGAGAGAGAGAGAGAGAGAAAGGGAGGGAGGGATTTGAGCATGATAGTGTGATGAATGATGAAGAGTTGAGATGTAGATGTAGAGGTAGAGGTAGAGGTAGAGAGAGAGAGAGAGAGAGAGAGAGAGAGAGAGAGAGATCATGTTTCTCCATTCAGCAGTAGTGGTTGGTTCCATTGACAGTTAGATATAGTGTATTCTAAATACCTAACTGACTGGATGATGTAATTAACACCATGTAACAGTCTGTAATAACAAACCCAGATAGATCAACAACAACAAACACTCATTCAGGATCCATGCCGAGTGTGCTTGTGTGTGTGTCACCTGTTTGCAGTCGGAGGCCAGCAGGTTGAGGCTGCTGGTAGAGACCGTCAGGCTGATGGTCATCCCAGCAAACTGCAGGTTACGTTTCCCCAGAATGGACGTCATACAGCGAGACGACG
The DNA here is from genome assembly GCF_965601325.2 of Salmo salar. Taxonomy (NCBI): domain Eukaryota; kingdom Metazoa; phylum Chordata; class Actinopteri; order Salmoniformes; family Salmonidae; genus Salmo; species Salmo salar. The sequence continues at coordinate 17,750,864 of NC_138292.1, forward strand.
GCTGGAGGGGGAGGGGAGGGAGGGAACTTTTAAAAGCTCTTTATTAACCATTCATGTTAAACAGAAGGCCAACAGGGAAAGAAAGATTTCACCAATAAGGAAGATTAAACAGAAGATATTCTAAAAGAAGATAACAGAGCATAGTAAACATACTGTACAATATACAGAGAAGAATGTGTGTGTGTGAAGGCAATAGAGAGGGAGAAGCATGTCTGAGCTGTGTGTGTGTATATATATATATATATATATGTGTGTGTATATAGAAGAACAGCTGCAGGCTGCCAGTGATCCTGTCTGACCCTGCTCTGTTCAATGGTTCATATGGTCAACACAAACTAAAGCTTGTCTAGTCAAGTCCCCCACAGTCTCCCACAGTCCCCCACAGTCTCCCACAGTCTCCCACAGTCCCCCACAGTCTCCCACAGTCTCCCAGGGCCAGACATGCTTTAGCCAAACCAGTCTGTTGTGTATATAGCTGTTTTATGTAGTGTTTGGGTGGATGCGTGGATGCTTTAAGTTTTACAGGAATGCCCCCCCCCCCCCATAAAGACAAACTCCCAGTTGGAGTTGGCTTAGTCTCGGCACACACAACTTAGTCACAAGTCTCCCTCATACAAGGGGCAGTGTGTACATGTGTGAGAGAGAGACCGTGAGAGAGACAGAGGTAATTACCTGGAAGTACCACTGACCACAGAGTGGACAATCCAGCTAAATCCAGACCCAACAACGCCCTGACCACGGCCCTCCACTTAACACATAAATAAATAATACTCTGTCTGTGTGTGTATATTGGTGTACCTTTCTCTTGCGTTGGGCTCCTTTGGCTCCAGGCACTGCCTCACACACCACTGAGATAGCCTCTCTGAAACAACAACACGTGTGAGAATCTCTCCGTAACACACTTGTGTGGATTTCACACTGTGCAGCAGATTAGATGAAATCTGGCAACATGTGACACAGACTTGATCATCCTGACAACCACACTCATCCTCACCATGGATACAGACATCACCATAGAAACCAGAAGGAAACCACCAGGATTCCAGAACATGCTAATTTAGAGGTTGTGAGGGCGGTAGGCACACACACAATACTGTTAAACCGATACAGTCCTTTCAGATTGGCCAACACTGAATGGGTAGAGGCTAGGGACCAAAATAGAACAGGGCAAAAAAAGAGAACTGGGGGTTATTGTCACGTCCTGACCAGTTAAGGGTTATTTGTTGTTGTAGTTTGGTCAGGATGTGGCAGAGGGTATTTGTTTTATATGGTTCGGGGTGGTGGTGTATGTAGTAGGGTGTTTTATTTATGTATTCCGGGGTTTTTGGGCACTGCTCTGTGTTTATGTATTTCTATGTTAAGTCTAGTTAGTTGTGGGTATAGGTTCTAGGTTTGTTTTCTATGTATAGTTAATTGGGGTTGGACTCCCAATTGAAGGCAGGTGTGTTGAGTTGCCTTTGATTGGGAGTCCTATATAATAGGGTGTGTTTGTCTTTGTGTTTTGTGGGTAGTTGTATTTCGCACTGCTAGTCTTCATTTAGCCTGTGAAACTGTCCTTCGTCGTTCTTGTTCTTTTCTTGTGTTCAACGTCATTTAATAAATTAAGATGATGAGCACCAACTCTGCTGCGTATTGGTCCACGTTCTCAGACGACGATTTCTCTATATCGTCGGAAGATGAAGAAACTTGTGACAGTTATGAACTGGAGATAAATAATGTATTTTTATGTGAAAATGAGGTAGCTAGTAAGAGTACATTTTGTGATTTGCAATGTTTGAACCAGAGCCCCATACAGCACTTAGCTCTAACTACATGGCTCTGTTTTGAACCAGAGCCCTATACAGCACTTAGCTCTAACTACATGGCTCTGTTTTGAACCAGAGACCTATACAGCACTTAGCTCTAACTACATGGCTCTGTTTTGAACCAGAGCCCTATACAGCACTTAGCTCTAACTACATGGCTCTGTTTTGAACCAGAGCCCTATACAGCACTTAGCTCTAACTACATGGCTCTGTTTTGAACCAGAGACCTATACAGCACTTAGCTCTAACGACATGGCTCTGTTTTGAACCAGAGCCCTATACAGCACTTAGCTCTAACTACATGGCTCTGTTTTGAACCAGAGCCCTATACAGCACTTAGCTCTAACTACATGGCTCTGTTTTGAACCAGAGCCCTATACAGCACTTAGCTCTAACTACATGGCTCTGTTTTGTACTACCTAACCACAGTACATCTGCGTGCAGTAACTTGATCATTAGCCTTAAACAACAGCTTAAAGGGATAGTTCACCCAAATGACAAAATAATACATAGTCTAAGGACAAGGTATGACAGCAATTCATGCCTCCTTTCCAAATGCTAACGTTTTAGCAATTGTTGCTCAAATCCCATTCAAGTCATGGTACCGATATTATCATTTTCCGCACATCATGTTCATCTATAAGTGACTTTGTTGAGCTTCACAATCAATTTTAGATACTTCAGGGGGATTTTGATTGTCATAATGTTTCCATAGACTGCTTACAGGGTAACGAAACCAATATGACATTTTGTAATTGGGTGAACTATCCCTTGAACAATTGGAGGTTCTCACCTGGTGACCTGAGTTCTGGTGTTGAAGTCCAGCGCCCTCATAGACTGTAGCACCTCCACACAGCCCATATACTACACAGGAAATAGAGAGGAGACGCATATGAACAGGGATGCCACTTCCTACAGCACTCCTCTCCACACAGCCCATACACTACACAGGAAACAGGAAAGGAACTCATATGAACTAGGATTCCATTTCCTCCAGAACACCCACACTGACCGGAGGGGCAGATGGAAACAGATAGAGAGAGACAGAAAGATGGACAGACAAGAGAATAGATCATTTTGAGAGAGCAACAGAAAAATTGACAGATATGGAAAGTTAAAGAAATATGCAAGTACGAGCCTAAAGGTCTACATCCTACAAACTGAAAAACAGACAGAACAACCAACTCTTACCCGTACTGAGTAGGCAACCCCAGTGGTGCTGACCACAAGGTCTGAGTGTAGCCATCCTCTGGTGGGCTTGTTGACGAAGGAGCCGTGGCGCGTCCACTCATCTCCCCCCAGCTGCCCCCCCTCCACCCGCGCCCTCCTGGACGCCCCACCCAGCCGGTTCATATCCTGCAGAAAGGGGCGATGGGGGGGAGAGGGGGCTGTTAGACAGGGAGGGGGGTGAGGAGTGGGAGAGCTGGAACTGTTACCCCCTGAAGACCCCATGGGGGCTTGAGCCCGCTGAGGCCTGCTGGAGACCTTGAGGCCTGGGAGTAGAGCGGCAGAGATGCCCAGGCGAAGGGCTCCCATCCTGGGGAAGAAGGAACAGAGCGTGGTGGGGCTGTTCTCAGCCCGGCGGGGGGAGGAAGGGGGGAGGATGGGGGTGAGAGAGGAGGAGGAGAGGGAGGAGGGTAGCCCAGGAGGGGTGAGGGGGGTTGCGGGGGTGGAAGGGGGGAGGGAGAAAGGGTTGGAGTTGGTATCGTCATTCGAACTGAGAGATTCACTCCGGAAGTGAGTGTACTTAGTTTTAGGGACCAGCTCCATCATGGATCTGAGATGTTCAATGTTATTTCAGTGTTTCTCTAACAAGTCCACACTCTCTGGTGTGATTCAGTCTGAACAACAACAGTGGTTCATTCTCTCTTTCTCTGTATTATCAGTCTCTCGCTCAAAAACACGCTCGTCTTTCTTTCCCTCTCAGTGACCGTTGTCTGTCCTTCCGCCCTGTTTTATTTCCTCCCGTCATTGTCAGGCAGTGCAGCAGACACTGCGCAAGAAACACCATCTACAAGACAGAGGAGAGCAGCAAGAGGAGCGATTGAAGATCAGAGGGGATCGCTCTCTAAGAGTCTAACCCAGCACACTGATGGAGTGATAGTCAGAGTTGTTTGGTGTCTACGCTGTCAGTCTTACAACATTTTGACTTTCAATCCACAGAAATGAATGCCACTTTCCAATAGACAGAATCAAAAAGGATTTGTGATCAAGTATGCAGCACCTGTTCTGAAAAATGCTGTTTGAGCACATCAGCATGTCAACTAATGTAGCATGGCACTTAAATCCAATTGTTCATCTTTGAGCACCATGGAGATTCCACATACAACCTCAGAATGTGATTGTCTATTGACACAGACACTCAGGTGGTATGAGTTACTGCATCAAGGGGCCTACCCTCATGTGTCTGTTAGCATGTGCTGGAGTAGAAACCTACTCTACTGCCTGTAAATGGCACAGAGTGTGTGAGTCTGTGGTGTGTGTGTGCGTGCGTGTTTCAGCGTGTCTGTCAGGGCAGTAGCTCACTAGCCGCTCTTGCCTGACACGGGCCCATAAAAACCCTATCAGCTGCCAACGAGTAGATCAGAAAGGACACACACACACACACACACACACAGGGCCGAAACACACACTGCCGAATCACAGCAGTGACGGGTCGATACAACAGAGTAAGATTATCTGCAGAGCTTAATATAGCAAAGTTCTGTTAAGACCTGCTGATCTATGGCCAGAGACCAATTCTGGCAGGGAAAAACTACCTTTATCCCTCCTGCTTTTTATTCCTCTGCTGCTGGACAATACTCCTAAGTAATTTAACTCTTCCTCCTCTGTACTCTTTTACTCACTCATCCTCACCCACTCTCTCTCTCTCTCTTTTCCTCACTCCCTCTCTCTCTCTTTTCCTCACTCCCTCTCTCTTTTCCTCACTCCCTCTCTCTCTCTTTTCCTCACTCCCTCTCTCTTTTCCTCACTCCCTCTCTCTTTTCCTCCAGATGGTCTCGTGTTCTCTCTGGGTGGCCTTGGCTTTCTCCCTCTCTTTCTCCCCCTCTTCCTCTCTCTTCCTCCAGATCACCTCCTGTGCGGTCTCTCTCCCTATCTCTGTGTTTCTCTCTCCCCTCAGCTTGTCCTCTCCTATCCTCTCCTGGAATCCCTCTCTCCTCCTCCACACTGTTTTCTGTGCCTCCCTCAGTAGCCGCTGCACTTCCTCCTTCTCTCGCTCCACCACTTCCTGCCTTCTCTTCCAAATGATCTCTCGCTCCCCCTCTCCCCCCCCCTCGTCTCCTTTCCCGTTCTCCAGACTGTCCTCTTAAACAGTCCCTCTACTTTAAAGATTGTCTGTCTCTCTCCACACTCACTCACTCTGTAACTACAGCCAGAGTCTATACAATGCACATAACCTATTAACAGACAGCACTAGATAAGAAAAAGATTGATAGATAAGAAAACACCAGATTCTGGGCTTGTCCCTGACTGAAGTTTCTGATATGGCTAAAACAGTAGGTAGAGCTGTTCTAGAACATTGCTGCCCTGGTTAGATGGATACGTTCTGGAGCACCATAGCATCAGAAGTGCTAGAGTTGGAGAAGTTGCCTTTTTCTGGTTACAGAAACAGTGACACACACAGTGGTGATGCAACAAGAGAGAATGTAGGTCATTGGCTGATGACACCACTGGTGGGATTGTTTTGATGATAATGAGACCTGAATGGTACTGGAGGCTTGTTAGAGAACTCAATCACCCAGTCATTACACTCAATTAAACCTCCCTCCCCTCTCTCTCGCTCTCCTTATTGATACCACAGAAACAGTCTTGTTTAAACAAGCCAAGCCAATAGTCAGTTACCTGAGAGAAACATGTGTATTTCTTGACACAGCACTGTATGGTCCAGTACTAGCCTAACTAGAAACACAGCAGCTAACTACAGTCCGAACAATCTGCATAGTCCATCCAAAGAGAAACCTAAAGTTGTCTTACATGAACAGTCTCCAGCTGCAAGACAACTCACAGAACTGAATAGTGGAGGTTGAAGCTGTAATATAACACCAGGGGCTTGTCAGCTCACATTTCAGTGTTGTTTCCAGCACTGTGCACATGTTCTAACCATTACTCTGCCAGGTTTGTCCCACTGAGATTAAACTTTGTAACAGATTGACAATTTGGCACCAAAAGTTTCACGATGATACCAGAGAAAGTTGACGTTCAACAACAAGCGCTAACGGCTAAAGCCCTGTATGTTTGGTAGCAGAGGGCTAGCAGAGGGCTAGCCGTTTGATTTTGGCTGCCTAGCAACAGACAGAGGGACGCTCGCTCGATCCCACCAGTCTAGCACCAGAGCGTCTGTCTACCGAGCCTGCCACAGCACTCGCTAGCTAACGTCTCCTCCCAGACAGACAGCACCAGAACGCATCAGGATACAGACTGGGATTAGCTATGAAGTGCTATGTAGGGGCTATGAAGGGCTTACAACGCCAGGGTTGTGGGTTCGATTCCTACGGGGAACAAGTATGCACTCACAACTCTAAGTCACTCTGGAAAAGAGTGTCTGCTAAATGACTAAAATATAAACGTCAACAAAGATGAACGTATGGAGTTGCGTTCAATTGTGAAACGCTAGCAACACTCGCTAACAGTGACGAGATGTCACAAAAATAGCCAACGAGTCAGTTAGCAAACATACATAGGTTAACACTAGTAGATGCTAGTACAGCAGGTTTAACCCTCGCCCTGCCAGATGTTAGTGCACAGAATAAAACACAGTGTAGGTCAGACGAGTGCAGAGTACAGCGCCCTCTACCTGAGGAGATGTCCTGGTTCTCCTACACACAGATAGAAAACACACAACAAGTAGAGAAAGTCACCACTACACTAACACATAAACACACAGTTGACGATACCAGTTAAGACTACACAGTTCCACAGCTGTACAAAGTGAATGATATATCCACATATAGAATCATCTGATTATAATCCAGATTAGTTCAGTCATTTCTGACATTGGCTTGGTATACCACCTGTCCCAGTCAGGACGCTAGTTACCAGTAAAGATGGCACAGCACAAGCTAAAGAGAGAGAACGACAGATATACCTCATGGCACCCCACCAGTAGTCTAGACTGTTTCTCCTGGTTATCACCACCCCACCAGTAGTCTAGACTGTTTCTCCTGGTTATCACCAGTAGTCTAGACTGTTTCTCCTGGTTATCACCAGTAGTCTAGACTGTTTCTCCTGGTTATCACCACCCCACCAGTAGTCTAGACTGTTTCTCCTGGTTATCACCACCCCACCAGTAGTCTAGACTGTTTCTCCTGGTTATCACCAGTAGTCTAGACTGTTTCTCCTGGTTATCACCACCCCACCAGTAGTCTAGACTGTTTCTCCTGGTTATCACCACCCCACCAGTAGTCTAGACTGTTTCTCCTGGTTATCACCACCCCACCAGTAGTCTAGACTGTTTCTCCTAGTTATCACCAGTAGTCTGGACTGTTTCTCCTGGTTATCACCAGTAGTCTGGACTGTTTCTCCTGGTTATCACCAGTAGTCTGGACTGTTTCTCCTGGTTATCACCACCCCACCAGTAGTCTAGACTGTTTCTCCTGGTTATCACCAGTAGTCTGGACTGTTTCTCCTGGTTATCACCAGTAGTCTGGACTGTTTCTCCTGGTTATCACCACCCCACCAGTAGTCTAGACTGTTTCTCCTGGTTATCACCAGTAGTCTGGACTGTTTCTCCTGGTTATCACCAGTAGTCTGGACTGTTTCTCCTGGTTATCACCACCCCACCAGTAGTCTAGACTGTTTCTCCTAGTTATCACCAGTAGTCTGGACTGTTTCTCCTGGTTATCACCAGTAGTCTAGACTGTTTCTCCTGGTTATCACCACCCCACCAGTAGTCTAGACTGTTTCTCCTGGTTATCACCACCCCACCAGTAGTCTAGACTGTTTCTCCTAGTTATCACCAGTAGTCTGGACTGTTTCTCCTGGTTATCACCAGTAGTCTGGACTGTTTCTCCTGGTTATCACCAGTAGTCTGGACTGTTTCTCCTGGTTATCACCACCCCACCAGTAGTCTAGACTGTTTCTCCTGGTTATCACCAGTAGTCTGGACTGTTTCTCCTGGTTATCACCAGTAGTCTGGACTGTTTCTCCTGGTTATCACCACCCCACCAGTAGTCTAGACTGTTTCTCCTGGTTATCACCAGTAGTCTGGACTGTTTCTCCTGGTTATCACCACCCCACCAGTAGTCTAGACTGTTTCTCCTAGTTATCACCAGTAGTCTGGACTGTTTCTCCTGGTTATCACCAGTAGTCTAGACTGTTTCTCCTGGTTATCACCACCCCACCAGTAGTCTAGACTGTTTCTCCTGGTTATCACCACCCCACCAGTAGTCTAGACAGTTTCTCCTAGTTATCACCAGTAGTCTGGACTGTTTCTCCTGGTTATCACCAGTAGTCTGGACTGTTTCTCCTGGTTATCACCACCCCACCAGTAGTCTAGACTGTTTCTCCTGGTTATCACCACCCCACCAGTAGTCTAGACTGTTTCTCCTGGTTATCACCACCCCACCAGTAGTCTAGACTGTTTCTCCTAGTTATCACCAGTAGTCTGGACTGTTTCTCCTGGTTATCACCACCCCACCAGTAGTCTAGACTGTTTCTCCTAGTTATCACCAGTAGTCTGGACTGTTTCTCCTAGTTATCACCAGTAGTCTAGACTGTTTCTCCTGGTTATCACCACCCCACCAGTAGTCTAGACTGTTTCTCCTAGTTATCACCAGTAGTCTGGACTGTTTCTCCTAGTTATCACCAGTAGTCTGGACTGTTTCTCCTGGTTATCACCAGTAGTCTAGACTGTTTCTCCTGGTTATCACCACCCCACCAGTAGTCTAGACTGTTTCTCCTGGTTATCACCACCCCACCAGTAGTCTAGACAGTTTCTCCTAGTTATCACCACCCCACCAGTAGTCTGGTCCTGTATGGACTGTTTCTCCTGGTCATCACCACCCCACCAGTAGTCTAGACTGTTTCTCCTGGTTATCACCACCCCACCAGTAGTCTAGACTGTTTCTCCTGGTTATCACCACCCCACCAGTAGTCTAGACAGTTTCTCCTAGTTATCACCACCCCACCAGTAGTCTGGTCCTGTATGGACTGTTTCTCCTGGTCATCACCACCCCACCAGTAGTCTAGACTGTTTCTCCTGGTTATCACCACCCCACCAGTAGTCTGGTCCTGTCTGGACTGTTTCTCCTGGTCATCACCACTCTAGACAGACACGTATAGAAAGAACAGCACCAGTGTTTGAAAAAAGAGAAAAAGACTCAAAAGAACTTTACATCTCAGTCTGTCTCTGACTGCGGCGGACGCAAGTTGCCGTGGCAACAGGCATTAAAAGAGAAGCCTGCTCAGGATCTATATTGAGAAATCCTGACAGCGGCAGAAACATCTCAGACAAAGAGATAACAGACTGCTTCCACAAATCAGAGCCCAGGAGCAGCTAAGCAGAGCCGAGACGGACCCATTACGGTCTTTAACATCTAACTGGAGAAACTACAGCCGGTCGGCCAGCCAGAGACTCCTGGAGGGATCAATACCACTCAGGAAATGATCAAAGTTTGGCCCACGTCGCACCGGCCATAAAACCAAATCAATGTTGACATCCCAACCTGGCTGATTCCAGACTGGCTAGGACACATGGATTAACACAACATATATTGCTTCAGAGGATGAAACACTTTCATATATCAAATCAACTTTACTAATCACAATAGCTAACACTTTAGAAAAAAATTGCATAACAACAACAACCTGAATGTTTTCCTGAACAGTCCTAACTGTTAGGTAAGTAACCACAAAGGTGGTGATTGTATAATAATCTGCAGAGCAGGTTTTTTTCCACCTATAATTGTTTATTTTACAAAAAAAGTGTTCTTTTTTTGTTTTGAGTTGTGAATAAATTCCTTGAGAACTCTTCCTTTGCTTCAAGAGTGAATGAAAAATGTAAAACAATTGTTCCTTATTTTGGGTTAGACAGAGTAGAGGTGATTATCCGTAGCATGATAATAACAGAGCTCCATATTCACATCAGAACCATATTCATGTTTAAACACCCTCTCTCTCTCTCCTCTCTTCCACTCGTTTAAATCACAGTCATTGCCAGATCTCATATCCTCTCCATCTATCCTCTCCTCCGCTTGTCCTCGTCCTCTCTTCCCCGTCTCAGCGGAATGTGAAACAGCAGAACGGCAGGGCTGAACAACGGCACTCCTTCAATGTCTTCCTCTCCTCCTCTTGCTTCGCTCTCTCATCCCCCTTTGCTTTCCTTCCAGCTCTGTCTGAGTGAGAGACGAGCCCACTGTCTATCCTCTCCTTCTCCCTCTCTGTCTATCTGTCTGTCTGGGTGATGCCGCCTCTCTCTCTCTCTCTGCCCCCCTCTCGCTCATGCGCTGCTGCTTTTTTCCTCTGTCTCATCCGCTCACCCCTCCTTCCCTTTCCATTTCCCTCTCTCGTTCCCTTTCCCTCCCTCTCTCCATTTCCCTCTCTCCTCCCCTTTTCCCCTCTCCCACTTTGCAGTCTAAATCATTTAACAGTATATGCATGAATGTGCACTGAGCGTTGCTCTCTCCCTTTCTCACACACACACACACACACACACTAGGGGAAGGACAACAATATGGATGGAGGAGGGGAAGGAGAGCGGGATGGAGATAGTAGAGCCCACATGGGCTGTTTCCCCATCTAAAAGGCTCCTCCCCCTTTTTCCTGTTTGGTAACCTGAGAACCAGAGGGAGAGATTGAATTCAGATGGAGGGAAAGAGAAAAGAGGAGGGAAACACACAGAGGAAGAGAGAGTCTCTCTCTCTAGACAGACAGACAGACAGACAGACAGACAGACAGACAGACAGACAGACAGACAGACAGACAGACAGACAGACAGACAGACAGACAGACAGACAGACAGACAGACAGACAGACAGACAGACAGACAGACCACACAGACCACACAGACCACACAGACCACACAGACCACACAGACCACACAGACCAGAGATGCAGGCTGATTTGAGGGCATTGTGAATAACCTTGATGTATACGGCCAAATATGGACACTTAACCTGACAATGCCAAGCAGCTACTGTACCACTTGAGTTCACCGCTGGTAAAGAACAGGTTATTATCTCACAAACAGGACAGTAACAACAGAAACAATACACTTGATGTTGCAGTCAAGATACATATTCTTAAAGTCTTAAAAAGAAAAAAGAAAACCAGAGTGATCAGTGGAACCAAGTGAGAACTTCCAGTGATGAGAACCGAGATTCAGACAGAAACACAGAAGAAGATCTAGAACTGCAGAACTGCTAGAGAGACAGAATCAGGGAGAGAACCACAGAACCCACGTCAACACCTCAGCGTTACAAAGCGTTGCCCACAGAGAGTGATTGTTGAACGCACACCCACAGTGTGATGACACCGTTCACCATACAGATCACAGCGGTATACAGAGAGATTGTTGAACGCACACCCAGCAACCCCACACCAGGCCCTGCACCAACGTAACACACACACACACACACACACACATAGCTCTAAATGGCTTAGACAGACAAATAAACAATGTCCTTTACCGCAGGGAGATACTGACAGTGGGAGGAGCAACCAGCAACCCATATGCCTCTGTGTGTGTGTCTCAAGTTCTTACCACGTATTCCATGGGACAACACTGACTGCCTGTGAGTGTCTGTAACCCTAAAAACACCAAAGCGCACATCAGCACACGGTACACACACTCTTAGCCAATCACTAGGCGTTGTACATGTAGCGAATCATAGTTCTCCTAAATGATCCCCTCACAAACACTTGGCTTGGAGCATGCACTGCTCCCGGGATCAGCTGTGGAGAGAGTCGTGTGACCTCCTTGCTCAGGTGAGCGCAAAGGTACACACACACACACGCAAGCTGTTTTTGTATCCCCACATACCAAAGACTGTGTGTGTGTGTGTGTGTGTGTGTGTGTGTGTGTGTGTGTGTGTGTGTGTGTGTGTGTGGTGAGCATGTTCAGACATACATTGTGGAATGAAAGGAATTAGTTACAGGGACTAGTCAAATAAATCCAGACAACAGCTTTCCTTCCCAAAATTAGTCATAAGTGTACACACACGCAAAGCATATAACCCTGTCAGATGGTGTGTTGTGAATGTGACAGAACAGGTCCAGAAATAGTCCGGTTATTGGGGGTATATCAATGTGATTAGGGGGTGATTTGGACATTAGATTAGCCAGGCCTTCAGCATTCAGCAGGCCCAACCAGCCGACCGACCAGTTAACAGTTCTACATGTGAGACAAACCGAAAGTCTCTCCCTCTCCCTTCCTCTCTCCTAGTTTTATTCTCACTCTATCCGCTCTCCTTCCTTCACTTACTCTTGTCTGTTTCCCTTTCTCTCTTTTGTCCGCTCTGTCTCTCATTGATTTTCTCTTTTCCTCTCAGGTTCTCCAAGTCTGTCCCTTCCTCTATCCTTCAATACCAAATACTGTAAAACGTCAATTAATATCCCAGGTGTTTATCACCAACACTGGACAATTGAGGAGTGGAAACATCACCTGGAACATGACAGCGGGTTCAGTTTACTGTTGTGGCCTGGTCAGTCCCCAGAGCTCAACCCAATAGATCATATTTAGGATGAGATGGAACGGGCTGTTCACAGCATGTATGTACCGCTGTCCAATCTGCAGCAACTGCATGATGCCATGACGCAAACATGGACCAACATCCCTGTGGAACGTTTCCGACACCTTGTAGAATGTCCCAAAGAATTCAGGATGTTCTGGAGGTAAAGGGGGTCTGACCCGGTACTAGATGGGTGTACCTAATAATCTGTCTGGTGAGTGTTTTAACCTGGGTGTAAAAATGTATATACAGTACCAGTCAAAAGTTTGGTCACTCCTACTCATTCTTTTCTTTATTTTTACTATTTTCTACATTGTAGAATAATGGTGTTATTTCATAGTTTTGATGTCTTCACTAAGAGTGTGCAAAGCTGTCATATATATATAAACCAAAGATTCTCAGGGCAGTCACTGCTAGAATTGACTGAATAACAAGATATCTCCCATCGGTCTCTCTCCATCTCTTCTCCCCATGTCCCTCTCCCTTCTGTGTTGCTGCTTTGATGAATATTAACCAATTCTACAGGGCCCCATAAATGCTGTACACACAAACGCACGCGCACACACCTCACTGTCCAGAACAACAGGCCTTAATGGAGACCAGTACTTTACAGCACACAGGACAGGTCTGTCCTGTCCAAATCTATACAGACTCGCTCTGACTCATAGCCTGCCCTACACAACTCATGGCCCAAATAAATTGGATAATTCAAGACAACAGCCCAAAGACTGCAGAAACTCAGAGTCGTATCACTTTATTCACAAACATACTGGTATGGTAGACAGAGAACTCCTTCACCACTGCTCTGACTACAGGCGCAGCCAGCCAGGGGAACTATTAGTGTGTAACACTACACACCATATGGAACTCAGAGTGTAACACTTTACAGAGAAACAATAAGAAATCCATGGAAAACTGTAGCCTCTGGGCCAGAGCAGGATGTGAGGCTGAAACAGTTCCATTTTAACCTCACAAACCTCCCACACAGAGGTCACACCACACAGACCCAATGCCATGAACCTAGGATGGCAGGAAACAGGATTAGGCACAGAGATGTCAAAAAGGAGACCAGGAAGTACGGGAGCTAACCATTCATTTCATTCGGGTCCATTCAGTGGACAGGAGTTCCATTCGCTCCCTGTTCATATGTACTTCTGTTAATAACATCAGACATTAGGAATGTCCCCCTCTAACTGGGCTGACCAAATGTGACCGACAGGAAGCACCAGTATATTACTGGCCTGAGTATGAAGCATGTGCAACCCTGATAAAGCTCCCTGTTTTGTATCACAAAGAATCTAATCATCTATGAATAGTGGTATCATAATAATTACTTTGGGATATGTGCATCAAGTAAATACTAGTAGGCCTTTAGTTTAAATGTATCTATGTGGGAGTGAATCTGTCTGCAGCTCAGCATGTATTCTAAGTGTCTATGTGAAGTGAGTAGGAGGCAGCTCAGGCCTCACCATCTCTTCCGCTACGTTGTAAGAGACGGACAACCACACACTGAGACCCAGATAACTGCTCCTACAGTGTTTCCACACACGCTGAAAACTATTTGGGTCCACAATTAAGTGTTACAGTGAAGGACCCAAATAAGTCAAAGGTCATACATATGAATGTTCTTAAAACCATGGAAACAAAACCTCTTCTTGATGCAGATAAGCTGCTGCTGCTCACAACAGCTGAAACAGTATCTTGCCAGCTAACACAGAGCAGTATCTAGCCAGCTGCTTGGCTTTTTTCTCTGGCAGTGAGCTATATGTCAGACACTGCCTCATATTGATACACAAACTGACGCTGAGTGAAATCCAAGACTGTTACCAATTGCAACTAAGGGCTGGCACACGTGCGCACACATGCATACGTGCACGCGCTCGCATACACTTAATTTTGAGCGGAGATACACACACCTGTCTGACAAATCAAAAGGGAGTTAACCAAAAGGTGTCACCCAGCCAAGCTTATCACACAGACAGGACTGGTTCTGCTTTTGATTGATAGGGTCTGCATTAGACTGGGCAGACCCGGTTTGATTGAGAGGGTCTGAGGTGGATTGTGAAACTCTGTGTCAGACAGGATGTCTTTGATTGACAGATAGATTCATAGATTAGTTGGTAGTGTGTGTGTGTGTGTGTACATTTCTATCACTGACATTTCTGTCTCTCAGAGTGTATTATCCCCAGGCCCAGCCATGCAGCAGTCAGTCAAGCCTTCCTCCTCTTCATCACCATCAGAGAGATAACCCACTGACAGTGAGTTTAAGGAGTGTGTGAGAGTGTGATATGGGAGCTGGGCATATTATGAAGCAGTCTGTTCAGACACATAGGCCTACCTCTATCCACTCCATCCCTGACTCCTGTCTGTCTGGGGTGTCTCCAAACCATCAGAGTGGTATACTATGATTAAACCTAGATCTACTCAGGGTTTTCTAAAGCTAGCCAGCTTTAGTCACATTCCAGCTCAGGCTTCATCTGTACTACAACAGTGGATGTTGCTTATATGCCTGCTGCTAACTCTAGCAGGCTTGTAACTGCGCATGCATGCCACACGTGTCTGGTCAAACGCCAAACTTTTCATTGAGACAAGTCTGAAACATCCATCCATGGGCGAGTCAGTGCCACGTCTTAATTTGTGCAAAATGAAAAGAGTTATGCTGCAAATTCAGCAGGCTGTGGTGTAAAATAGGCTTGTTGAAGTGCCGTCTTTATTTTATTACCGTTAATGTCTTCTTTAGTGTGCTTATCAATACACAAGCACCTTTCCCCCACTCCTATCGATATAATAATTGTATTAAGTTATACACACGTTTTACTTGATTTTATTGGTCTTTAACTCGTGATACTTCATTCAGGATACATGGAGTTAACCCTGAGTAAGCCTGCCCAGGGGCAGGTTAGTTCTGGATTTGTTGCCATAGAAATGTACCTGGCTAAAAGGTGAGCCACTGTCGTGGTACCAGTTATCCCGAGTTGAACTCAGAGTTGACCAAAGTTACCTCGCTAACTCCTCAAACCACATACGTAGTATAGGGCTCAGGACCAGTCCAGCTGTCGAACAACAGTAGTCCCATCATAGACTGAGGTGTACGTAACCATAACAACTGTGTGTGTTTACGTATCTGGCCACACCAATACAGCCCGAATCATAGGCTAATGAAGGGCCCAGCATCACAGCTTGTTGTTGAATGTTCTGTATGGCACGTAGCCAACTACAGAGCACTGTTTTAGTCAGGGCTTGTTACAGATGATTTAAATGATCGTTGTTGTCTGAAACAAATAGTTACACTTCCATGACAATATAGAACCTAGACCTATTGAAACATTAAATCATCTCCATGACAATATAGAACCTAGACCTATTGAAACATTACATCATCTCCATGACAATATAGAACCTAGACCTATTGAAACATTAAATCATCTCCATGACAATATAGAACCTAGACCTATTGAAACATTAAATCATCTCCATGACAATATAGAACCTAGACCTATTGAAACATTAAATCATCTCCATGACAATATAGAACCTAGACCTATTGAAACATTAGATCATCTCCATGACAATATAGAACCTAGACCTATTGAAACATTACATCATCTCCATGACAATATAGAACCTAGACCTATTGAAACATTAAATCATCTCCATGACAATATAGAACCTAGACCTATTGAAACATTAAATCATCTCCATGACAATATAGAACCTAGACCTATTGAAACATTAAATCATCTCCATGACAATATAGAACCTAGACCTATTGAAACATTACATCATCTCCATGACAATATAGAACCTAGACCTATTGAAACATTAAATCATCTCCATGACAATATAGAACCTAGACCTATTGAAACATTACATCATCTCCATGACAATATAGAACCTAGACCTATTGAAACATTAAATCATCTCCATGACAATATAGAACCTAGACCTATTGAAACATTAGATCATCTCCATGACAATGCCATCTTGACAATATACTAAAGCTCTATATTGCACATCACAGAAATGTAGCGTAATCCTAACTTCTGATTAGGTCGCTGAAAAAAAACTAGAGTATTTACAGAAAGCCAAAACCAGCCTTTTTAGTCAGACTTTAGATTCAGTTTCTCTAAACCTGTGTGGTAACACTGGGATTCATTTAGTAATATTCTTGCATTAACATGTTTTTACATAGTAAGAACAGTAGCTTAGTTTCCATTGCATAGTAGGTCTTGTGGAGTTTACATAAACGGAATAGTGGTCAGTTCCTGTTCCACGTGTAGAAAAACAAACTCCATACTGCTATAGTAGTACGTAAACAACATGTCAATACAAACAATGCTGTTACTTTTCTTGTTACAGTATTAGTACTCATGTAGGTCTATAAAGTGTTACCAGAACAGTTTAAATGACAGAGTTGGACAACTTGGCGTGAGGAAAGTAATGATATCCCAGGGACCCAGGCCTACAGAACTCACTATTTCTAGTAGCCTATGCAGCAAACCACTTTTATTTTGAAAACACCCAAAAGTGACAACACGGTTGTTTGCGACTTCTGTTGAATGGATACAATGTTTAATGTGCGGCCTAAGCTAGTTACTTTGTATCACTAGGCTATATTTCGCAATGTTGCAATAACTTAAAAAATTTCGTAGTACGGCCACACTGAACTCAGCAGTCTTGCTAGAATAGATATCAGCAAAATATTGTTTCGCCAACATCGAACTGATGACACAACAACAAGTAATGCAGCCTACAATCGGCCTATAGTAAATAATATTCATCTGTCAGACAGAATGTTATTGCTTTAGTATTGGAATGTCCTAAAACGTCTCTCTACCACGTTACAACACGCAGCCCTTAAAATTCAAGGCCAAACCATGCCCAGAGAAGTGTGCTGAACATTTGTCAGGAGAACTTACCAGCTATCTTCCTCCTTGTCCCTTTTGTGCCTCTTGTTTTCTCCCAGCTGTTGTTGTCCCGTAGGCCTACCTCTAACTAAATGACACAAGTGGCTGAATGTGAAGGTTCAAATCGCCAGCTGTCGTACAGTGTGAATATGAATTTCTTTAGAAAGAGGGCTGAAACTTTTCTTCTTTAGTTTCTCTTCCTTTCCTCCCCCTTTCTACCAACACAAAAAAAGCCACTTCCGCGAACAAATGGTAACGTCATTTGCCTTGGCCGCTAGTGCCACTCAGTTTGTGTGGTTCTCTGCACCTGGCCCGCGGTTGAGCGGCCTTGACAGAAAGGGATTGCGCAAAAAGATAACTTCCCACAATAACAAACCAGCCTACGGTATAACCGAGTAAACTGACATTAAACCACATAGACACAGTCTTTGTTGAATCACACATTATTTTTTGCATAGTACAACTGTAATGCCTATGTTATAGGCTACAACATTTCTTGACCGAGGAGCACGAGAACAAACCTGAATAGCAGTTCATAATGTTTATGATTGGATCACTGAGACCGAATAATGTTCAATGATAGAATAGGCCCTTATTGAATAGGTCAAATATGATAAATAGCCTATAGTCTAGATAATTCCATGTAGCCCAGTCATTTATGCATAGTGAATACTGTTCACTGGAGTCCTCTGCTGGTAGATACCATATTTGCACGCGCACATATTAATATTTGTCGTTGACAGTATTAGAAAGAATAAAATAAAAACATTTACATTTAGCAGACGATCCAGAGCGATTTACAGTAGTGAGTGCATATTTTATTCCTTTTCTGTACTGGTCCAACGTGGGAAAAGAACCTACAACCCAATCGCCATGCTCTACCAATTAAGCTACAAAGGACAGTTTACATATCTACATAGGGTACAATCTACCGCCTACTTATTGTTTTTATTATGGTTTATGACAAATCATTGTAAGAATTGTAAACTCTGTTGCAGATAGGCTTAAAACACGTGTTTTTGCTTGGTCGATCGAGGTTAATATAATAATCATGTTATAATCATAAAATAATCTTGAAGGCATACTCTGGGTGCATGTTATCAGGGTCTTGTCTAGAAGGGATACAGGTTGTGAAATTTGACGTCAAAAGTATTTTATTTAAATTTTCGCTAATCCTAACTATTTTCATAACATTGACCTAGTTCTCATAACCTACTGCTCACGTTATGCTAAACCTACCACGAAAAAAAAGTTGTATCCCTTCTAGACAAAACCACCTTATCAGCGCAACACTGCACACCCTGTACTTCCGCTACACAAACACGTGGTAACTTTCCGTCCCGCCTTCTCACAGCTCATTGGCTTTCTGGATTCAGAGATTGCACTTTATTGCTATTGATTGGCTCGCCAGAGACGCCCAGTGTTTGAAGGGGATGTAGTTTGTCGGCTAATACATTACGAGGACGTATGCGACTTTAGGGTAAGCACTTGTCTGTTGATTACACGGGTTATCAAATACATGATTGTTGCTATCTATTGTCACAGCAGAGATACATTATGATCTGTAGAAAGGCTATCACGTTGCCATTAAACTAATGATCATGGTTACATACAAACTCATATGCGCGTTGCGCAGGGGGTAACTAGCTAACTGTTAGCATATGATGTCCAATCATAGGCCAAATGAAGATATCTTACGCAGGCCGTTTACCTCTGAAAACAGTTGCCATAGTTCGGTCTGCTTTAGGGATAGCAGCTGGATCTGGTGTGCTTAGTTCATTGACTTAATATGAACCAGAAAAATATGTGCGAGTGGGATGTCTCGCTTCCTTTTCCGTATCTGGTCCAATGCAATGGTTGTGGCTAGCTTGTTCCTCGCCGAATGACCGTGGCGCCCTTCACTTTTTTAAATTTATTTAACCTTTATTTAACTAGGCAAGTCAGTTAAGAACAAATTCTTATTTACCAAAAGGCCTCCTGTGGGGACGGGGACCTGAGATTTAAAAAATAAATACAATATAAATAAAGGACAAAACACATCACAACAACATAACAAGGCAGCAAAACATGACATCACAGCATGGTACAGTAGCAACACAACATGACAACAGCATGGTAGCAACAAAACATGGTAGAAGCACAAAAACATGGTACAAACATTGGGCAAAGTCAACAGCACAAAGGTCAAGAAGGTAGAGAGAACAATACGTCATACAAAGCAGCCACAACTGTCAGTAAGAGTGTCCATGATTGAGTCTTTGAATGAAGAGATTGAGATAAAACTGTCCAGTTTGAGTGTTTGTTGCAGCTCGTTCCAGTCACTAGCTGCAGCGAACTGAAAAGAGGAGCGACCCAGGGATGTGTGTGCTTTGGAGACCTTTAACAGAATGTGACTGGCAGAACAGGTGTTGAATCACATCTCTGCATGTCTGGCAGACATATCATTGTGGATGACGGATCACCACCTCAAGCTGAACCTCGGCAAGACGGAGCTGCTCTTCCTCCCGGGGAAGGACTGCCCGTTCCATGATCTCGCCATCACGGTTGACAACTCCATTGTGTCCTCCTTCCAGAGTGCTAAGAGCCTTGGCGTGACCCTGGACAACACCCTGTCGTTCTCCGCTAACATCAAGGCGGTGACCCGATCCTGTAGGTTCATGCTCTACAACATTCGCAGAGTACGACCCTGCCTCACACAGGAAGCGGCGCAGGTCCTAATCCAGGCACTTGTCATCTCCCGTCTGGATTACTGCAACTCGCTGTTGGCGGGGCTCCCTGCCTGTGCCATTAAACCCCTACAACTCATCCAGAACGCCGCAGCCCGTCTGGTGTTCAACCTTCCCAAGTTCTCTCACGTCACCCCACTCCTCCGCACACTCCACTGGCTTCCAGTTGAAGCTCACATCTGCTACAAGACCATGGTGCTTGCCTACGGACCTGTGAGGGGAACGGCACCTCCGTACCTTCAGGCTCTGATCAGTCCCTACACCCAAAGAAGGGCACTGCATTCATCCACCTCTGGCCTGCTTGCCTCCCTACCTCTGCGGAGGCACAGTTCCCGCTCAGCCCAGTCAAAACTGTTTGCTGCTCTGGCACCCCAATGGTGGAACAAGCTCCCTCACGACGCCAGGACAGCGGAGTCAATCACCACCTTCCGGAGACACCTGAAACCCCACCTCTTTAAGGAATACCTAGGATAGGATAAAGTAATCCTTCTAACCCCCCCCCCCCCCCCAAAAAAAAATATATAGATGTACTATTGTAAAGTGGTTGTTCCACTGGATATCATAAGGTGAATGCACCAATTTGTAAGTCGCTCTGGATAAGAGCGTCTGCTAAATGACGTAAATGTAAATGTTGTATGTGGAGAATGAGGGCTGCCACTCTAGATAGGCAGGTGGCTTATAACTACAGCAGACATGTATCTTGAACTTAGACAGCAACACATTTGCGCCACCATAACTCCAAGTTAATGCTTGGATTTCAAATAGAATAGATAGCTAACTGGACAATCATTTATGGTGAAATCCTGTGTATGTAACACTCCTTCCCTGGTCTACCCTCCCTGCCTTATGTAAATAAGATGACAAACTTATTGGTGTCCAATGACTACATTTTGATCTTGTTGGAACTAGTATGTACTGCTCAGTACCCATTCTCCCCATTCTTTCTCCTCTACTCCTCCATGTCCCTCTCCTTCCCTGCCTCCCTCTCTAGTTGGTTCTCTTCCCCCACTCTTTCTGTCTCAGGTCTGGATGCTGCAGGCTGTGTCCAGGCTGAGTAGAGCAGCGGTGCGCGTGAGGACAGTGGCCGCTCAGGTCCAGGTCACCACTGTAACCATGGCCCAGAATCACCAGAGCTGCGGTACCTCCTGTCAACAGAAGGGGGGTGCTGTCACAGCAGCCATCCTCATCATCGGGGACGAGATACTCAAGGTGATACTGGAGATGGGGGCTTGGTACTGAGTGGAATATGCCTGATCTCTGAAAACAACCTCCTCAAGTCCCTATCTCTTAGGAGTTAGCTAATCTAAAGGGTCTCTCTCCCTCCCTCTATCCCCCACTCTCTCTCAGGGTCACACGGTGGACACTAACAGTGCCTTCCTGTTGCGAGCGCTGAGGAAGCTGGGAGTGTGTGTCCAGCGTGTCACAGTAATCCCTGACCAGCAGGAGGTCATCTCGAAGGAGGTGGCCCTCCTGGCCCCACAGTACACACACCTGCTCACCTCTGGGGGAATAGGCCCCACCCACGATGACGTCACCTTCGAGAGCGTTGCCATGGCGTTCGAGGAGGAGCTGCATGCCCACCCGGAGCTGACCCGTTTGGTGGAGGAGTTCTTTGGGGTGGTGGATAGGGAGAGTGCAGCCATGAAGCTAGCCATGGTCCCCCGCTCGGCCAAGCTCAACTACGGCACTGACCCTCAGACTGGACAGCCACTACGCTACCCACTGGTCAGTGGCTGACTACTGTTAAACAAAAAATATGTTTAAGTATTTTTTTTCTCATTAGTCCACTGTTGATACAGTCCCTAAATGTTTTCAATGTTAGCAGTCAAGTCAAGGTATTGGACTTTCAAGAAGTAAAGCGTCACTTGCCACATCATCATTATGATGCAAAATGCATCATCTGATTCCTTTTACATGTAAGGGATAAACACCCACGTTCTGTACATTACCTTGGAAACAACGGACGGCAGAGCGGGATGAGGCGGAGAGACAACTAGCTACAGCAACACAGTCCTGACCTCTGCAGCCGAATAACAGCAAAGTTTATTTTGTTGCATTTGTTTAGTTTATCCCGTTTATACCACATTTGCCAAAGAAAATAATACTAAGCACACATTTACCGGTAGAATAAAAAAAAAAAAAGTTGATATTTTTACTTAAATAAGCAAATTCATACTCATATTTTGGTTGCTAAAGACTCGACCCAGTGGTTCGTTATGATTAGTTCGATATTTATGGACGTGACCCAGTCGTTTGTTCTTTGTCCTGTTGCCATGCTCGCTGCCAACATTCGTATCCCTTGCTTGCTAGCTAGCCAGCTAGCTATGGCTAACACAGTCACAAACTCTTCAGCAAGAATAACAGCAAATTAGATGTTTTCTATTGACATTCATTTGAATAAATCGATAACAATGAGCTGATAATGCCCGATTTTTGCCTGGTATAGCTAGAAAAGTTTGCCTTCTCGCCAGGACAGTCGACACTGTTCATTACGAGGAGATCACATTGCATATCAAACACTAGGCTAGAAGCTAGCTAAATAGTTTGTTGCTAGCAAGCCTGCCAATATGACAACCAAATGAAAAAAAAATACAATTTTATGAAAACAGCTGGTCAAACTAGAAATATGTAGCAGGATTTGACAGCATAGCACCACTTGTGTCATGACTGCAAAAGTAGGGACCAATGTTCCCTCAAAACATTTTTGGCACTCAGCAAATTTCAGGTCTGCTGAGCGCAAACTTGAATGTTGTGAAAATTCTGTGCAACTTCCAGCGCACATTTACTGAGGCTATACCTGCTTTAAGTTACAGTTTTCAGACAGTGGTCAAGTAGGCTACTGTGGCTATTTGATTATAATGTAGGGCTACCAGAGTGGCCTACCATCAAAAACAATGGAGAAAATGTATTCCATAATATTTGTACATGGAAATAGCTGTTCTATCGGTCAGCCTACAGTAGCAGCCGATGTGTGGTGCTCAATGTAGGCCTACATTCCATGAGACTTTTGAAAAAACATGCAGGGCTTGACATTAACCTGTTTATCCACTTGTCCTACAGACGAGGAGGTGACTGAAAATGTTGTTGCGTTGTTTGATGCAAGAAACCACTTTACAAAATAAAAAGCATTATTATTCCCATACCATTATTACAGAGAATCAGACAAATGCTATAATCTGCCTATTGGCTACTTATTCAACCCTGTCTCAAAATACAACACTGTCCCTTTTAAGACAAAAAAAGCTCTTTACCTGACTTGCATCTCAAAGATGGCTAGACATGTACACATTTTGTGCTCTTGTAGGAAGCAACCACTCCCCCATTGCTGACTACAAATGATCTAAAACTGGACTAATAACTCACTAACTAGCGCAGGATATGAACAAATGTGCACAAGTTGCTACATGCAGCTCACACTTTAATCTCAAAACAAGCTCATCTACTCACGACTGCGTATGCTGTAAACAGTCCAGTTCAAAGTGAATGGCACAGATCCATATATGGAAAACAAAAAGGATAACGCCGCACACTGCTGCTCATGCTCCCAGGTGATTTTATTTATAACGTTTCGACCCTTAAGTCTTCATCGGGCATCCATATCCCAGGTGGGGGTGGAGGGACCATTATTTATTTATTTATTTATTTATTTATTTATATATATATATATATATATATATATATCTCAGCAAAAAAAGAAACGTCCTCTCGCTGTCAACTGTGTTTACTTTCAGCAAACTTAACGTGTAAATATTTGTTTGAACATAAGATTCAACAACTGAGACATAAACTGAACAAGTTCCACTGACATGCGACTAACAGAAATGGAATAATGTGTCCCTGAACAAAGGGGGGGTCAAAATCAAAAGTAACAGTCAGTATCTGGTGTGGCCACCAGCTGCATTAAGTACTGCAGTGCATCTCCTCCTCATGGACTGCACCAGATTTGCCAGTTCTTGCTGTGAGATGTTACCCCACTCTTCCACCAATGCACCTGCAAGTTCCTGGACATGTCTGGGGGGAATAGCTCTAGCCCTCACCCTCCGATCCAACAGGTCCCAGACGTGCTCAATGGGATTGAGATCCGGGCTCTTCGCTGGCCATGGCAGAACACTGACATTCCTGTCTTCCAGGAAATCATGCACAGAACGAGCAGTATGGCTGGAGGGTCATGTTAGGATGAGCCTGCAGGAAGGGTACCACATGAGGGAGAAGGATGTCTTCCCTGTAACGCACAGCGTTGAGATTGCCTGCAATGATCACAAGCTCAGTCTGATGATGCTGTGAGACACACCGCCCCAGACCATGACGGACCCTCCACCTCCAAATCGCTCCAGAGTACAGGCCTCAGTGTAACGCTAATTTCTTCAACAATAAACGTGAATCCGACCATCACCCCTGGTGAGACAAAACCGCAACTCGTCAGTGAAGAGCACTTTTTCCAGTCCTGTCTGGTCCAGCGACGGTGGGTTTGTGCCCATAGGCGACGTTGTTGCCGGTGATGTCTGGTGAGGACCTGCCTACAAGCCCTCAGTCCAGCCTATTGCGGACAGTCTGAGCACTGATGGAGGGATTGTGCGTTCCTGGTGTAACTCGGGCAGTTGTTGTTGCCATCCTGTACCTGTCCCGCAGGTGTGATGTTTGGATGTACCGATCCTGTGCAGGTGTTGTTACACGTGGTCTGCCACTGCGAGGACGATCAGCTGTCCGTCCTGTCTCCCTGTAGCGCTGTCTTAGGCGTCTCACAGTACGGACATTGCAATGTATTGCCCTGGCCACATCTGCAGTCATCATGCCTCCTTGCAGCATGCCTAAGGCATGTTCACGCAGATGAGCAGGGACCCTGGGCATCTTTCTTTTGGTGTTTTTCAGAGTCAGTAGAAAGGCCTCTTTAGTTTTCATAACTGTGACCTTAATTGCCTACCGTCTGTAAGCTGTTAGTGTCTTAACGACCGTTCCACCGGTGCATGTTCATTAATTATGGTTAATTGAACAAGCATGGGAAACGGTGTTTAAACCATTTACAATGAAGATCTGTTTTTTTTTATTTTTTTAAATTTAACCAGGTAGGCCAGTTGAGTAAAACTTCTGTTACAACTGCGACCTGGCCAAGATGCAAAGCAAAGCTGTGCGACAAAAACAACAACCGAGTTACACACAAACAAACGTACAGTCAATAACACAATGTAGAAGAGTAGGGAGGAAAGGCAATAAATAGGCTATAGAGGCAAAATAATTACAATTTAGTATTAACACTGGCGTGATAGATGTGCAGATGATGATGTGCAAGTAGAGATACGGGGTGCAAGAGGATAAGTAACAATATGGGGATGAGGTAGTTAGGTGTGCTATTTACAGATTGGCAGGTACAGTGATCGGTAAGCTGCTCTGACAGCTGATGCTTAAAGTTAGAGAGGGAGATATAAGACCCCAGCTTCAATGATTTTTGCAATTCGTTCCAGTCATTGGCAGCAGAAGGAAAAATATACCTGCTGGAGCGTGTGCTACGGGTGGGTGTTGCTATAGTGAGCACAGATAAGGCGGGGCTTTACCTAGCAAAGACCTGGAGCTAGTGGTTTGGTGACGAATATGTAGTGAGGGCCAGCCAACGAGAGCTTACAGGTTGCAGTGGTGGGTAGTATATGGGGCTTTGGTGACAAAACGGATGGCACTGTGATAGACTACATCCAGTTTGTTGAGTAGAGTGTTGGAGGCTATTTTGTAAATGACATCGCCGAAGTTGAGGATCGGTTGGATGGTCAGTTTTACGAGGGTATGTTTGGCAGAGTGAGTGAAGGAGGCTTTGTTGCGTAATAGGAAGCCGATTCTAGATTTATTTTTGGATTGGAGATGTTTAGTATGAGTCTGGAAGGAGAGTTGACAGTCTAACCAGACACCTAGGTATTTGTAGTTGTCCACATATTCTAAGTCAGAACCGTCCAGAGTAGTGATGCTAGTCGGGCGGGAGGGTGCGGGCAGCAATCGGTTGAAGAGCATGCACTTAGTTTTACTAGCATTTAAAAGCAGTTGTGGGCCACGGAAGGAGTTGTATGGGGTTGAAGCTCGTCTGGAGTTTTGTTAGCACAGTGTCCAAAGAAGGGCCAGATGTATACAGAATGGTGTCGTCTGCATAGAGGTGGATCAGAGAATCATCAGCAGCAAGAGCGACATCGTTGATATACAGAGAAAAGAGTCGGCCCGAGAATTGAACCCTGTGGCACCCCCAGAGACTGCCAGAGGTCCGGACAAAAGGCCCTCCGATTTGACACACGGAACTCTATCTGAGAAGTAGTTGGTGAGGCCGTCATTTGAGATAACAAGGTTGTTGAGTCTGTCGATAAGAATGTGATGATTGACAGTCAAAAGCCTTGGCAAGGTCGATGAAGACGGCTGCACAGTACTGTCTTTTATCGATGGTGGTTATGATATCGTTTAGGACCTTGAGCGTGGCTGAGGTGCACCCATGACCAGCTCAGAAACTATGAAGTTAATTCGTAAAAATCCAAATATCTTTGAAAGACAGGGTCCTGAAAAAGGGACGTTTCTTGTTTTTTGCTGAGTTGTGTGTGTGTGTATATGTATATATATGTGTGTGTGTGTGTGTGTGTGTGTGTGTATATATATTTCTCCCTGAACAAGGCAGTTAATCCACTGTTCCTAGGCCATCATTGAAAATAAGAATTTGTTCTTGACTGACTTGCCTAGTAAAATAAAATATATATGGGCAGTACTCAGTGACGTGACTTAGTGAAACAGTTTGGGAGCAGTGTGCAGCGTTTTTCATAAATTCACCTGCGAAAAGTACCTGGATGTGCGTATGTTCTTCAGATCCATATATGGCAACGGTCTATTTGCATATAGGCTACTGCTGCTCTGATTGGTTATGCCGCACCTGTGTGTAGAGTAAGGACTGAGTAGTGCATGTCAATGCAACATAATCCTTATTCGATGCGTTCTGCCTACCAAAAAAATCTCTTGCATAGTTGGTTTTAGATTCTAAGTATGTTGCATTGAAAGTGGCTAATATTGTGTTGATTCGATCACAATTCCCACAGTAAAGGGAAACAAATGTTCATAGTGTTAACTTTCTAGAGTTTTCCCCCCTTAGTTAAGTGAAATTCAATCTCATGCTTCTCTGTGTAGGCTGATATTTCTACTGCGTCGCGCCTGTGCACACGCACAGTTTAGAGGGAACATTGGTAGGGTCCAGAGAGATTCATGTTTATCACTCACCACGTTAGGTCACCAGAGCTCCAAAAAATGTCTGCAAAAACAAATCAATGCTAGCTAGCTACGTTTTATTTCCTTGTTGGACCTGCGTTTTACAATTTATCCAATTTCAGTTTGGGCAGTTGTTGGTATAACTTCCTGTTACAAGTACGGTCTGCATGTGTAGGTGCATATTGCGTCATGATTGCAAGGCATCCCGATGTCTTTTCCAACTGTCCAGTTATCTGGTTTTAATGTCCATTCTAGAATGCCCTTCTAGCCAATCAGAAATGAGTATTTTTCAACGCTGTAGTATAACATGATATCATGTAGAAAACATGAATGTTCTCCCTGATGGTCAGTGTCTGAAACCAGGTAAAATATATTTTAATGATAGGAGATATGAGTGTGTTGGAGCCACCGGCTTTCTTAAGAGTCTGGAGATGCTTGATGTCATGCTGGTCCTGGTTCTGACTCCGTCTCTGTCATTCCCAGGTGAGTGTGCGTAACGTCTACATCTTCCCTGGGATCCCGTCTCTGTTGGAGAGAGCCTTCAACGGTCTGGAGCACCTGTTCGCTGGCTCAGGGACCACCTTCCACACACGAGAGGTGAGGTGACCAACCGTCTGGCTCCACTACAATACAGTCGACAGGACGTTTTCAACATATAGACAAACGTCACTCCTGGTCCTGGAGACCCACAGGGTGTGCAGGCTTGTGTTCCATCTCAGAGACTAATCATCAAGACCTTGATGAGCTGAATCAGCTGTGTTTGTGCTGGAACAAAGCCTGCACAGGACCACTGCTGCAATGGATGCCTATTATAATGTTATGTATTCCCCCGTGTTGTGTTGTAGGTGTTTGTGGATGCAGACGAGGCGTTGATCGCCCCGGTGCTGACCCGCCTGCAGGCGGGCTGGGGGAAGAAGGTGGCTCTGGGCTCCTACCCTGACTGGCTCAGTAACTACCACCGGGTCAGGCTGGTGCTGGATTCAGACAGCTCTGAGGAGGTGGAGAAGGCCCGGGCTCAGCTGCTGGAGGGGATGCCCAAAGGCAGTGTGGTTCCCCTGGTCACGGACCCTGTGTCCATCGCTACTGAGGAGGTCTACACACTGGCCAACAGCGGTGTGTGTGTGTGAGAGCAAAAGAGGGAGGGAGGGACAGGTAGAGTACCCATAAAAAAATGAGTGACTACATTTCCCATGACCCCAACTGTCTGTATGAACTCCATCTCCCATAGGCACACCGCTGGGTGATAAAGTGGCAAACGCTCTGAAGACCGTAGAGACTGCTCTGGATCAGTATTCGGCAGGGGAGATCTGTGTGGGCTTCAATGGAGGCAAAGATTGCACTGCTCTACTACATCTATATTACGCTGCACTGAAACGGTGAGAGAGAGAGAGGGCAAGAAAGACAGTTTTCTGTCTACACAGAATGAAGGAATGAGACGATATGTGACTTTTAACCCATATTTTGTGTTATCCTGTCTGAATTGATTGTTTACTGGGAAAATCTACCTCGTATTTATTCTCTCTTTCTCTCTTCCCCTCCCTCACAGGCGGTATCCGGAGGGTAAGGACAAGGTAAAGGCTCTCTACATTCGCATCGTCTCTCCCTTCCCAGAGATGGAGAGATTCCTCCAGGACACAATAAAGAGGTAAGCTATCGGTCTCTGTAGTTAGCGTTAGCATCGCTAGTCGTTTCCTCAATCCCTATATGTTAGCTATGTACTCTGTAGTTAGCGTTAGCATCGCTAGTCGTTTCCTCAATCCCTATATGTTAGCTATGTACTCTGTAGTTAGCGTTAGCATCACTAGGTCGTTTCCTCAATCCCTCTGTGTTAGCTATGTACTTTTTTTCTGTCCCCAACAAGTCTGTATGGTTGGAGCTTGATCTGCATTGCATCTTTGAGTTTGAGCAAAACTCTGATAATAAAATGTATTACAGTATTATTATACTGAGACTTTGGCTCACTATTTAGCAGAGCTCTATCCTGTCTCCCATAGGTATGACCTAGAGATTTTCTCAGTGGAGGGCAGTATTCGGCAGGCATTGAGTGAGGTACAGGAGAGGAGGCCGGAGCTGAGAGCTGTGTGTATGGGCACCAGGATGAGTGACCCCTACTCACACACACTCACACCCATGTGTCTCACTGACCCTGGATGGCCGGACTACATGAGGGTCAACCCCCTGCTGGTGAGACTTGATGCTTGCAATGTTCCCTTTCTGAGGGTGTGTGTGATATACTTCTAATGCTCTCTCTTCCTCCCTCCTCGCTCCTTCCCTCTCTCTCTCTTGTCTCCCCCCTCTTTCTTGGTTTCTCTCCCTCCCACTCTCACTCGCTCTCTCTCCATCAGGACTGGACGTATCATGATATCTGGTCATTCCTGAGGACTCTATATGTGCCCTACTGTATTCTATATGATAAAGGGTAAGAAGACATACATACCTCTTAATCAAGCATGTCCTCTGTTTCCTCTCACTGTCTACTCCCCCGTCCTAGTCTCTGACGGAGTCCTCTGTCCGTCTCCTGACAGGTACACCTCATTGGGCAGCATGGACAACACTTGCCGAAACCCTGCACTCCAAGTGGTGGATGGGAGGGGCGTGAGCCGCTATAGACCTGCCCACCACTTGGAGAATGAGGAAATGGAGCGCGACTCACGTGAATGATGTCACTTCCTTGTTTGTAACGTCATGTCCTGATCTTTTATCCGCCCCTCCTGATTGGGGCTCCAGGTAAGAGATGCTTGTAGGGACAGACCTAGGATCAGCATATCCTCCTCAAATCCCAACCTTAACCAACAGACAAAACTGAACATACAGGCAACTTCTGAAGAGAGGAGGGGAGGAAGGAAGAGGAGAGTGAAAGAAAGAGGGAACAGATTGAGGAAAGTGGAACAGACAAAGAACCAGAGACTGATCGCAGAATGAGTGAATTTTGAAGGAAAACTCTGTTTCTGAGTGGAAAATGTGTGTCTGAGTGGCTTAGAATCTAATGATATGGATTTACATGGTTTGCAATAAAATATCAATCTGTCACAAGTTTACTTATTGATTAATTATTGGCAAGAGATTGTGAAGGTGCTGATGAGAGAGGGGGGAGGGAGAGTAATTATTCTGTTGTACATTTTAACAATATTCCTCTGTTCACGATTTTACACTACAAGCTACGTCTTTTAATCTATGCTGAGCGCACAAAACATAAGAAACACCTTCCTAATATTGAGTTGCACCCCCCTTTTCCCTCAGAACAGCCTCAATTTGTTGGGGCATGGACTATACAAGGTGTTAAGCGTTCCACAGGGATGCTGGCCATGTTGACTTCAGTGGTTCCCACAGTTGTGTTAAGTTGGCTGGATGTCCTTTGGGTAGTGGACCATTCTTGATACACAGGAAACTGTTGTGTGAAAAACCCAGCAACGTTGCAGTTCTTAACACTCAAACCAGGGAGCCTGGCACTTACTACCATACCCCGTTCAAAGGCACTTCAATATTTACTCTTGCCCATTCACCCTTTGAATGCGCACATACAAAATCTGTCTCAAGGCTTAAAAATCCTTCTTTAACCTGTCTCCTCCCCTTCATCTAAACTGATTGAAGTGGATTTAACATGTGACATCAATAAGGGATCATAGCTTTCACCTGGTCAATCCATGTCATGGAAAGAGCAGGTGTTCTTAATGTTTTGGACACTCAGTGTATATTATAGCATATTTGTATACTGCAGTGGAGGCACGTGGGAGATGCTATAGGACGGGTTCATTGTAATGGCTGGAATGAAATAAATGGAACAGTATCAAACATATGGAAACTACATTTTTGACCCATTACAATGAGCCGGTCTTCCTATACCTCCTCCCACCAGCCTCCACTGATATATTGTATATACTGTGCATTATTTTGAGTGGGGTAGGAGAGGGAGTGCGAAAGAGACTAGGAACGATGAAGCGAGAGAAGGGAGGGAGAAAAGGTGAGTTATGAATGTGTTGGAGGCTCACCAGCAGGTCTGGCTGCTCCTCTGAGAATGTTTTTACATTTCAATCATTTGGTAGACGCTCTAATCCAGAGCGATTTACAATTAGTGCATTCATCTTAAGATAGCTAGGTGATACAACACATCACAATCGTATCGAGTACATTTTCCCTCAAAGGATCAGCAAAGTCAGTGCTAGTAGGAAAAGACAAGTGGATTTTTTTGGGCGTCGTGAGCGTTATTTAAGATACTCTTCAAAGAGGTCCGGTTTCATGATGCGAACTTCAACTGGAAGTCAGTGGAGTGTGCAGGGGAGCGGGGAGACATGGCAAAACTTAGGAAGGTTGAACACCAGGCGGGCTGCAGCATTCTGGATAAGTTGCAGGGCTTTGATGGCACAAACAGAGTTGCAGTAGTCTAGACGGGAGATGACAAGTGCCTGGATAAGGACCTGCACCGCTTTCTGTGTGAGGAAAGAGCATGAACCTGCAGGAGCAAGTCACTGCTTTGATGTTTGCCGAGGACAACAGGGTGTTGTCCAGGGTCACGCAAAGGTTCTCACCCTGGGAGGGGGACACCGTGGACGGAGAGGTCTTGGAGTGGGCAGGCCTTCCCTGGGAGGAGTAGCAGCTCTGTTTGTTGAGCTTGAGGTGGTGGGATCACATCCAAGCTGAGATGTCTGTCAGGCACACAGAGATGCGTGTCGCCACCTGAGTGTCAGAAGGGGGGAAGGAGAAGAGTAGTTGAGCAATGAAAGGAGAGCCCATGTGAGGATATGACGGAGCCGAGTGACTTGGTAGAAAGAGGAGAGGGGCTAGAACCGAGTCTAATGACTCACACAAACACTCTCTCTGGTGTGTATGCACACACAAACACTCTCTCTCTGGTGTCTAATGACTCACACAAACACTCTCTCTGGTGTGTATGCACACACAAACACTCTCTCTCTGGTGTCTAATGACTCACACAAACACTCTCTCTCTGGTGTCTAATGACTCACACAAACACTCTCTCTCTGGTGTCTAATGACTCACACAAACTCTCTCTCTCTGGTGTCTAATGACTCACACAAACACTCTCTCTCTGGTGTGTATGCACACACACAAACACTCTCTCTCTGGTGTCTAATGACTCACACACACTCTCTCTGGTGTGTACGCGCACACACACAAACACTCCTCTGGTGTGTACGCACACACACAAACTCTCACCCATATTTAATGAGACGACAAACTTTAGACTGAGATAACGTGTCCTATATTCGTGTCTGCATTGTGTGCTGATCTAGAGATACCTTATCTACACAGTAATACAGGTCATTACAGTAATACAGGTCATTACAACAGACTTTTTGTTGTCAACATTTACATGTATTTATTATGGTACTGGCCCAGGTGATTTGGTATACCAATAAAGAACACACAGGGCGGTCTCCCGAGTGGTGCAACGGTCTAAGGCACTGTATCGCCTTAAACCATTGAGGCGTCACAACAGCCCCGAGTTCGATCCCAGGCTGTGCCACAGCTGCCGTGACCGGGAGACGATGCGGCGGGCAATTGGCCCAGTGTCGTCCAGATTAGGGGAGGGTTTGGCTGGCTGGAATTTCCTTGTCCCATTGCGCTCTAGCAACTCCATGTGGCAGGCTGGGCGCCTGCAAGCTGACAACGATCGCCAGTTGGACGGTGTTTCCTCAGACACATTGGTGTGACTGTCTTCCGGGTTAAGCAAGCAGTGTGTTAAGAAGCAGTGCGGCTTGGCAGGGTTGTGTTTTGGAGGACACGTAACTCGACTTTTGCCACTCCCGTGTCCGTAGTGGAGTCGCAGCGATGGGTCAAGACTAACTATCAATTGGATATCAAGAAAAAGGGGTAAAATAAAAACACACAGGGCTCTATTTTATCAGATCCTCTTTAGCCGACATCCGCATAGCGCTTGTTTTGGCAGTGTCGGAGGTGGAACTGCATTAGGGTGGCAGGTAGCCTAGCAGTTAAAGCATTGGAACAGTCACTGAAAGGTTGTTGGTTCAAATCCCTGAGCCGACAGAAAAATCTGTCTGTGCCCTTGAGTAAAGCACTTTAACCTTAATTGCTCCTGTAAGTTGCTCTGGATAAGAGCATCAGCTAAATGACTAAAATGTAAATCCACAAGCAGCTCCTGGCATTATACCTAAAGTGAACATTGCCATTGGCTGCACAGAGCTGCATTAACAGAAATCCCATGCAGATTTGTTGGAACACTTGAGTGTGAGATGTAGGTTAATCTACACCTTGATTAGGATGATAGAAAACCTCTATTTAATGTAATGATTTTTCAATTTGAGCATGATTATTTCTATATAGCCTACACTTTCTAGTCCCGAACTTCTAACGTGAGCGGGACGGGGGTGTGGCTTCGTGACAATGACCGCAAGAGCAGCTGTTCACTGTTTTAACTGCTCCAACCCAGTTCCACCTCCAACACGCCAAAACATCAGCTATGTGGGTGTCTGCTATCATCTGATGTGATTTCATCCATATAGGCCTTAATATATAGTGTATGGTGCAATCTAAAACGGCATAGAATTAAAAAGGCCTACAGCTACTGCAAAGTAGTGTAATCTACATTCAATTCAAACCGGCAGGTATCTATGATACCTCAAAGACCTACCCATAGAGATCCTATTAAATTACAAGAGGGGCTATGTCATAAACCCTCAAAGTTCCAGAATATTGTCATATAATTATAATTAGGCCTAGAGTTTATA
This sequence comes from Salmo salar, assembly GCF_965601325.2. Classification (NCBI taxonomy): domain Eukaryota; kingdom Metazoa; phylum Chordata; class Actinopteri; order Salmoniformes; family Salmonidae; genus Salmo; species Salmo salar. The sequence goes on from NC_138292.1 coordinate 17,784,894, forward strand.
TAGGTTTTATACACATTTTCTGTATATCTTCCAAAATATATGAAAACAGACCATAAATGTCTCAATGTTTGTTTTCTTGGAAAGCTGTGTGTGATAATATGATGCATTATCCATACTTGTTACATTTACAACTTGTCTAAGTTCTAGCATCAACGGATTTCAGCCAGTGTATGGCTGTGGATTGATTGCATTGTTTGTATGGAATGTTAATGAAATAATTGATGTAACTTTTATAGCGCTTTTACAGAAAATGTCAAAGTGCATAAAAAACTAAATAAGCAAACAACAAATTTAAATTTAGATGGTAGAGATGGAGATTGAATATTCCTTTGGCTTCGGATGAAAGGCTGGGAGTTAAGGCAGTTTGGATTGAAAGGCGGCAGTGTTGCTTCAGGTAAAAGGCTGGGAGATGAGGCAGTTTGGATTGGAAAGGCAGTGTAGCTTCAGGGAGGGGGCATCGATGGTAGAGCCAGAGAGAAACAGACAGTCTGACCAACAGGCCCAGAGTGCTTCATCAGTACACCACATCTGCTTCTCCAACAGTCAGTTCCTCCATAGGACCCACTCCTCCGTAGCTACTGCTCCTCCACTGCCCAACATGTAGCACCCACCTAGGTGATGCCACAGCTGCTGAAAAGTTTAACTTTTTTGGAATATTATTGGCATTTAATTAAAACAAATATTTGAATCATTCCACTTAAAATGGCTGGCTAGCTAGCTACTAAACATAACGTGCAGATAATCTTCAAATTCATTGTTTTACACCACCTTCACATCACACTGGCTGGATATGGTTGACCGACTCCCTGACCAAAATGGCTGACCTTTTATGGTGTCATAAGACCTTTTATGTCCATTCTGGTATTCTAATTCCTACTTATATGGAAATATCTGTGCCATTTAAGCAGAACATACAGAAGAAAGGTTTTAACTATGTCTCTCTCTCACAGAACAGTTGCTTCAGGATGGGACAGCATTCATTTTACAGTAGGTCTAAGATGCAGTTTCAGTGTCCAACCTCACGGGAGCGTTGTTCTCACGTTTTTCATTTAGCCCTTTGATTACAATAAATTACTCTTTCTGTTTTCAAGCGTGACTGAATCCCGGCGTATCGATTCCCCTCTCCCCGCCAGGAGATTAGTCGATGCTCCGGCAGCAGGGATCGATACAAGCCGATCTAATCAAGCGGGTCGCTTACGAGGCCTCCCCAGGCCTCACACAATGTTACACCATCAATTACCTTCTCTGCCCTCGCTCTGTCTCACTCCTGTCTCCCCCAACTTCACCGGTCTGGGTGTTATGGCGTGATTAGATCATTATTAATAAGAGAGACAATAAGATGAGATATTACAATTATAAAAGTAATGGTGTTAGATTGTGGGACTTGATAGGAGATTGTCTGGAATATGATGTAGGTATGTTTGGAGTGATTACTTTATATTGGTTAAGATGCTTGTCAATTACAAATGTAGTGTGTGTGTGTGTGTGTGTGTGTGTGTGTGTGTCTGTGGCAGGTGTTCAGTATGTAATTATTTCAGAGAAGCAGGTGTCCCCCTCTTTCACTTTCCCCCTCTTCCCCAAGATCTACCCCATACCCCCTCTCTCTATCTCATCCTCCATCACACTCCTCCATCCTCATATCCCTCCCTTTCTTCCGCTGACCCTTATTCCCTCTAGTCTTTAATGTTCAACTTTCAGAGTTTACCGTCTCATAAACAGGAGCTAGATGGTGCCAATCTTTCCCATTTGTCTGGGATGGAGCCAGCAGATTTCCCATAATGCATATTGCTGAATTTATTTACTCAACAGATGCCATGGAATACATTCACAGCTTGACTTTAGACCACTGTTGATGTCAAAAAGGTGTGAAGAATCTGACAGACTTTGATTTGGTAGAGAGCTATTGCCTTAATGTCCCCAGATATAAGTGTTCTTCACATAGTGTTCTATAGAAGAACGTCTCTAATCCAATTGCATGCTGGCTCTCTGTGTTAGAGGAGACGGCGGCAGCATGAGACAGCGATTCAGCTCCCCGTCCTGAGAGATGCTGAACACTCAGGATGAATGGATTCTCAGTTGTTAGAAATAATCTGGAGGGGGGAATCACGTGACCCTTGAACGAGATGGCCGCATGAACTAAGAGCTCCGCACAAGTAGTTTCCAATTCCTAATCTTACCTCCACTTCAAGTTTAAACTCCTTTAGCTTTAGTCAAAAAGTCATGGCGGCTACAAAAGGCGACATTACAGGGGACATTTTTACCCGGACTCGAGCACTAGCGGAGGAAAAAGCTTCCAATAAGCAGCTAGCTTCAGAAAAAGCTAGCGCCAGGAGCAAGAGGACCCGTCCCCCTCTGAGGCCCAACAAATGCCAACCTCACACTCTGTCGAAGACATCCTTTCTGAGCTGAGATCCCAACGTACAGAACTCAACATTAAATTAGATGCCATTAACTCTCAGCTCAGTGCGATAGGGGGCAAGGTGACAATCCTGGAAAATGCTTTGCCTGACATCAACAACAAGATAACCATCAACGTGGGGCGCCTGGACGAGGCAGAGGGACGAATCCTATCCATGGAAAACTTATTGACAGACGCCATGGAAACAATAGCATATGCTAAAAAGAAAATAGAGCATCTGGAAGAGAACAGAGGACATGGAAAACAGGGGGCGAGGGAATAATTGTGTTCTATTAAATCTGGGAGAAAAGGAAGAGGGAAACATGCCACTGATCTGCTACCTGCAAGACAAACTTCCTGAGTGGCTCCACCTGTCCACCGACAGGCCCATAGAACTCGAGAGACTGAGGTCCCCACCAGCAGCCAGACAACCACCGCGCCCAATCACCATACGTTTCCTGAGATGCACCGACAAGGAACGAGTCCTACAGGCGGTGAAAATCAACACCATTACGGTGGGAAACGCCAAACTCACTTTACACCAGGACCTGTTAGCTGGAATACGCCGAAAGTGCCGAGAGTTTGACGAGGTGAAGAAATACTCCATTGACCGAGGCATCTTTAGGGAATTCAAATACCCAAACTAGCTCAGGATTCTTCGCCAAGGAGCCCGGCGACACTTCGTAAGTTTTGAAGAGGAAAAACGTTTTTTGAAAGACAATCCTGGTCAATGAGAAATGGACCAATGACTAAATGTTATTACTAAAGGAGGTAAGACAACATATAGCCGACATCCAGAGACCCACCCGCCCCGCTAAATGTCATTATAGCCGTCTAATCTATATTTATATTCCTTTAGCTGAGAGGGATAGGCTCTATAGCCTAACCTAGGCCTACTAACGTTTCAGCCTACTTTTATTTCCCTCTTTTTTGTGCTATTATTACCTGTGTTTCCCTATGTCACTCTCTTACTAAAGAGATGGGACTGATAGATATCTGGAGAGAGACTAATAGCTCATCTATGGACTATACATACTACTCTAATGTCCATAACACCTACTCCCGTATAGATAACATTTTTATCCCAAAGAGTTTCATAAATTCAGCCACGTGTACAATCGGACCCATAGCACTTTCAGATCACGCCTTTGTCCACCTCCGCTTTGACCTCTGCAAAAACATTCCAAGGTCAAAGAGCTGGAAATTCAACACCTCCACGTTATCAAACGAAGCATTCCATACATTGGTAACTACATGGATAGACAACTACACACAAGACAACAAAGATTCTCCTGTTTCTCCGGCCACAATGTGGGACACTGCCAAAGCCACACGAAGAGGTCATCTAATTGCATATGCTTCCTCTAAGAAAAAAGCAATGGAAGCACACAGGCTAGATCTTGAGAGGGAGCTGGAACGCTGTGAAAAAGTACATAAACAATCCCCAGACAGCACCTCCTGGAGTCAACTTAACGTCTCTTGGGTAGGGGGCAGTATTTTCACGGCCGGATGAAAAACGTACCCAAATTAAATGGCCTAGTACTCGGGCCCAGGAGCTAGAATATGCATATTGTTAGATTTGGATAGAAAACACTCTGAAGTTTCTAAAACTGTTTGAATGATGTCTGTGAGTATAACAGAACTCATATGGCAGGAAAAAACCTGAGAAAAATCCAACCAGGAAGTGGGAAATCTGGTTCTTGTAGTCTTTTCAAGTCATTGCCTATCTAACACACAGTGACTTAGGGTTCATTTTGCACTTCCTAAGGCTTTCACTAGATGTCAACAGTCTTTAGAAAGTTGTTTGAGGCGTCTATGGTGAACAGAGAGCGAACAAAGGAAGTTGGAAGTTGTTCACTCAGGAAAGCACATGAGTTCATTGGCGCGCATTCACGTGAGGGGTAGCTGTGTTCCAAAACGTTTGTCAAGACATTGGAATCGTCCGATTGGAATATTATTGAAGTTCTAAGTTAAAAAGGCCCTAAAGATTGATGCTATACAACGTTTGACATGTTTTTTGACTTTTCGTCGTGACATTTTGGCCGCGCTTCCTACACTTGGAGTAGGAGGTATTTGGATATAAATTATGGACTTTATCGAACAAAACAACATTTATTGTGGACCTGGGATTCCTGGAAGTGCCTTCTGATGAAGATCATCAAAGGTAAGTGAATATTTCTAATGCTATTTATGATTTTAGATGACTCCAAAATGGCGGGTATCTGTATTGCTTGTCTTTTTCTGAGCGCAGTACTTAGATTATTGCAAAGTGTGCTTTCAAATCTTTTTTGAAATCTGTCACAGCGGTTGCATAAAGGAGATGTTCATCTATAATTCTTTGAATAACAGTTTAATATTTTATCAACGTTTTATGATGAGTATTTCTGTAAATTATAGTGCTGATTCACCGGCAGTATTGGAGGCAAAATATACTGCTCAAAAAAATAAAGGGAACACTTAAACAACACAATGTAACTCCAAGTCAATCACACTTCTGTGAAATCAAACTGTCCACTTAGGAAGCAACACTGATTGACAATAAATTTCACATGCTGTTGTGCAAATGGAATAGACAACAGGTGGAAATTATAGGCAACTAGCAAGACACCCCCAATAAAGGAGTGGTTCTGCAGGTGGTGACCACAGACCACTTCTCAGTTCCTATGCTTCCTGGCTGATGTTTTGGTCACTTTTGAATGCTGGCGGTGCTTTCACTCTAGTGGTAGCATGAGACGGAGTCTACAACCCACACAAGTGGCTCAGGTAGTGCAGCTCATCCAGGATGGCACATCAATGCGAGCTGTGGCAACAAGGTTTGCTATGTCTGTCAGCGTAGTGTCCAGAGCATGGAGGCGCTACCAGGAGACAGGCCAGTACATCAGGAGACGTGGAGGAGGCTGTAGGAGGGCAACAACCCAGCAGCAGGACCGCTACCTCCGCCTTTGTGCAAGGAGGAGCAGGAGGAGCACTGCTAGAGCCCTGCAAAATGACCTCCAGCAGGCCACAAATGTGCATGTGTCTGCTCAAACGGTCAGAAACAGACTCCATGAGGGTGGTATGAGGGCCCGACGTCCACAGGTGGGGGTTGTGCTTACAGCCCAACACCGTGCAGGACGTGTGGCATTTGCCAGAGAACACCAAGATTGGCAAATTCGCCACTGGCGCCCTGTGCTCTTCACAGATGAAAGCAGGTTCACACTGAGCACATGTGACAGACGTGACAGAGTCTGGAGACGCCGTGGAGAACGTTCTGCTGCCTGCAACATTCTCCAGCATGACCGGTTTGGCGGTGGGTCAGTCATGGTGTGGGGTGGCATTTCTTTGGGGGGCCGCACAGCCCTCCATGTGCTCGCCAGAGGTAGCCTGACTGCCATTAGGTACCGAGATGAGATCCTCAGACCCCTTGTGAGACCATATGCTGGTGCGGTTGGCCCTTGGTTCCTCCTAATGCTAGACCTCATGTGGCTGGAATGTCTCAGCAGTTCCTGCAAGAGGAAGGCATTGATGCTATGGACTGGCCCGCCCGTTCCCCAGACCTGAATCCAATTGAGCACATCTGGGACATCATGTCTCGCTCCATCCACCAACGCCACGTTGCACCACAGACTGTCCAGGAGTTGGAGCATGCCCAGGCGTTGTAGGGAGGTCATACAGGCACGTGGAGGCCACACACACTACTGAGCCTCATTTTGACTTGTTTTAAGGACATTACATCAAAGTTGGATCAGCCTGTAGTGTGGTTTTCCACTTTAATTTTGAGTGTGACTCCAAATCCAGACCTCCATGGGTTGATAAATTGGATTTCCATTGATTATTTTTGTGTGATTTTGTTGTCAGCACATTGAACTATGTAAAGAAAGAAGTATTTAATAAGATTATTTCATTCATTCAGATCTAGGATGTGTTATTTTAGTGTTCCCTTTATTTTTTTGAGCAGTGTATTTTCTGAACATCACGCGCCAATGTAAAATGCTGTTTTTGGATATAAATATCAACTTGATCGAACAAAAAATGCATGTATTGTGTAACATGATGTCCTAGGATTGTCATCTGATGAAGATCGTCTAAGGTTAGTGCATAATTTTAGCTGGTTTCTGGTTTTTGTGACAACTGTCCTTGCTAGGAAAATGGCTGTGTGGTTTTTCTTGTGTTGGAACTGTCCTAACATAATCTAACTTTATGCTTTCGCAGTAAAGCCTTTTTGAAATCGGACAATGTGGTTACATTAAGGAGACGTGCATCTTTAAAATGGTGTAAAATAGTCGTATGTTTGAGAACTTTGAATTATGACATTTTGTGGTTTTGAATTTGGCGCTCTGATTTTTCACTGGCTGTTGAATAGTGTGAACCGTGAGTGTGAACCGCTAGCGTTCCACCTCCCCAAGAGAGGTTAAAGCAGCCAAAGCCAAACTGAATTTGGACTATACTCGGGAGATAACTTTTTTCTCTTTTTTTTTCTTTACTAAACTGAAACCATGAGTATAGCAATAGGCCGAGTAGATTGCTTGCTTACCAATTTAAAAAAAGAGCAGTCAGAGCGTACAATCATGGCTAGGATGAGGTCACATATGACCCAAAAAAGCTAAATTTAACTTTTCATGATTTTTACTGCAAACTATATACCTCTGAGAGAGAACACACGGAGACAGAACTCTACTCCTTCCTAGAGGGATTCTCGCTACCTATACTATCAGAGACCGTCCGAGAAGATCTCAACTCCCCCTTCACTCCTGAGGAGATCCTGGAGGCAATTACCTCCATGCCACCTAATAAGTCCCCAGGCCCAGATGGATTCCCCAGAGTTCTACAAAGCTTTTTGGCCCCAGCTTAGCCCTATTTTCATGCCAATGCTGGATGATGCAAAAACGGGGTTCTCCCAGACTCAATGCACACAGCTCGCATTACAATGTTGCTCAAAAAAGACAAGGACACTCTACCCTGCTCGTCCTTCCGGCCCATAAGCTTGTTGGATTTCGACTACAAAAGAATTACCAAATTGCTCGCCAAAAGACTAAATAAACACTCTTCTTCCCAAAATAATAAAAGCGGACCAAACTGGATTTATTAGAGACAGATACTCTTCTGACAACGTTTGCCATCTTTTTGATATTATTGATCAAGTAAATGCACAGAAGACCCCTGTCCTGCTGGCTTCACTGGATGCTGAGAAGGTGTTCCACACATTTTTTACATTTTAGTCATTTAGCAGACGCTCTTATCCAGAGCGACTTACAGTAGTGAATGCATACATTTCATACAATTTCATACATTTTTTTTTTTGCTGGCCCCCCGTGGGAATCGAACCCACAACCCTGGCGTTGCAAACACCATGCTCTACCAACTGAGCTACAGGGAAGGCCACACCACTGTCCTGCTGGCTTCACTGGATGCTGAGAAGGTGTTCCACACCACTGTCCTGCTGGCTTCACTGGATGCTGAGAAGGCGTTCGACACCACTGTCCTGCTGGCTCACTGGATGCTGAGAAGGCGTTCGACAGGATGGAGTGGAGTTTTCTGTTCGCAGTCTTAGAAAAGTTCAATATGGGCCTAAACTTTATTAAATGGATTAAGTCCCTATACTCTCATCCAAATGCCATGGTGACTACTAACGGACTGAACTCTGACAGATTCCCTTTGGGACGGGGCACAAGACAAGGGTGCTCGCTGTCCCCCCCTGCTTTACTTGTTGGGGGCGGAGCCTCTGGCAGAGTTGATTAGGAGCAATCCAAGCATTATGGGTGTCTCTGCAGGTGGCCTGCAGCACAAGATTTTGCTTTACACGGATGACGTCTTGCTCTACATATCCAACCCTGAGAAATCCCTCCCTCCCATTTTAGACACAATTGCTCAGTATGGCAAGTTTTCAGGATATAAGATCAATTTTAGCAAATCCACTGTCTGCTCTCTCAATCTTACACTCACCAGCTCTATGAAGACACTACGTCCATTTCAATGGAAGACACAGGGGTTTCAATACCTTGGGATCTTCATAACACCAGATCTGAATAGCCTTTTCAAGGAAAATGATCTGCCACTCCTGGATCGAATCAAGAACGATCTCCAAACCTGGATCTCCCTCCCAATTAGCCTAGTCGGAAGAATTAATGTCATCCGTATGAACATCCTCCCTAGACTGAACTATTTATTTCAGATGCTCCCATGCTATCTCCCAGTTTCCTTTTTCAAAACAACAAACCAAAGCTTCACCAAATTTATATGGGGCAATAAAAAACCTAGGATCAAGTTCTCCACTCTATCGAAACCAGACTCTAAAGGTGGTCTTGCCCTTCCCTCCCTTCAATTGTATTACTGGTCTGCCCAAATCCGCAACAAATTTTATTACACTCCAATCAGACTCCACAGAATGAAAACAGACATTTCTCCTAACTGTAAAAGATGTACCTCTGAAAGTGGAACCTATATGCATGTATTTTGGAGCTGTAGAGAGATTGCCAGATTTTGGCAATCTATACATACTGCTGCACAGAACACATTACATGTACAGTTTGATATGACCAGATTGTTGACTTTCTCCCTCTTGAAAAGCTCACTTATGACCTCCACAAGAGGCAGCCCAAGTTTGATAGACTGGTCTCCACTACTCAACTATATTTCAAATTGGACAGAGTGAATGGGGTGATTAGGGAAATGAGCATGTTGTGTAAGGTGCTGAAAAAACGAATTATTTGCTCGTCATCTCAGCTAAGGCTGGAAATAGCTAATAAGAACCTTGATAGTGCTGCTGCAAGTTTTTAATATATATATATATATATATATATTATTTATATATTTATATTATATATATATATATATATATATATTTTAATATTTGTCTTTTTTATATATAGTTTGTTAAATATTTTTCATTCTTATTTTTTTTATTCTTATTTTATTTTTATTTTTTTATATATATATATGTATATATATATATTTTTTTAAGTCTGTCACATCTGTGAGTGTGGAATGTGTTTTGTTGGTTGATTGAAAAACAAGAACTTAATAAACCTTTAAATTGAAAAAAAAAAAATTATAATCTGGAGAGGAACGAGAGAGAGGTAGAAAGAGAGGAGCGAGAGCTTTGAGTCTATGCAAATCACACTGATCGGCATGTAAAGTCGACCAACATGAACGCAGGAAATGTGATGTTCAGTATCAAAGTGTCACATTTAAAGGGGATGAAAGAGAGAATAAAGAGGGAGTGAGGGAGGGAGAAAGAGGAAGAGAGAGCTCTTTGAATCGTCTCATGTGAGGTGTGACTGAGTGAGGTGATTTAAGTTTGTGTCTAGCTTTGGTTTCTACACATAAAGGTATTCTCATACTCGCAGGTTTGCCACAGTTCTGAGTTCACTTAATAAAACCTAGACCCCTGCTTGTATTGGGGTACATGAAGGAGTTTCTGAAAAGCCTTTCAAACCAGACATCACAGGGTTCACTCAAAGTAAATGCAGCATGGCTTACAGATTCTATACCAGTTTTCTGAAACTGATGAGAAAATTCCCAAAGATTGGATTTGTGCGGTTCATGTTTTGTAATGAGAACATTAACATAGCAAAAGATATCCAGAAGTGAATTGCAATATCCTTCAGATTGTCGCTATTGAAGTAAGGACGTTGCGGCTCAGTGAACGGTAGGCCTAGATAAGGCTGAGAAGTATTTGATTGGGCAAGAACGTCTTGACCGATTGGTCAGTTTGTGTGTAACGGTCCTCCATTGTCCCTGTAAAGACTGAACAAACACGAGAGCTTTGTGAAGTTATAAAAATTACGTCATGGTAAAAACCACCTTCCCACTTGGTTATGAACGCAGCATTAGACACTGATCTATACAACTCATTGAATACAAATGTCACTGAACTTGTGCTCAAAGAATGTCTTGCCATTTCTCAGTAACCAAAAATGCAATTGAAAATATCACAACACCACAGTCTGTTAATGAATTAAGCATGATTAATAGTATACGGTATGTCTGCTCTAAATAAAGTTAAGCTATTCAAAAACCCACTGGAATGTCAAGTAAAGAGAAAATGTGTATAAATGCTCCTAATAGGTTTCAGAAACATATAAATGACTGTAATGTGGCTTTAACAGTACACAGTAAAAAAAGATCTGATGATGCAGAAGTGGGTGTGGCTGTTTTTATAGATGCATACAACCTTTAATATTTAAAGAGACTCACCTGAATATCACCGGTCATGCAGCACGACAGGGATGACACATCAACATTTCCCCTGTAATTCGTGAAGGGAATCACAAAAGGACATTTACCACGATGGTGGAAATGACAAGATTATGTTATAATGCTGTTATTACATCAAATGGTTGTTTTATGGAACAGAATAAGGGGGTTGTTAGAATGCTCATCTGTGTGTGTTCTACTGAGGATGGGCCTCTGGAAGATTTACCATATCTTTGGGTGATACTCCATTCCAGAGCATGAGTTAATGTTTTTGTACTGGGGTACCAGGGGGAGATGGCTCCAGTATGGAGTTGGGGGGCCAGACACTGGTCTCTACTCAATGAGAACTCTTTTTACTGTCTGCTGTGAATTATAAGTATCTTTCTTACAAATCTTAACCTTGTGACACATTCCATACATCTGTTGTGTGTCATGTAGACTGAAGTAGGATGGACTTTGCTATAAAATACTGTGGATGAAACCAGCTTGTTGATTTCTCAGTGATCACCTCCAGGAGTGATTACTGACCAGCTCCATTACTGCAGTAATAAAATAAAGTTTGATTGTTTTGAAGATATCTAAAAGTCTCTCCTTTTGATTACAATAATTCCACTACACCACTTAACACACAGTAGTCCTCCATTGTCTCTGTAAAGACTGAACAAACACACCAGAACTTTGTGAAGATATAGAAATGACCTCAAGACAGTTCAATGAATCATAATGAAGATCATAATCCTGTTATCTAGTCACTGAACTTGTATGAAAATAATGTAATTTGTCTCTGAATGTTCACACGCAATTCTCAGAAGACTTTCCTTACCTCTGAAAACAAGACAAAAATACAACTAAATATAAGAGAATTCACACGCCCCCCCCCCCCCCACATTACACCTTACAATGGAAAGTCACATAGAGAGACAAATATAACCCTCCAGATTGCATTTCCTTTAAAGGTTTAAGAAACATACACGTGACATGTTCTATAAAATACAATAATGGGACTTTAATAAATAATAATTGTTTGATGACATTGACAGTAATTCCTACTTCAACAATAACATATTTGCTTGATATCATTTGCTAAAGGTAGTGATGTAAAACCTGGATTGGAAATGGAAACTCAAATGAACTTGGCAGCTCTGTTTTACGGGTGGCATACAATGATAGCTGCTGATGACGCATAGCTGGATGTGGATATTTGTATGGCTGCCCACAACCTTTACATAACTATTTACATAGACTCACCTGAGTATCAGAAGTCATACAGCACGACAGAGAAGAGACAGCTGAGTATCAGAGGTCATACAGCACAGCAGAGAAGACACACCTGAGTATCAGAAGTCATACAGCACGACAGAGAAGAGACACCTGAGTATCAGAGGTCATACAGCACGACAGAGAAGACACACCTGAGTATCAGAAGTCATACAGCACGACAGAGAAGACACACCTGAGTATCAGAAGTCATACAGCACAGCAGAGAAGACACACCTGAGTATCAGAAGTCATACAGCACGACAGAGAAGAGACAGCTGAGTATCAGAGGTCATACAGCACGACAGAGAAGACACACCTGAGTATCAGAAGTCATACAGCACGACAGAGAAGACACACCTGAGTATCAGAAGTCATACAGCATGACAGAGAAGACACCTGAGTATCGGAGGTCATACAGCACGACAGAGAAGACACCTGAGTATCAGAGGTCATACAGCACAGCAGAGAAGACACACCTGAGTATCAGAGGTCATACAGCACGACAGAGAAGACACAGCTGAGTATCAGAGGTCATACAGCACAACAGAGAAGACACCTGAGTATCAGAGGTCATACAGCACGACAGAGAAGACACACCTGAGTATCAGAAGTCATACAGCACGACAGAGAAGACACACCTGAGTATCAGAAGTCATACAGCACGACAGAGAAGACACCGGAGTATCAGAGGTCATACAGCACGACCGAGAAGACACACCTGAGTATCAGAAGTCATACAGCACGACAGAGAAGACACACCTGAGTATCAGAGGTCATACAGGACGACAGAGAAGACACACCTGAGTATCAGAGGTCATACAGCACGACAGAGAAGACACCTGAGTATCAGAGGTCATACAGCACAACAGAGAAGACACCTGAGTATCAGAGGTCATACAGCACGACAGAGAAGACACACCTGAGTATCAGAAGTCATACAGCACGACAGAGAAGACACACCTGAGTATCAGAAGTCATACAGCACGACAGAGAAGACACCGGAGTATCAGAGGTCATACAGCACGACCGAGAAGACACACCTGAGTATCAGAAGTCATACAGCACGACAGAGAAGACACACCTGAGTATCAGAGGTCATACAGGACGACCGAGAAGACACACCTGAGTATCAGAGGTCATACAGCACGACAGAGAAGACACACCTGAGTATCAGAGGTCATACAGGACGACAGAGAAGACACACCTGAGTATCAGAGGTCATACAGCACGACAGAGAAGACACCTGAGTATCAGAGGTCATACAGCACGACAGAGAAGACACACCTGAGTATCAGAGGTCATACAGCACGACAGAGAAGACACACCTGAGTATCAGAGGTCATACAGCACGACAGAGAAGACACACCTGAGTATCAGAGGTCATACAGCACGACAGAGAAGACACCTGAGTATCAGAGGTCATACAGCACGACAGAGAAGACACCTGAGTATCAGAGGTCATACAGCACAACAGAGAAGACACCTGAGTATCAGAAGTCATACAGCACGACAGAGAAGACACCTAAGTATCAGAAGTCATACAGCACGACAGAGAAGACACCTGAGTATCAGAAGTCATACAGCACGACAGAGAAGACACCTAAGTATCAGAAGTCATACAGCACGACAGAGAAGACACACCTGAATCAGCACGACACAGGTGAGGTTATTATACTTTTTTTATGTGTTGGTGACTGTAGAACTTCACCATTATTACATTAAGATGGTTATTGGCAGATAAGCAGAGATTCATCTTTAAGCTTTGTTTTTTAATTATCCTCTGAAAAGAAAAGATGTGTGAATTGTGTGCTTGTTCAAATACTTGCTGAATCTGGCTGAATCTTTTGGTTAGAAAGAGGAAAGTCTGATTTAAAGCAGCTTATTATGAACTCAATATGATATCTTTATGTTTAGAATCCAACCTAGCAACACCAAGAACTATGGCAAAATCTACAGGAAATAGTCTCTCTATCATCACCTGGAACACTTGTGGTGTTAAACCAACAAAACACAGCCCAAATAAGTTGATTGATATAATGAACTTTGGCAAGAAACAGAAAGCTGACATAATCTTCCTTCAAGAAACTCACATTGGACCTAAAGGTTACAATTACATAAATGAAGTGAGAGGTTGGACCTCTTACTTTACCGTTTACTCTCCAAATAGCAAAGGAGTGGCCATACTGGTGAATAAAAAACTAAAACCACACTATGAGTACATCTGCCATGATGAAGATTACGCTGGTGGCTACATTGTGTTGTTCTGTCAGATGTATGGTCAACTCTTCACGCTCGTGAATGTGTACAATCATAAAGAAGACAAGCAAGTACTGGGGAGGCTGTCTCAGTATCTTCAGGAAATGAAGATTGGAACTTTAGTGATTGGGGGGGATTTCAACACAGTTTTGGACCTTGACTTTGACAAGCGTACAGCATCTGAACATAGACGGCACACATCCCTACGACCTCTCCTGCAGAGTTTCATTTCCTCACTGAACCTCCAAGACACATGGGCAAGACTACACCCAACAGAAGAAGCCTTCACTCGTTCTCAGAGCACCAGCCACTCCCGGTTAGATATGTTCTTCATGCAACAGGACAAAGCCCCATTTGCTCAGAGCTGTGAGATTCACACTGATTCAGGGATTTCAGATCACAACCCTGTGTCTCTGAAGATCCATGTTCCTAAAATAGGAAGTACGTTAACAGATGTTCATCAAAAGCTGAGGAAGTTGGGCGATGGTGGACAAAAATTCAAGAACAAATTAGATAGAAGAGCAGGAAAAATCAGTGGAGCTGAAGTCCTAGTGGCGATAAAATCACTGACTGACTCAACACAATCACCACCATATGAGGTGGTGACTTCAGGGTCAGATGACTATACACGATCCCCATCGAGGTCAGATGATGTCAGACAATCACCATTGAGGTCAAATTACTATAGACAATCAACAAAACATGAACCATATGATAGATGTCTAACACCATCTCCATACAATGCAAGACTCCAAATGGAGTCAGATCACTCCAGACAATACCCATACTGGCGGTCAGATGATTCCAAACAATCACGGTCAGATGGTTCCATACGATCACGGTCAGATGATTCCAGACGATCACGGTCAAGATCAGATGATTCCAGACGATCACGGTCAAGATCAGATGATTCCAGACGATCACGGTCAAGATCAGATGATTCCAGACGATCACGGTCAAGATCAGATGATTCCAGACGATCACGGTCAAGATCAGATGAATGCAGACAATCACCATCAAGGTCAGATGATTCCAGGCGATCACCCTCAAGGTCAGATGATTACAGAATATCACCATCAAGGTGGTCAGATGACTCCAGACAAGCAACACTATACGATTCAAGTTCAAATGACTACAGACAATCACCATCAATGTGGTCAGATGACTATAGACAATCACCATCAATGTGGTCAGATGACTATAGACAATCAGCAAAACATGATAGATGTCTAACACCGTCTCCACATGATACACAATGCCAGATGGAGTCAGATCATTCCAGACAATCACCATCCATGCGGTCAGATGATTCCAGACGATCACGGTCAGATGATTCCAGACTATCACGGTCAAGATCAGCTGATTCCAGACGAACACGGTCAAGATCAGATGATTCCAGACGATCACCATCAAGGTCAGATGATTCTAGGCGATCCCTTTCAAGGTCAGATGATTCCAGAAGATCACCATCAATGTGGTCAGACGACTCCAGACAATCAACACTATATGTTTCAAGGTCAGATGACTCCAGACAATCAACACTATATGTTTCAAGATTAGATGATTCCAGAAGATCACCATCAATGTGGTCAGATGACTCCAGAAAATCAACACTATACGATTCAACATTAGATGACTCCAGAAAATCAACACTATACGATTCAACATTAGATGACTCCAGAAAATCACGATCAATGTGGTCAGACGACTCCAGAAAATCAACACTATATGTTTCAAGGTCAGATGACTCCAGACAATCAACACTATATGTTTCAAGATTAGATGATTCCAGAAGATCACCATCAATGTGGTCAGATGACTCCAGAAAATCAACACTATACGATTCAACATTAGATGACTCCAGAAAATCAACACTATACGATTCAACATTAGATGACTCCAGAAAATCACGATCAATGTGGTCAGACGACTCCAGAAAATCAACACTATATGTTTCAAGGTCAGATGACTCCAGACAATCAACACTATATGTTTCAAGATTAGATGATTCCAGAAGATCACCATCAATGTGGTCAGATGACTCCAGAAAATCAACACTATACGATTCAACATTAGATGACTCCAGAAAATCAACACTATACGATTCAACATTAGATGACTCCAGAAAATCAACACTATACGATTCAACATTAGACGACTCCAGACAATCAACACTATACGATTCAACATTAGACGACTCCAGACAATCAACACTATACGATTCAACATTAGACGACTCCAGACAATCAACACTATACGATTCAACATTAGACGACTCCAGACAATCAACACTATACGATTCAACATTAGATAACTCCAGACAATCACCATCAATGTGGTCAGACGACTCCAGACAATCAACACTATACGATTCAACATTAGATGACTCCAGACAATCACCATCAATGTGGTCAGACGACTCCAGACAATCAACACTATATGTTTCAAGGTCAGATGACTCCAGACAATCACCACCAACACTATATAAATCAACATTAGATAATTTTATGGAAATAGAAAGATTAAAACACTATTATAATGAAGTACTTAGAGAAAAGAAAAAAATCCCTAAAGGACTCAACAGAGAGCACAAAATATTTGCAACAGTACTTGCCAACCGTCTGCAGAAGTACTTGGAACCCTTATTAAAAGAAAGGACCAAGACACCTCTACGTCCTCATTGCACTGTTACTTTGGTCATCAATGACAAAACACAGATCAATTGGAAGTTCTTAAGCATTGCAATTAAATCAATGAAGGCAATCACATTCCAAAAAAATCCGAAAGAGGACATCATTTTGAAGAAGGTGCTATCCCAGGACTTGGATATCTTGGGAAAGTTGCTTTTTAGGGTTGAACATTCCCGCGTTCATAAGAAACATCTACATCATGACTGTCCCCTCACCCCAGCCCTACTCAGCCTGAGTCTCAAATACATGGAGGATGAGATTTCCAGAGTCATCCCCAATGTCACCACTAGCCTCAGCTACCAAAGAAGGAGTCTTAAGATCTACACAGACACTCTGGTAATAAAGTCTGTGCAGGACCACCTCTCCCACATCAGAGAGGAGTCTGGGATTGAAATGAAAGAAGAATGGCAGAATTAAGATGATCTGAAATTACTGTGATTTTACTGTGTTGACTTATTTAAGGACAAAACTTATTTTGAATATGTTAAAGCACACATTTTGCAGACTGGAAAGAGAACTGCATAGGAAGTATGTATTAAATTATCCTGAGTGCATTTCTTCCATATGATTAGAACCATAGACATATACACTACCAGTCAAAAGTTTGAGCACCTACTCATTCAAGGGTTTTTCTTTATTTTTACTATTTTCTACATTATAGAATAATAGTAAAGACATCAAAACTATGAAATAACACATATGGAATCATGTAGTAACCAAATAAGTGTATATATAAGTAATAATAATAATAATAATAAGTATATATTTAATATTTCAGATACTTCAGATAGCCACCCTTTGCCTTGACAGCATTGCACACTCTTGGCATTCTCTCAACCAGCTTCATGAGGTAGTCACCTAGAATGCTTTTCAATTAACAGGTGTGCCTAGTTAAAAGTTAATTTGTGGAATTTCTTTCCTTCTTAATGCGATTGAGCCAATCAGTCGTGTTGTGATAAGGTGGGGGGGGTATACAGAATATAGCCCTATTTGGTAAAAGACCAAGTCCATATTATGGCAAGAACAGCTCAAATAAGCAAAGAGAAACGATAGTCCATCGTTACTTTATATATATATATATATATACTGCTCCAAAAAATAAAGGGAACACTTAAACAACACATCCTAGATCTGAATGTGCTGACAACAAAATCACACAAAAATAATCAATGGAAATCCAATTTATCAACCCATGGAGGTCTGGATTTGAAGTCACACTCAAATTTAAAGTGGAAAACCACACTACAGGCTGATCCAACTTTGATGTAATGTCCTTAAAACAAGTCAAAATGAGACTCAGTAGTGTGTGTGGCCTCCATGTGCCTGTATGAACTCCCTACAACAACCGGGCATGCTCCTGATGAGGTGGCGGATGGTCTCCTGAGGGATCTCCTCCCAGACCTGGACTAAAGCATCCGCCAACTCCTGGACAGTCTGTGGTGCAACGTGGCGTTGGTGGATGGAGCGAGACATGATGTCCCAGATGTGCTCAATTGGATTCAGGTCAGGGGAACGGGCAGGCCAGTCCATAGCATCAATGCCTTCCTCTTGCAGGAACTGCTGACACACTCCAGCCACATGAGGTCTAGCATTGTCTTGCATTAGGAGGAACCCAGGGCCAACCGCACCAGCATATGGTCTCACAAGGGGTGTGAGGATCTTATCTCAGTACCTAATGGCAGTCAGGCTACCTCTGGCGAGCACATGGAGGGCTGTGCGGCCCCCAAAGAAATGCCAAACGTCCTGCACGGTGTTGGGCTGTAAGCACAACCACCACCTGTGGACATCGGGCCCTCATACCACCCTCATGGAGTCTGTTTCTGACCGTTTGAGCAGACACATGCACATTTGTGGCCTGCTGGAGGTCATTTTGCAGGGCTCTGGCAGTGCTTCTCCTGCTCCTCCTTGCACAAAGGCGGAGGTAGCGGTCCTGCTGCTGGGTTGTTGCCCTCCTACGGCCTCCTCCACGTCTCCTGATGTACTGGCCTGTCTCCTGGTAGCGCCTCCATGCTCTGGACACTACGCTGACAGACACAGCAAACCTTCTTGCCACAGCTCGCATTGATGTGCCATCCTGGATGAGCTGCACTACCTGAGCCACTTGTGTGGGTTGTAGACTCCGTCTCATGCTACCACTAGAGTGAAAGCATCGCCAGCATTCAAAAGTGACCAAAACATCAGCCAGGAAGCATAGGAACTGAGAAGTAGTCTGTGGTCCCCACCTGCAGAACCACTCCATTATTGGGGGTGTCTTGCTAATTGCCTATAATTTCCACCTGTTGTCTATTCCATTTGCACAACAGCATGTGAAATGTATTGTCAATCAGTGTTGCTTCCTAAGTGGACAGTTTGATTTCACAGAAGTGTGATTGACATGGAGTTACATTGTGTTGTTTAAGTGTTCCCTTTATTTTTTTGAGCAGTGTATATTTATAGATTTTTAAGTAAAGATACCTTGAAGAGAAAATGACTCAAGTAAAACTGAAAATTACCCAGTAAAATATTACTTGAGTATGGAAAATTTCAAGAACTTTGAAAGTTTCTTCAAGTGCAGTTGCAAAAACTATCTAGCACTATGTCACGTTCGTCGTAATAATTGGACCAAGGTGCAGCGTGAGTAGCGTTCCACATCTTTATTATAATGTGAAACTTAGCAAAATACAAATACAATAAATGAACAAACAAAACGTGAAGACAGTGAAGTGCAAATAGGCACCTACACAAAAACAAGATCCCACAAACACAGATGGGAAAAATAACTACTTAAATATGATTCCCAATTAGAGACCACATTTCCCAGCTGCCTCTAATTGGGAATCATACAAATCCCCAACATAGAAATAATAAACTAGAACCCCACATAGAAAATATAAACTAGACTAACCCCCCAGTCATGCCCTGACCTACTCCACCATAGAAAATAAGGACTCTCTATGGTCAGGACGTGACACGCTATGATGAAACAGGCTCTCATGAGGACCACAACAGGAATGGAAGACCCAGAGTTACCTATGCTGCAATGGACAAGTTCATTAAAGTTAACAGCCTCAGAAATTGCAGCCCAAATAAATGCTTCAGAGGTCAAGTAACAGACACATCTCAACATCAACTGTTTAGAGGAGACTGTGTGAATCAGGTCTTCATGGTCGAATTGCTGCAAAAAACCACTACTAAAGGACACCAATAAGAAGAAGAGACTTGCTTGGGCCAAGAAACACGAGCAATGGAGTCCAAATTGGAGATTTATGGTTCCAACCGCCGTGTCTTTGTGAGACGCGGTGTGGGTGAACGGATGATCTCTCCATGTGTATTTCCCATCGTAAAGCATGGAGGAGGAGGTGTTATGGTGTGGGGGTGCTTTGCTGGTGACACTTTCTGAGATTTATTTAGAATTCAAGTCACACTTAACCAGCATGGCTACCACAGCATTCTTCAGCGATATGCCATCCCATCTTGTTTGGGCTTAGTGGGACAATAATTCGTTTTTCAACAGGACAATGACCCAACACACCTCCAGGCTGTGTAAGGGCTATTTTACCATGAAGGAGAGTGATGGAGTGCTGCATCAGATGATCTGGCCTCCACAATCACCTGACCTCAACCCAATTGAGATGGTTTTGGATGAGTCGGACCGCAGAGTGAAGGAAAACAAGCCAACAAGTACTCAGCATATGTGGGAAGTCCTTCAAGACTGTTGGAAAAGCATTCCAGGTGAAGCTGGTTGAGAGAATGCCAAGCGTGTGCAAAGCTTTCATCAAGGCAAAGTGGCTATTTGAAGAATCTCAAATATAAAATACATTTTGATTTGTTTAACACTTTTTTGGTTACTTCCAGTGTGAAAAAAAGTACTAAATTGTCATACTTGAGTAAAAGTAAAGATACCTTAAGAGAAAATGACTGAAGTAAAAGTGAAAGTTACCCAGTAAAGTACTACTTGAGTAAAAGTCTAAAAGTATCTGGTTTTAAATGTACTTAAATACAGTGGTAGAAAAAGTACTCAATTGCCATACTTGAGTAAAAGTACAAAGTAAAAGTAAATGATATACATCAAATTCCTTATATGAAGCAAACCAGACGGCTCGATTTTCGTATTATTTTTAATTACGGACAGACAGGGGCACACTCCAAAACTCATAAATAATTTACAAACACAGTATTTGTGTTTCGTGAGTCCGCCAGATCAGAGGCAGTAGGGATGACAAAGTGTTGTATTGATAGGTGCCATAATTCTGTCCTGCTTGAGCATTCCAAATGTAATGAGTACTTTTAGGTGTCAGGGAAAATGTACGGAGTGCACTCTAGCCAACAGCTAGCAAATACAGTGCAGGTATAGGCTGTGCGGGTAAGCTAGTCTATATGTTGAGATTATTATGGAAAAAAGCAGACCACCCTCTGCCCCCAGCTGTGCTCTGGACACCATATGTGAATTGATTGCCCCCATCTATCTTCAGAGCTCGTGCTGCTAAGTGACCTAAACTGGGACATGCTTAACACCCCGGCCATCCTACAATCTAAGCTTGATGCCCTCAATCTCACACAAATTATCAATGAACCTACCAGGTACAACCCCAAAGCTGTAAACACGGGCACCCTCATAGATATCATCCTGACCAACTTGCCCTCCAAATACACCTCTGCTGTTTTCAACCAAGATCTCAGCGATCACTGCCTCATTGCCTGCATCCGTAATGGGTCTGCGGTCAAACGACCACCCCTCATCACTGTCAAACGCTCCCTAAAACACTTCAGCGAGCAGGCCTTCCTAATCGACCTGGCACGGGTATCCTGGAAGGATATTGACCTCATCCCATCAGTAGAGGATGCTTGGTTTTTCTTCAAAAGTGCCTTCCTCACCATCTTAAATAAGAATGCCCCATTACAATAATGTAGAACCAGGAACAGATATAGCCCTTGGTTCTCTCCAGACCTGACTGCCCTTGACCAGCACAAAAACATCTTGTGGTGTTCTGCATTAGCATCGAATAGCCCCCGTGATATGCAACTTTTCAGGGAAGTCAGGAACCAATAAACACAGGCAGTTAGGAAGGCTAAGGCTTGCTTTTTCAAGCAGAAATTTGCATCCTGTAGCACAAACTCAAAAAAGTTCTGGGACACTGTAAAGTTCATGGAGAATAAGAGCACCTCCTCCCAGCTGCCCACTGCCCTGAGGCTAGGAAACACTGTCACCACCAATAAATCCACTATAATTGAGAATTTCGATAAGCATTTTTCTACGGCTGGCCATGCTTTCCACCTGGCTACCCCTATCCCGGTCAACAGCTCTGCACCCCCCACAGAAACTCGCCCAAGCCTCCCCCATTTCCCCTTCACCCAAATCCAGATAGCTGATGTTCTGAAAGAGCTGCAAAATCTGGATCCCTACAAATCAGCCGGGCTAGACAATCTGGACCCTCTCTTTCTAAAATGATCTGCCGAAATTGTTGAAACCCCTATTACTAGCATGTTCAACCTGTCTTTTGTGTCGTCTGAGATTCCCAAAGATTGGAAAGCTGCAGCGGTCATCCCCCTCTTCATATGGGGAGACATTTTAGACCCAAACTGCTCCAGACCTGTATCTATCCTACCCTGCCTTTCTAAGGTCTTCAAAAGCCAAGTTAACAAACAGATTACCGACCATTTCGAATCCCACCGTACCTTCTCCGCTATGCAATCTGGTTTCAGAGCTGGTCATGGGTGCACCTCAGCCACGCTCAAGGTCCTAAATGATATCATAACCGCCATCGCTAAGAGACAATACTGTGCAGCCGTATTCATCGACCTGGCCAAGGCTTTCAACTCTGTCAATCACCACATTCTTATCGGCAGACTCAACAGCCTTGGTTTCTCAAATGATTGCCTCGCCTGGTTCACCAACTACTTCTCTGATAGAGTTCCATGTGTCAAATCGGAGGGCCTGTTGTCCGGACCTCTGGCAGTCTCTATGGGGGTGCCACAGGGTTCAATTCTCGGGACGACTCTTTTCTCTGTATACCTCAATGATGTCGCTCTTGCTGCTGGTGATTCTCTGATCCACCTCTACGCAGACGACACCATTCTGTATACTTCTGGCCCTTCTTTGGACACTGTGTTATCTAACCTCCAGACGAGCTTCAATGCCGTACAACTCTCTTTCCGTGACCTCCAACTGCTTTTAAATGCAAGTAAAACTAAATGCATGCTCTTCAACCGATCGCTGCCCGCACCTGCCCGCCCGTCCACCATCACTACTCTGGACGGTTCTGACTTATAATATGTGGACAACTACAAATACCTAGGGGTCTGGTTAGACTGTAAACTCTCCTTCCAGACTCACATTTAGCATCTCTAATCCAAAATTAAATCTAGAATCGGCTTCCTATTTCGCAACAAAGCATCCTTCACTCATGCTGCCAAACATACCCTCATAACCGACCATCCTACCGATCCTCAACTTCGGCGATGTAATTTACAAAATAGCCTCCAACACTCTACTCAACAAATTGGATGCAGTCTATCACAGTGCCATCCGTTTTGTCACCAAAGCCCCATATACTACCCACCACTGCGACCTGTACGTTCTCGTTGGCTGGCCCTTGCTTCATACTCGTCGCCAAACCCACTGGCTCCAGGTCATCTACAAGACTTTGCTAGGTGAAGCCCCACCTTATCTCAGCTCACTGGTCACCATAGCAGCACCCACCCATAGCACGTGCTCCAGCAGGTATATCTCACTGGTCACCCCCAAAGCCATTTCCTCCTTTGGTCGCCTTTCCTTCCAGTTCTCTGCTGTCAATGACTGGAACAAACTGCAAAAATCACTGAAGCTGTAGACACATATCTCCCTCACTAGCTTTAAGCACCAGCTATCAGAGCAGCTCACAGATCACTGCACCTGTACATAGCCCACCTGTAAATAGCCCATCCAACTACCCCATCCCCATACTGTATTTATATATTTATCTTGCTCCTTTGCACCCCAGTATCTCTACTTGCACATTCATCTTCTGCACATCTACCATTCCAGTTTAATTGCTATATTGTAATTTCTTCGCCACCACCTTACCTCCCTTATCTTACCTCATTTGCACACACTGTATATAGACTTTTTCTACTGTATTATTGACTGTATGTTTGTTTTTTCCATGTGTAACTCTGTGTATGTTGTATGTGTCGAACTGCTTTGCTCTATCTTGGCCAGGTCGCAGTTGTAAATGAGAACTTGTTCTCAACTAGTCTACCTGGATAAATAAAGGTGAAATAAATCAAATTAAAAAACTGTACTCGCATAACAACTGTGGATGGAAATGTAGTTAATGATTCGTTTTCTTCATTTTTACTGCACAATAACAGAAAATAAACCCATTTAATTGGTCAGATATGATATATTACTGTAATCAAAAAAATTTCTGTAACCCAGCGATGGACTCACCTGAGTTGTTGATCCAGGTGTCATCCCTGCCATGCTGTATGACCCGTGTGGTGGTTAATTTCTGTATTATCAAATGAGGAGAGACAAACTTATCACACAAGTCAGAGTTATACTTAAACTGAATCTTTATTAGTGAGAGCTTTGCAATAGCGATGGCTGGTCGATGAATCACCCTCAGATGATTCGTTGAGAGCCACAACACAAAGGCTACTGAGATCTTTTATAGCAAAGATCCACCCCCTAGTCTACATAACAAACCACAGATGTTTGGAACGGGTCACAAGGAGAGATTTTTTAAATGAGAAAGGAGTATCCCGTAGCCAGATAGCATTCGCTATAAATTATCGTTCAGTTTGGCCCCCAAAACGAGGTTCCAATCTCGTTCCTGGTACTTCATAGCACAAAAACACCAGCTCATCCAATGGCATAAATCAACTGTCAACTCCAGATACTCCCATCTCAAGTAAAACCCCTTCTTGACCACACATCAGGACAAGCTTACTGAGGGGAGTGATCTTCTAGGTCATACACTACCCCAGGATAAGTGCAACATCAGAGATGACATACAATGGTTCCAGACACTACAACACACATCTGTTGTCTCAAACCTTATCTCCCCCAACGCCAGAGAGAGTGACTGGCGCAAAGACATTGTGGAGACAAGTAATTGGTTCCCCATTAATCGCGCCACCCCTTCACATGGTTTAAGAATAGGTAAAGATACATTCAAATATGAAGACAATGTTCCCTCCTGTCCTCTTCCCTTTCTGATATTCTGCATAGCACCAGGGACATGTGAAAGACAAGCCTGACCTCTCCCCTCTCTGGGCCCCAGGTGACCCTAGGTTCTTCCCAGCTGAGGGAAGAAGTGCAACTGCCAACACCAGAGTCCGAAGGGATACATTCTAATAACAAGTACATCACATAAGCATATTATGCAGATAAGACATCTTCATTATCGATGTTACCCAACTAATTCTTACGCCACAAAATGCACTTTAGTGTTTCTTGATATGTCTTTTTTGATTGAAAAGTGAAATTGCATTGACGTAATAAATTCAAAAATGGCATATATCTAACAAACAGATAATAACCATATTACACAATCAAAATAAAAGTAATGCATTTAAATTGCATTGATAATAACATTGAATTCATTTATGCAATTTTTTTTAAATAAACAGATTATAAAATAACATATGTTTATAACAAAAGAATACAGGGAACCTGTACTAAAGAGCTTCAGTTATTGTTGATAGAGCTACAAGCATAACCACACTGAGTTCATCTACACCTGTAAACATTTGTAAAAAAAGTTCAGCCAAGTAAAAAGTGGGCAATTTTTCATAATGTTTCAAATAATCAGAATGGATGCCAACATACAGTACCAGTCAAAAGTTTGGACACACCTACTCATTCAAGGGTTTTTCTTTATTTGTACTATTTTCTACATTGTAGAATAATAGTGAAGACATCATAGCTATGAAATAACACATATGGAATCATGTAGTAACCAAAAAAGTGTTAAACCAATATATGAAATATTTAAGAGTCTTTGCCACCCTTTGCCATGATGACAGCTTTCCACACTCTTGGTATTCTCTCAACCAACTTCATGAGGTAGTCACCTGGAATGCATTTCAATTAACAGATGTGCCTTGTTAACCTGTTATGGCTAGGGGGCAGTATTTTCACAGCTGGATAAAAAACGTACCCGATTTAATCTGGTTACCACTCCTACCCAGTAACTAGAATATGCATATACTTATTACATATGGATAGAAAACACCCTAAAGTTTCTAAAACTGTTTGAATGGTGTCTGTGAGTATAACAGAACTCATTTGGCAGGCAAAAACCTGACAAGGTTTCATGCAGGAAGTGGCCTGTCTGACAAGGTGTCGTTCTTCTTGTCTCTGTTTATTGAAGAGTGAGGATCTTAGCTGTCCCGTAACACTTCCTACGGCTGCCATAGGGTCTCAGAAGGCGGTAAAAAGCTGAATCGTGGCTTTGCAGGCTCTGGCTGAAAAAAAGTAGCGCGTTTGGGTAGTGGCTGGTTACAGTACTGTGAGACTCAGGCTCGTGCCCGCGTCGACCGAAAGCTTTGTTTACTTTCCTCTGTTTAGCTAAAAGGAGATTCCCGGTCGGAATATTATCGCTTTTTTATGAGAAAAATGGCATAAAAATTGATTTTAAACAGCGGTTGACATGCTTCGAAGTACGGTAATGGAATATTTAGATTTTTTTTGTCACGAATTGCGCCATGCGCACGACCCTGATTTACCATTTCAGATAGTGTCTGGGACGCACGAACAAAACGCCGCTATTCGGATATAACGATGGATTATTTTGGACCAAACCAACATTTGTTATTGAAGTAGCAGTCCTGGGAGTGCATTCTGACGAAGACAACAAAAGGTAATCAATCTTTTATAATAGTAAATCTGATATTGGTGAGTGCAAAACTTGCCGGGTGTCTAAATAGCTAGCCCGTGATGCCTGGGCTATGTACTTAGAATATTGCAAAATGTGCTTTCACCAAAAAGCTATTTTAAAATCGGACATATCGAGTGCATAGAGGAGTTCTGTATCTATAATTCTTAAAATAATTGTTATGCTTTTTGAGAACGTTTATCGTGAGTAATTTAGTAAATTCACCGGCAGTGTTCGGTGGGAATGCTAGTCACATGCTAGTCACATGCTAATGTAAAAAGCTGGTTTTTTATATAAATATGAACTTGATTGAACAAAACATGCATGTATTGTATAACATAATGTCCTAGGGTTGTCATCTGATGAAGATCATCAAAGGTTAGTGCTGCATTTAGCTGTCTTCTGGGTTTTTGTGACATTATATGCTAGCTTGAAAAATGGGTGTCTGATTATTTCTGGCTTGGTACTCTGCTGACATAATCTAATGTTTTGCTTTCGTTGTAAAGCCTTTTTGAAATCGGACAGTGTGGTTAGATAAAGGAGAGTCTTATCTTTAAAATGCTGTGAAATAGTCATATGTTTGAAAAATTGAAGTTTTTGTATTTTTGAGGAATTTGTAATTCGCGCCACGCCTATCATTGGATATTGGAGCAGGTGTTCCGCTAGCGGAACGTCTAGATGTAAGAGGTTAAAAGTTCCTTTGTGGAATTTCTTTCCTACTTAATGCATTTGAGCCAATCATTTGTGTTGTGACATGGTAAGGGTGATATACAGAGGATAGCCCTATTTGGTAAAAGACCAAGTCTATATTATGGCAAGAACAGCTCAAATAAGCAAAGAGAAACGACAATCCATCATTACCTTAAAACATGAAGGTCAGTCAATAAGATTTCAAGAACTTTGAAAGTTTCTTCATGTCCAGTCGCAAAAACCATCAAGAGCTATGATGAAAAGGCTCTCATGAGGACCGCCACAGGAAAGGAAGACCCAGAGTTACCTCTGCTAAAGAGGATAAGTTCATTAGAGTTAACTGCACCTCAGAAATTGCAGCCCAAATAAATGCTTCAGAGAGTTAATGTAACAGACACATCTCAACATCAACTGTTCAGAGTAGACTGCGTGAATCAGGCCTTCATGGTTGAATTGCTGCAAAGAAACCACTACAAAAGGACACCAATATGAAGAAGAGACTTGCATGGGCCAAGAAACACGAGCAATGGACATTCAACCGGTGGAAATCTGTCCTTTGGTCTGATGAGTCCAAATTTGAGATTTTTGGTTACAATCGAAGTGTCTTTGTGAGACGCAGAGTAGATGAACCGATGATCTCTGCATGTGTGGTTCTCACCGTGAAGCATGGAGGAGGAGGTGTGATGGAGTGGGGGTGCTTTGCTGGTGACACTGTCTGTGATTTATTTAGAGTTTAAGGCACACATAATCAGCATGGCTACCACAGCATTCTGCAGCGATATGCCTTCCCATCTAGTTTGCGCTTAGTGGGACTATAATTTGATTTTCAACAGGACAATGACCCTCCAGGCCGTGTAAGGGCTATTTGACCAAGAAGGATAGGGATGGAGTGCTGCATCAGATGACCTGGCCTCCACAATCACCGAACCTCAACCCGTTTGGGATGAGTTGGACTGCAGAGTGAAGGAAAAGCAGCCAACAAGTGCTCAGCATATGTGGGAACTCCTTCAAGACTATTGGAAAAGCATTCCAGGTGAAGCTGGTTGAGAGAATGCCAAGAGTGTGCAAAGCTGTCATCAAGGCTAAGGGAGGCTACTTTGAAGAATGTAAAATCTGAAATATTTTTTGATTTGTTTAACACTTTTTTGGTTACTACATGATTCCATATGTGTTATTTCATAGTTTTGATGTCTTTACTATTATTCTACAATGTAAAAAATTGTTAAAAGAAAAACCCTTGAATGAGTGGGTGTGTCCAAACTTTTGACTTGTACTGTATGTCTGGACCTCTACCAGACGTAAATATTTAACTGAAACACCTAAAGCAGAATCTTTACTGCACTAAAACAAAAACATCTATTCAAATTAACACCAGCCTTAAGCCTCTCCTCATTGGTGGAGGGCCTCACCTGGTTAAGTACTCAGCAGACAGTCTAAATAACTCAACACCTGGTTGGTCAGGAGCATCCCGCAATCAGCCAATGGGTCCCAAGAATCCTTTTGATTGCCTTTTAAGACTGAAGAAGGGAGGACAGGGGTACAGGGGGAAGGGGTGGGGTGAGAGAGTCCCCTTGCCAAAACAATATAGGAACGGGGGATAGAAACCTCCCTCCCTCACATCCCTCCCAACTCAATCCCAATCTGAGAAGCAAACCACCAGTCACAGTTCCAGATATTCCCAGATATAGTCAGATTACTCCCACAGTAGTATGGTCTATTCTCCAATCCCAGAGTGCCAGGTGTTACAGTCCAGTTGGACCAGTCTAACCAGTATGATCCCAGTAGAGGGCGTAGCAGAACAGTCACAACATTCCAGTTCATCATTCCCAGGGTTCAATTCACGTAGCATGTCCTGGTTTAGGCAATATCGTCAGTGGTGAACTTTTTTACTAAAGTTTGGTAAACTTTCATTGTTCCTGTGTTTTTTTAAGATCAGCCTTATTTTATTTAAAAAGAGAGAAAGAGAAATAAAGAGAGAGACTGTGAGTGTGTTGTCAATTAGAAATGCAATGTGTGTGTTTGTGTGTGTGTGTGTGTTTGGAGCAGGTGTCTTGTTTGTTCAGTAATCTGGGTCAGATTGTTTACCTGAAGCAGACTCAGCTCTACTATTAACTACTAAGGCACCCAAACTTCCTGATCCCACCCTCCTCATCTCACTCTCCCCAATCTCTCCCCCTCACCCCAATTTTCCATTCTTTGCCAACCTTTCTCCCTCTGCCCTACTTTTATCCCTCACTCACTTTTCCCCTTTTCCCAAATCCACTATCTACCCCATCCCACCCTTTCTCTTCCCCCATCCTCCACCGTAATCCATCATTCTATGTCTTTTCTCCTTCAATACCTCTGTCCTCTCTCTTCCACATCCTCCCTTTGCTCCGTTCATCCTCACTACCTCTAGTATTTCATGTCCAACTTTCTCCATCAAAGTTTCACCGTCTAATAAACAGGAGCTAGATGGTGCCAATCTTCCCCATTTGTCTGGGTTGGAGGTCTGCAGATTTCCCATAACGCATATTGCTGAATTTATTTACACAACAGATGCCATGGAATACAGACACAGCTTGACTTTAGATCACTGTTGATGTGAAAAAGGTGTGAAAACGTCTGACAGACTTTGATCTGGTAGAGAGCTATTGCCTTAACATCCCCAGATGTAGCGTTCTTTACATAGTGTTTGTGTTCTATAGAGGAAGGTCTCTAATCCAATTGCATGCTCTCTCAGTTGTAAGAGGAGACGAGGCAGCATGAGACAGCGATTCAGCTCCTTGTCCTGAGAGGGATGCTGAACACTTAGGATGAATGGATTCTCAGTTGTGAGAAATCATCTGCAGAGGAGTGAGAGAGAGAGAGAAAGAGAAAGAGAAAGAGAAAGAGAAAGAGAAAGAGAAAGAGAAGAGAAAGAGAGGAGCGAGACCTTTGAGTCTATGAAAAATCACAAACTGATCGGCATGTAAAGTCGACCAATCAGAATTCAGGAAATGGGATGTTCAGTATCAAAGTGTTACATTTAAAGGGGATGAAATTGGAAAGAAAGAGAGAGAGAAAAGACGATATATAGAGAGAAAGAGTTGGAGTGAGTTCTTTGAACCGTGTGTGACTGAGTGAGGTGATTTAAGTGTGTGTCTAGCTTCAATTCTACACATAAAGGAATTCTCATAATCTCAGGTTTGCCACAGTTCTGAGTTCAGTTAATAAAACCTTGACCCCTGCTTATATTGGCCAGAAGCATATACCACCCTGCATCCCACTACTGGCTTGCTTTTGAAGCTAAGCAGGATTGGTCCTGGATGGAAGACCAGCTGGTGTTGGAGAGCCAGTAGGAGGCACCTTTCCTCTGGTCTAAAAAAAAATATCCCAGGGTGCTGTCTTTCGGATGGGATGTTAAATGGGTGTTCTGACTCTCTGTGTTCACTAAAGATCCCATGGCATAAATTGTAAGAGTAGGGGTGTTAACCCTGGTGTGCTGGCTAAATTCCCAAACTTGCCATCATGGTCACCTAATCATCCCCAGCTTACAATTGGCTCATTCATCCCTTCCTCTCCCCTGCAAATATTCCCCAGGTCATTGCTGTAAATTAGAATTTGCTCTCAGTCAACTTACTGGGTAAAATAAACAATAAATTGAGAGAGAAGAGGAACAAGGAGATGCATTGAAGTAAAAGTGCTCTGGCATTGCAGTCTATTTGTAGTGTAATGGAAAGCCTTTCAAAACAGACATCAAGAAGTTCACTTAAAGCAAACACACTGTGGCTTATAGATGAACCAACATGACCCTGAACAGCTTCTACCCCCAGGCCATAAGACTGTTAAATAGTTAGTTATTAAACAGGTAACCAATCATAGCCATAATATGTGTTGACCATTTCTGACTCATCACATATGCCTCCGTTACTGTTTATTATCTATCCTGTTGCCTAGTCACTTTATCCCCACCTATATGTACATATCTACCTCAATTACCTCGTACCCCTGCACATCCACTCGGTACTGGTACCCCGTGTATATTGTCAAGTTATCCTCACTTTTTGTGTATTTATTATTTTTCTATTATTTCTATCTTTTTTTCTCCCAGCATTGTTGGAAGGGCCCGTAAGCATTTCACTGTTAGTCTACACCTGTTGTTTAATAAGCATGTGACAAATACAATTTGATTTGATTTGATTCATAACCGTTTTTGTGAAACTAATGAGAACATTTTAACTAATTGGATTTACGGGCTTCATCTTTTGCACTGAGAAAGTTAACAAAGCAACAGATATTCAGAAGTTGCTATTTGCAACGTCCTTCAGATTTTCACTATTGAAGTAAGGATATTATTTCTCAGTGAACAGTATAGGCTATGGCTGAGAAGTATTTGATTGGGCATATAATTGAGAACGTCTTGAACGATTGGTCAGTTTGTGTGTGTTTTGTGTAACCTGACCAAGCAATGAAAAACAACAAAGAAATCTGCATTGCCTCAGTAATTAGTAAAGGAAATCCTAAAAGGACATGCAACATTGAAGACACAGTAATCCTCCATTGTCCCGGTACAGACTGAACAAACACATGAGAACTTTCTGAAGTTATAGAAATGACCTCAAGACAGTTCATTGAATCATAATGAAGATCATAACCCAGTTATCTAGTACATCCTGCTCAACCTTCACTAAACTTGCATGTACATAATGTAATGTGTTCACATGCAATTCTCAAAGGACTTTCCCAGTAGCGACCCGTCATTCAGGGCAGGTGGGGCAGGGACACCTATATAGCAACAAAAAAAAGACAAAAAAAAAAATATATATACAGTTGAAGTTGGAAGTTTACATACACTTTAGCCAAATACATTTCAACTCAGTTTTTCACAATTCCTGACATTTAATCCTATTAAAAATTCCCTGTTTTAGGTCAGTTAGGATCCCCACTTTATCTTAAGAATGTGAAATGTCAGAATAATAGTAGAGAGAATGATTTATTTCAGCTTTTATTTCTTTCATCACATTCCCAGTGGGTCAGAAGTTTACAAACACTCAATTAGTATTTGGTAGCATTGCCTTTAATTGTTTAACTTGGGTCAAACGTTTTGGGTAGCCTTCCACAAGCTTCCCACAATAAGATGGGTGAATTTTGGCCCATTCCTCCTGACAGAGCTGGTGTAACTGAATCAGGTTTGTAGGCCTCGTTGCTCGCACACACTTTTTCAGTTCTGCCCACAAATTTTCTATAGGATTGAGGTCAGGGCTTTGTCATGGCCACTCTAATACCTTGACTTTGTTGTCCTTAAGCCATTTTGCCACAACTTTGGAAGTATGCTTGGGGTCATTGTCCATTTGGAAGACCCATTTGTGACCAAGCTTTAACCTGTTGGGTCTAGGGGGCAGCATTTGCACGTCTGGATAAAAAAAATGTACCCGATTTAATCTGGTTACTAATCCTACCCAGTAACTAGAATATGCATATACTTATTATATATGGATAGAAAACACTCTAAAGTTTCCAAAACTGTTTGAATGGTGTCTGTGAGTATAACAGAACTCATTTGGCAGGCAAAACCCTGAGACATTTTCTGACAGGAAGTGGATACCTGATGTGTTGTATTGACTTTAAACCTATCCCATTGAAAAACACAGGGGTTTAGGAATATTTTGGCACTTCCTATTGCTTCCACTAGATGTCACCAGCCTTTACAAAGTGTTTTGAGTCTTCTGGAGGGAGATCTGACCGAACAAGAGCCATGGAACGATGATGTCCCATTAGACACCTGGCGCGCGAGTTCATGTTGGGTACCCTCGTTCCAATACGTTATAAAAGAGTATGCATTCGTCCACCTTGAATATTATTCATGTTCTGGTTAAAAAAGGCCCTAATGATTTATGCTATACAACGTTTGACATGTTTGAACGAACGGAAATATATTTTTTCCCCTCGTTCATGACGAGAAGTCCGGCTGGCTTACATCATGTGCTAACGAGACGGAGATTTTTGGACATAAATGATGAGGTTTTTTGAACAAAACTACATTCGTTATGGACCTGTGATACCTGGAAGTGACATCTGATGAAGAGAATCAAAGGTAATGGATTATTTACATAGTATTTTCGATTTTAGATCTCCCCAACATGACGTCTAGTCTGTATCGCAACGCGTATTTTTCTGGGCGCAGTGCTCAGATTATTGCAAAGTGTGATTTCCCAGTAAGGTTATTTTTAAATCTGGCAAGTTGATTGCGTTCAAGAGATGTAAATCTATAATTCTTTAAATGACAATATAATATTTTACCAATGTTTTCTAATTTTAATTATTTAATTTGTTACGCTGACTTGACTGCCGGTTATTGGAGGGAAACGATTTCCTCAACATCAATGCCATAGTAAAACGCTGTTTTTGGATATAAATATGAACTTGATAGAACTAAAAATGCATGCATTGTCTAACATAATCTCCTAGGAGTGTCATCTGATGGAGATTGTAAAAGGTTAGTGCATCATTTTAGCTGGTTTTATGGTTTTGGTGACCCTGTCTTTGACTTGACAAAACATTACACACAACTCTTGTAAATGTACTGTCCTAACATACTCTAAATTTATGCTTTCGCCGTAAAACCTTTTTGAAATCGTAAAACGTGGTTAGATTAAGGAGATGTTTATCTTTCAAATGGTGTAAAATAGTTGTATTTTTGAAAAATTTGAATTTTGACATTTATTTGGATTCAAATTTGCCGCTCTTGAAATGCACCTGCTGTTGATGGAGTGCACCACGGGTGGCACGCTAGCGTCCCACCTAGCCCCAAGAGGTTAACTTTCTGACTGATGTCTTGAGATGTTGCTTCAATATATCCACATAATTTTCCTTCCTCATGATGCCATCTATTTTGTGAAGTGCACCAGTCCCTCCTGCAGCAAAGCACCCCCACAACATGATGCTGCCACCACCGTGCTTCACGTTTGGGATGGTGTTCTTTGGCTTGCAAGCCTCCTCCTTTTTCCTCCAAACATAACTATGGTCATTATGGCCAAGAGAGCGAGAGTTGCACCCCTTCTCAAAAAACCTACACTCGATCCCTCCGATGTCAACAACTACAGACCAGTATCCCTTCTTTCGTTTCTCTCCAAAACTCTTGAGCGTGCCGTCCTTGGCCAGCTCTCTTGCTATCTCTCTCAGAATGACCTTCTTGATCCAAATCAGTCAGGTTTCAAGACTGGTCATTCAACTGAGACTGCTCTTCTCTGTGTCACGGAGGCTCTCCGTACTGCTAAAGCTAACTCTCTCTCCTCTGCTCTCATCCTTCTAGACCTATCTGCTGCCTTTGATACTGTGAACCATCAGATCCTCCTCTCCACCCTCTCCGAGTTGGGCATCTCCGGCGCGGCTCACTCTTGGATTGTGTCCTACCTGACAGGTCGCTCCCACCAGGTGGCGTGGCGAGAATCCGTCTCCACACCACGTGCTCTCACCACTGGTGTCCCCCAGGGCTCAGTTCTAGGCCCTCTCCTATTCTCGCTATACACCAAGTCACTTGGCTCTGTCATGTCCTCACATGGTCTCTCCTATCATTGCTACGCAGACGACACACAATTAATCTTCTCCTTTCCCCCTTCTGATAACCAGGCGGTGAATCGCATCTCTGCATGTCTGGCAGACATATCAGTGTGGATGACGGATCACCACCTCAAGCTGAACCTCGGCAAGACGGAGCTGCTCTTCCTCCCGGGGAAGGACCGCCCGTTCTATGATCTCGCCATCACGGTTGACAACTCCATTGTGTCCTCCTCCCAGAGTGCTAAGAGCCTTGGAGTGACCCTGGACAACACCCTGTCATTCTCCGCTAACATCAAGGCCGTGACCCGATCCTGTAGGTTCATGCTCCACAACATTCGCAGAGTACGACCCTGCCTCACACATTAAGCAGCGCAGGTCCTAATCCAGGCACTTGTCATCTCCCGTCTGGATTACTGCAACTCGCTGTTGGCGGGGCTCCCTGCTTGTGCCATTAAACCCCTACAACTCATCCAGAACGCCGCAGCCCGTCTGGTGTTCAACCTTCCCAAGTTCTCTCACGTCACCCCGCTCCTCCGCACACTCCACTGGCTTCCAGTTGAAGCTCGCATCTGCTACAAGACCATGGTGCTTGCCTACGGAGCTGTGAGGGCAACGGCACCTCCGTACCTTCAGGCTCTGATCAGTCCCTACATCCAAAGAAGGGCACTGCATTCATCCACCTCTGGCCTGCTTGCCTCCCTACCTCTGCGGAAGCACAGTTCCTGCTCAGCCCAGTCAAAACTGTTCGCTGCTCTGGCACCCCAATGGTGGAACAAGCTCCCTCACGACGCCAGGACAGCGGAGTCAATCACCACCTTCCGGAGACACCTGAAACCCCACATCTTTAAGGAATACCTAGGATAGGATTAAGTAATCCTTCTAACCCTCCCCCCTACCCTCCCCCCCAAAAATATATAGATGTACTATTGTAAAGTGGTTGTTCCACTGGATATCATAAGGTGAATGCACAAATTTGTAAGTCGCTCTGGATAAGAGTGTCTGCTACATGACGTAAATGTAAATGGCCAAACAGTTCTATTTTTGTTTCATCAGACCAGAGGACATTTCTCCAAAAAGTACGATCTTCATGTGCAGTTGCAAACCGTAGTCTGGCTACAATTTTTTTTCTTAGGACTTGGCTGATTTCTTTTGATTTTCCCATGATGTCAAGCAAAGATGCACTGCGTTTGAAGATAGGCCTTGAAATACATCCACAGGTACACCTCCAATAGACTCAAATTATGTCAATAAGCCTATCAGAAACTTCTAAAGCCATGAGATAATTTTCTGGAATTTTCCAAGCTGTTTAAAGGCACAGTCAACTTAGTGTATGTAAACTTCTGACCCACTGGAATTGTGATACAGTGAATTATAAGTGAAATAATCTGTCTGTAAACAATTGTTGGAAAAATGACTTGTGTCATACACAAAGTAGATGTCCTAACCAACTTTCCAAAACTATAATTTGTTAACAATACATTTGTGGAGTGGTTGAAAATGAGTTTTAATGACTCCAACCTAAGTGTATGTAAACTTCCGACTTCAACTGTATGTCTTTGGGTCCAATGTGCGTCTCTTGAAGAAAAGATATTGAGGCTTTCAGTGTTATTAGCTGTTTTAACAGTTGAAGTTTTCTTTGAAGATTTTGTGTAACCTTTACCCAGGATGCTCCAAGTAACAAAGCGTAGAGTGTGATGGCCAGACATGTCCATGGTTCTGAATGCTGAGCCTCTTCAAGACAGGACCTGATCCCTCCAGGACACAACAGACTCTATGAAAAAACACATCATCACAGGTAGTATAGCCACTGTCACCAGATCAGATAAAAAATAGGGGCTCCTTCTCCCATAAACTATATGATGTAGACTTGTTACATTAGCTATAGTTTCTTAACAAGAAATTTGTGGAGTGGTTGAAAAATTAGTTTTAATCTTCCGACTTCAACTGTATATATATATATTTTGTTGTTGTTGCTTGTTTTGCATGTTATTCTGGCATTAATACGTTTCACATACTAGTTTGCTAACAATGTAAAAAAAGAAAAACTGAGTTAATAAAGCCGCATACAAAGATGGTCTCTTTTTGTTTTCTTGAGTAAGGCAGCTCCAAAATGCAGTTGTTTCAGCCTAGCTCAGTGCTTTCTGTGGTGGTGTCACACCCTGATCTGTTTCACCTGTCTTTGTGCTTGTCTCCACCCCTCACCAGGTGTCTTCCCTCTCCCCTCATTATCTCCTGTGTATTTATACCTGCATTTTCTGTGTATGTTGCCAGTTTGTCTTGTCCCGTCAAGTCCTACCAGTGTGTTTTGACGCTGAGTTGGAGTTCGACCCTTTGCTTGCCCGATTTACCTTTTGCCTGCCCCTTGAACTATCTGCCTCTTGTGCTGCATCTGGATCTTAGCCTGAGCCGTGATAGGTGGAGCGGCAGCCAGCGAAAAATACAGAGCGTAGGGTTGGTGATTTTCTATAGTTGCGCTGTAATTGTCTGTGTTTTGTCACTCATGGAGACACTACATCACTCCAAAATCTACGGGGAGAGCTAGAAAGTTCAAGCTCCCTTGGGGGTTGCCATAGATTTACATTAAAGTGCCCATCCAAGAAGGCTCAAGGTCATTGGCCACAGATAAAATTATGTCAATTCACATATCTACCGTAGCTTTGATTGAACTGATCATGTCAACATCATACTTTCAAAATCTTTGCTGGTAAGCTAGACAAGCAGTCATCATTAGGAATCACTTCGACGATCTACTGCCAATTCCTTTTCAATCCTAATTAGAGATAAAATGTATCGGTGCTTATAAGCCATTGGACATAAACATTACACATGTTGGAATTTGCAAATTCAACAATGAGTGGTTTGGAAGGAATCAGTGGCTACGCGCAAGCGTTGCAAAGCAATCTCTATTTTGATTCCCCTGCCTGCTATTCGGTGAAGACGGTGTGTGGGTCTCTTTTCCAAGCTTAAAAGGATCAACATTCACACCCAACACCATGGGCCAGAAAAGGTTGAATACATTGGCCATGCTGTCCATCCAGCAAGACTTCTGCCACGTAAAACCTGGAAACTTGGAAATCTCAAACTTCAGTGACTTCAAAGCCACTGGGAACTCGGAAAAAAACTAGCTCTGACTGGGTAAAAAAGTTTTGAACGTTCATCCAACTCAGAATTCCAAGTCGGGAACTCGGGCCTCCATCTGAAGCTCCGACCGGAAGATAACTGACGTCATGATTAGACCTTGTTTATTTCTGAATTCCCAGTTGTCTTGAAAGCACTTTGATGACAAAGTTTCATGACAAAATGTGCCCACAAGATGGACCACCGTTCCACCTTCCTGTTCAAGTGAGCACAGCACAACTGTGGGTCCAAAAATGTATTGTATACTGCTGCATAAATTATGTAATATGCCAGAGAGATATTTATACTCTAGCTAAGAAAGTAATAATAAGTATGTTGTGTAGTAAGCTGTCAGTAGCCCACGTGCCTCACCTTCATAATTTGGTCCTTTTCCCCCTCATAACTTAGCCTACTGTTCTGACTTGGTGGTGCACATGTAGCCTGTTTTAGAGAAATCGCATCGAATATTGTAAAAGCTTGCATTGTCTGCTTATATGTGTAACTGTCTGACTCACGTTGTGTATTTAATGTGTAACTGTCTGACTCACGTTGTGTATTTAATGTGTAACTGTCTGACTCACGTTGTGTATTTAATGTGTAACTGTCTGACTCATGTTGTGTATTTAATGTGTAACTGTCTGACTCATTCCATAAGAGTTATCACTGGCATCTACAGTGCCTTTGGAAAGTATTCAGACCCTTGACTTATTCCACATTTTATTAGGTTGCAGCCTTATTCTAAAATTGATTAAAATAATTGTTATGTATTTTGTCAACGTTTATCATGAGTAATTTAGTAAATTCACCAGAAGTTTTCGGTGGGTATGCTAGTTCTGAACATCACATGCTAATGTAAAAAGCTGTTTTTTTTTAATATAAATATGAACTTGATTGAACAAAACATGCATGTATTGTATAACATAATGTCCTAGGAGGGTCATCTGATGAAGATCATCAAAGGTTAGTGCTGCATTTAGCTGTGGTTTGGGTTTTTGTGACATATATGCTTGCTTTGAAAATGGCTGTGTGATTATTTGTGTCTATGTACTCTCCTAACATAATCTAATGTTTTGCTTTCGCTGTAAAGCCTTTTTGAAATCGGACAATGTGGTTAGATTAACGAGAGTCTTATCTTTCAAATGGTGTAAAATAGTTGATAGTTTGAGAAAATTGAATTGTGGTATTTTAGTTGGTTTTGTATTTCTCGCCGTGCGATGCCATTGGCTGTTGGCTAGGGGGTTCCGCTAGCGGAATGTCTAGATGCAAGAGGTTAATCAGAAGACTAAGTGATCAGATATTAAAATATCTGAAAGTTATATTAGGAAAATTATAACTTTGTAATCTGAATATTTTCCCTGGTGCCCCGACTTCCTAGTTAATTACAATTACATGATTAATCAGGTTAATCGCGTAATAATAATTACAGAGAGTTATTTGATAAATATGTCTTCAGTTTTAATGATGCTAAAGACACAACACTGGGTAAGGAGTATTGGTGTCTTTGAGGGGTCTTTGGCCTGGTTTGCTAACCACCTCTCTCAAAGAGTGCAGTGTATAAAGTCAGAACATTTGCTGTCTCAGCCACTGCCTGTCACCAAGGGAGTACCCCAAGGCTCAATCCTAGGCCCCACGCTCTTCTCAATTTACATCAACTACATAGCTCAGACGGTAGGAAGCTCTCTCATCCATTTATATGCAGATGATACAGTCTTATACTCAGCTGGCCCCTCCCCGGATTTTGTGTTAAATGCTCTACAACAAAGCTGTCTTAGTGTCCAACAAGCTTTCTCTACCCTTAACCTTGTTATGAACACCTCCAAAACAAAAGTAATGTGGTTTGGTAAGAAGAATGCCTCTCTTTCCATAGGTGTTATTACTACCTCTGAGGGTTTAGAGCTTGAGGTAGTCACCTCATACAAGTACTTGGGAGTATGGCTATGACGGTGCACTGTCCTTCTCTCAGCACATATCAAAGCTGCAGGCTAAAGTTAAATCTACACTTGGTTTCCTCTATCGTAATTATCCTCTTTCACCCCAGCTGCCAAACCAACCATGATTCAGATGACAATCCTACCCATGCTAGATTACAGAGACATAATTCAGAGATCGACAGCTAAGGGTGTTCTCGAGCGGCTAGATGTTATTTACCATTCGGCCATCAGATTTGCCACCAATGCTCCTTATAGGACACATCACTGCACTCTATACTCCTCTGTAAACTGGTCATCTCTGTATACCCGTCGCAAGACCCACTGGTTGATGCTTATTTATAAAACCCTCTTAGGCCTCACTCCCCCCTATCTGAGATATCTACTGCAGCCCTCATCCTCCACATACAACACCTGTTCTGCCAGTCACGTTCAGTTAAAGGTCCCCAAAGCACACATCCCTGTGTCACTCTTCTTTTCAGTTCGCTGCAGCTAGCGACTGGAACGAGCTACAACAAACACTCAAACTGTAAAGTTTTATCTCAATCTCTTCATTCAAAGACTCAATCATGGACACTCGTACTGACAGTTGTGGCTGCTTTGTGTGATGTATTGTTGTCTCTACCTTCTTGACCTTTGTGCTGTTGACTGTGCCCAATAATGTTTGTACCATGTTTTGTGCTGCTACCATGTTGTGTTGCTACCCTGCGGTGTTGTCATGTGTTGCTGCCTTGCTATGTTGTTGTCTTAGGTCTCTCTTTATGTAGTGTTGTGTTGTCTCTCTTGTTGTGATATGTGTTTTGTACAATTTATATTGTATTTATTTATTTATTTTAATCCCAGGCCCCCGTCCCGCAGGAGGCCTTTTGCCTTTTGGTTGGCCGTCATTGTAAATAAGAATTTGTTCTTAACTGAGTTGCCCAGTTAAATAAAGGTTAAATAAATAAATACATAAAAGAAACCAGATAGGCTGTATCCCTAATGACACCCTATTTCCTACATTTAGACAGGCAGCCCTCAACATAAAGGCATTCTCATAATCTCAGGTTTGCCACAGTTCTGAGAACAGTTCATGCTTACAGTGCTTAATGTATATTGGGGTACATAAGGGGGTTTCAAACCAGACATCAAGGGGTTTACATAAAGCAAACACAACGTGGCTTATACTGTAGATTCTTAACCAGTTTTCTGAATACAGTGACAAAATTCACTATCATTGGCTTTCATAATTGGATGTTTTGTCATGAAAACAATAACAAAGCAAAATAAAGTATATTCTGAAGTTGCTACTTGCAATGTCCTTCAGATGTTCACTATTGAAGTAAGGATGTTATGACTCAGTGAACAGTATAGCCCTAGATATAGCTGAGAAGTATTTGATTGGGCATGTATTTGAGAACATTTTGAAGGATTGGTCAGTTTGAGTGCATTCTGTTTAACCTGACCAATGACCAACATTAAGCAAGTCTATAGTCGAGGAACCTACACTGGACTGTTTGAACAACAGTCTGTCGCCCGATTCTAAAGTTGACTCCAATCCACGGATCTGAAAAGATTGGATTGGTGTTAGGAATACAGTTACAGTTGAAGTCGGAAGTTTACATACACCTTAGCCAAATATATTTAAACTCAGTTTTTCACAACTCCTGACATTTAATCCTAGCAAAAATTCTCTGTCTTAGGTCAGTTAGGATCACCACTTTATTTTAATAATGTGAAATGTCAGAATAATAGCTTTTATTTCTTTCATTTCATTCCCAGTGGGTCAGAAGTTTACATACACTCAATTAGTATTTGGTAGCATTGCCTTTAAATTGTTTAACTTGGGTCAAACGTTTTTGGTAACCTTCCACAAGCTTCCCACCATCAGTTGGGTGAATTTTGGCCCATTCCTCCTGACAGAGCAGGTGTAACTGAGTCAGGTTTCTAGGCCTCCTTGCTCGCACACACTTTTTCAGTTCTGCCCACAGATTTTCTATAGGATTGAGGTCAGGGCTTTGTGATGGCCACTCTAATACCTTGACTTTGTTGTCCTTAAGCCATTTTGCCACAACTTTGGAAGTACGCTTGGGGTCATTGTCCATTTGGAAGACCCATTTGCTACCAAGCTTTAACTTTTAACTTGATGTTTTGAGATGTTGCTTCAATATATCCACATAATTTTCCTGCCTCATGATGCCATCTATTTTGTGAAGTGCACCAGTCCCTCCTGCAGCAAAGCACCCCCACAACATGATGCTGCCACCCCTGTGCTTCACGGTTGGGATGGTGTTCTTCGGCTTGCAAGCCTCCCCGTTTTTCCTCCAAACATAACGATGGTCATTATGGCCAAACAGTTCCATTTTTGTTTCATCAGACCAGAGGACATTTCTCCAAAAAGTACGATCCTCGTCCGCATGTGCAGTTGCAAACTGTAGTCTGGCTTTTTTTATGGCTGTTTTGGAGCAGTGGCTTCTTTCTTGCTGAGCGGCCTTTCAGGTTATGTCGATATAGGACTCTTTTTACTGTGGATATAGATAGTTTTGTACCGGTTTCCTCCAGCATCTTCACAAGGTCCTTTGCTGTTGTTCTGGGATTGATTTGCACTTTGCACCAAAGTACGTTCATCTCTAGGAGACAGAACACATCTCCTTCCTGAGCAGTTTGACAGCTGCGCGGTCCCATGGTGTTTATACTTGCATACTATTGTTTGTACAGATAAACGTGGTACCTTCAGGCATTTGGAAATTGCTCCCAAGGATGAACCAGACTTGTGCAGGTCTACAATTTGTTTTCTGAGGTCTGCACTGATTTCTTTTAATTTTCCCATGACGTCAAGCAAAGAGGCACTGAGTTTGAAGGTAGGCTTTGAAATCCATCAACAGGTACACCTCCAATTGACTCAAATTTTGTCAATTAGCCGATCAGAAGCTTCTAAAGCCATGATATAATTTTCTGGAATTTTCCAAGCTGTTTAAAGGAACAGTCAACTTAGTGTTGTCACGGTTGTCGTAGGAATGAGCGGACCGAAGTGCAGCGTGTGTGTAGTTCCACATTTTATTTATACTGTGAAACTATGCAATACATAAATAAACTGAATGACAAAAAACAACAAACCGTGACGCAGAGGTGAAACATACACAACTCAAAATCAATCTCCCAGGTGCAAACAAAAACAGACATAACTAATAGACACTGAAACACAGATCGGTGGCAGCTAGTAGGCCGGCGACGACGACCGCCGAGCGCCGCTCGACCGAGGAGAGGCGCCCCCTTCTGTGGATGTTGTGACAGTACCCCTCCCCTGACGCGCAGGTCCCGCAGCGCGCCGACGCCGGCCTCGAGGACGACCCGGAGGGCGAGGCGCTGGGCGATCCGGGCGGAGGTTGTGGAAATTCCGCAACATGGCTGGATCCAGAATGTCCCTCGCCGGGACCCAGCACCCCTCCTCCGGACCGTACCCCTCCCAGTCCATGAGGTATCGTAGGCCCCCCACCCGACGTCGGGAGTCCAAGATGGCCCGGACTGTGTACGCCGGGGCCCCTCCGATGTCCAGGGGGGGCGGGGGGAACTCCCGCACCTCAGCGTCCTGCAGCGGACCAGCTACCACCGGCCTGAGGAGAGACACATGAAACGAGGGGTTAATACGGTAATATGTAGGAAGTTGTAACCTATAACACACCTCGTTTATTCTCCTCAGGACTTTGAATGGCCCCACAAATCGCGGACCCAGCTTCCGGCAGGGCAGGCGGAGGGGCAGGTTCCGGGTCGAGAGCCAGACTCTATCCCCCGGGTTAAACACGGGGGCTTCACTGCGGTGGCGGTCAGCGCTCTCTTTGTGTCGTTCTCCAGCCT
This sequence comes from Salmo salar, assembly GCF_965601325.2. NCBI lineage: Eukaryota > Metazoa > Chordata > Actinopteri > Salmoniformes > Salmonidae > Salmo > Salmo salar. Next base: position 17,828,602 of record NC_138292.1, read on the forward strand.
TCTTTATACACTCCTGGACCGCATTCCAGGTTTCCCTAGAGCGCTGGACCCATTCCTCCACCGCAGGAGCCTCTGTCTGGCTCTGTTGCCATGGCACCAGGACCGGCTGATACCCCAACACGACCTGGAAGGGTGACAGGTTAGTAGAGGAGTGGCGCTGAGAATTCTGGGCCATCTCGGCCCAGGGTACGAACCGTGCCCACTCCCCTGGCCGGTCCTGGCAATATGACCGCAGAAACCTGCCTACATCCTGGTTAATGCGCTCTACCTGCCCATTACTCTCGGGGTGGAAACCCGAGGTCAGGCTGACCGAGACCCCCAGCCTCTCCATAAACGACCTCCACACCCTGGACGTGAACTGGGGACCCCGATCAGATACGATATCCTCGGGCACCCCGTAGTGCCGGAAGACGTGGGTGAATAGGGCCTCCGCGGTTTGTAGGGCCGTAGGAAGACCGGGCAACGGAAGCAGACGGCAGGACTTCGAGAACCGATCCACAACAACCAGGATCGTAGTATTTCCCTGAGATGGCGGGAGATCCGTAAGGAAATCCACCGAGAGGTGAGACCAAGGTCGTTGTGGAACGGGGTGGGGCTGTAAATTCCCTCGAGGCAGGTGCCTAGGAGCCTTGCACTGGGCGTACACCGAACAGGAAGAGACATAGTGTGTTACATCCTCTACCAAGGTGGGCCACCAGTACTTCCCCCTCAGGCCTCGCACTGTCCGTTCCACCCCAGGGTGACCCGAGGAGGGTAAAGTGTGGGCCCATCGGATCAAGCGATCGCGGACACCCAGCGGAACGAACTTCCGACCCGCGGGACATTGAGGTGGAGTGGGTTCGAGCCGACCCGCCCGCTCGATGTCCGCATCCACCTCCCACACCACCGGTGCCACCAGACAGGAAGCCGGGAGTATGGGAGTGGGATCGATGGTCCGCTCCTCGGTGTCGTAGAGACGTGACAGTGTGTCGGCCTTCCGGTTCCGAGAACCCGGAATGTACGAAAGGGTGAACTGAAACCTCATAAAGAACATGGCCCACCTGGCTTGACGAGGATTAAGTCTCCTCGCTGCCCGGATGTACTCCAGGTTACGGTGGTCGGTCCAGATGAGAAAAGGATGACGTGCCCCCTCAAGCCAATGTCTCCACACTGTCAAAGCCTTGACCACGGCTAACAACTCCCTGTCCCCCACATCATAGTTGCGCTCCGCCGGGCTCAGCTTCTTAGAAAAGAATTTAGATTGGATTGATAATAAAATTGAATTAATTTATGTTATTTGTTTAATGAACAGATTATAACAAAATAAATGTTTTATAACTTTAAAAATACAGGGTAACCTGTACTAAAGAGCTTGAGTTATTGTTGATAGAGCTACAAGCATAACCACACTGAGTTCATCTACACCTGTAAACATTTGTAAAAAAAAAAGGAGATTAGGAGATGCCCAACCTTCAATGTTATGTCATAATTACGTAAAATTCTGGCAAATTAGTTCGCAACGAGCCAGGCGGCCCAAACTGTTGCATATACCCTGACTCTGCGTGCAATGAACGCTATAGATGTGACACAATTTCATGTTAGCAGGCAATATTAACTAAATATGCAGGTTTAAAAATATATACTTGTTTATTGATTTTAAAGAAAGGCATTGATGTTTATGGTTAGGTACATTGGTGCAACGACAGTGCTTTTTTCGCAAATTCGCTTGTTAAATCAACACCCGTTTGGCGAAGTAGGCTGTGATTCGATGATAAATTAACAGGCCCTCATCAATTATATGCAACGCAGGACACGTTAGATGAACTAGTAATATCATCAACCATGTGTAGTTAACTAGTGATTATGTTAAGATTGATAGTTTTTTATAAGATAAGTTTAATGCTAGCTAGCAACTTACCTTGGCTTCTTGCTGCCCTCGCGTAACAGGTAGTCAGCCTGCCATGCAGGCTCCTCGTGGAGTGCAATGTAAGGCAGGTGGTTAGAGCGTTGGACTAGTAACCGGAAGGTTGCAAAAACGAATCCCCGAATCCCCCCTGAACAAGGCAGTTAAACCCCGTTCCTAGGCCGTCATTGAAAATAAGAATGTGTCCTTAATCTGACTTGCCTAGTTAAATAAAGGTGTAATATAAAAAAATATATATATATAAAAAAATCGGTGGCCAAAAATACCGATTACCGATTGTTATGAAAACTTGAAACCGGCCCTAATTAATCGGCCATTCCGATTAATCGGTCGACCTCTAGTCTCATGTTCTGACAAACACTACTCTAGCTCTGTCACCTTTCACCACAGATGTGGAAGTGTGACATCAACGGATGCAGTGGATTGAGATGCATCCAATACAAAAAACAGATATCTCCAGCTTAAACTGACGGATTTTGATGGAGACTTTTTATTATTCTCATTAGATTTCCGCGGGCCCGCTGAAATCGACTCTAGTTAGTTCTAAACTGGCCCATGTGATTCAGTTAGTTAAAGGCTTGATGATTAGTTCACTAATTGCATCAGGTGTCCCAGTTTCAGGTTAAAACAAAAATGTGAAACGTCAGTGTGGGCTCCAAGGAGAGAGTTGTGAAACACTGCTTTAACTTATCTATCAACATATGAATGTTGCCCTGTCTCAGTTTGGAAACACTTTAAGCCCAATTTTGAATTTTTGCAACACTTACAAAACTACCTCTAGCTCTGGCTTAGAATGTTTGTTTCTCAACTTGTTTTACATAATTACTACATCTTGAGAAGACTGGTAAACATATTTTAAGTCATGCACTTGCATATGCTTGTGTAGGGAACCAGCGTGGTGTCAGATGAGAGGACAATTTCTGTTTCAGATGCTACTGGTGTCACAATAATCATACCAACACAACAAATAATACTAAGAGATACATCTGGGTCTAAGTACAGTAGATGCACTAGGTAGTGTTTGACATTTAGTTTAGGACTTTTAGTTTAGGACTGGTACAGGATGCAATTTAGGAAACGTTGATTTTTGCAACATTAGGTCTCACAGGGTTAACAGTTAACATGATGATGCAGAGGTGCGTGTGGATGTTTATATGGCTTTACGCAACCTTGGATACTCACCTGAGTATCACTGGTCATACAGCATCGCAGGGATGACACAACATTTCCACTGTAATAAGTGAAGGGAATCACAAAAGTGCATGTAACACTTGAGACACAATAATAATAATAGTGAAGTTATAGAAAGGACCTCAAGTTCAATTAATCATAATGAAGACCATAACCCACTTATCTAGTACATCCTGCTCTACCTTCACTGAACTTGTAGGAAAATAATGTAATTTGTCTCTCCCTGTTCACACACAATTCTCAGAAGACATTCCTTACCTCTGAAACAAGAGAAAACCCCCTCAAAACAATGGTTAAATCAACAAGATTCCAGACATCCATGTTCCCACCTTTGGAAAATGGATTCCTATCCACTAGTGCAGATCTGAAAGTATTGGATTGGTGTTAGGAATAAAGTAACAATAGCAAAAGCAAGACTAGGTGGATTGCAGGGTTGGGGTCCATTTGAATTGAAGGCAGTCAATTCAGGAAGTGAAACAAAATTCCCATTCAATAATTTAACTGAAATGTAGAAGTTATTTATTAAACATTGAAACCATTTTTTAAAATAACCAAACACATAAGAGCTTTGTGAAGTTATATAAATGACCTCAAGACAGTTCATTGAATCATAATGAAGATCATAACCCAGTTATCTAGTACATCCTGCTCTACCTTCACTGAACTTGTAGGGAAATAATGTCATTTGTCCTTAAGTGTTCACATGAAAAGGATCATTTATGAATCATACATGAATCAGTAATACCTGTATGTTTGTAACATGTATGACACTTTATCCAGATCTATACAACTAATTGAATACAAATATCACTGAACTTGTGTTCAAAGAATGTTTTGCCATTTTCTCAGGAAACAAACTAAACTAAAATCATCACAACACATCTGTCTGCCCATTAAGCATGTAAGATGAAACAAAGACATACAAATTACTATAATGTAGCTTTAACAGTTAACAATACAAAGTATCTGATGACACAGAGGTGGGTGTGGATGTTTGTATGGAGGCACACAACCTTTAATACTTAAAGCGACTCATCTGAGTATCACCAGTCATACGGCAGGGAAGACACCTGAATCAACAACTTAGGTGAGTCCTTCACTAGGTTAGGGAAATAGGCTATTTAGGGGTAGGGACACATACTTTAAGATCATATTGATAATAGAGTTTTTGACCAAACAGTTAGGCTGGGTTCAAAAAAAGAAGATTGTTCTATGCATTAGGAGATTAAAGACAAATCACAAGTGCTATTTTGTTACTATTAAGAAATGAATGACTATGTAGAAATGAAGAAAGGTTATCAAAACATGTTAAAGACAGTATGGTATTATTGAGAAAGAGAGAGAGAGATTTGTTATTTGTGGATTTCATTTAACATGTTTCTGTGAATATATAGATAAACATATTTACTTAAATGTTGATTTTACCCATTCAAAAATGTGGATATTACACATTTGATTATTTTCAACATTAAATGAAAAAATACTGGCCTCTTTGTCCAGAGAAGGCTAGCTTACTGTACATTTGTATACTGTATTTAATGGTAATTTGAATGATACATTCTGATTTAGCTGCTGAGTGTAAATTAACTGTGTTGCTCTGTCTTTATCTACTCCATTTGTTTGTTTAAACAAGAGCGTTGGAGGAAGGTTGTCATCCAATCTACTGGATAAATATACGGCTTGATCGACCCAACAGCATGTCAACTTTACATCACCACATTCTCCTCCCCATGATTTGGTCCTTCAACGTTTTCCTTTCGTCATGTTGTCCAGAGAGTCTTGAACAACCTACGTCAGTGATCTGACAAAGAGCAAATCCAACCTCAACCATCACTCATAAAACACTCAACAATTTAAATGAATTCATTGGAATCATCAGCAGAGACAGAGGACGATCTGAGTCTCCCTTTACCAGGATCTATTCTTCTTCACTTTATCACCTGGAACACCTGTGGTATCAAACCCCGCAGACAAGCCTCAGATAATGACCCTAAACTGAATGCTGTACTAGACCAGCTGGAGGATATAAACTCTTCAGTAGCATTTCTACAGGAGACACGCATTGGACCTAAGGATGTGGAACTCCTAAAGAAAGTGGTTGGTTGGAAATCATTCTTCACTGTATTTGATTCAAAAAGCAAAGGAGTGGCCATACTGATTAAAGATAGCTTAACAGACTTTGAGTATATCTGCCATGATGAAGATTACACTGGTGGCTACATTGTACTGTTCTGTCGACTGTATGGTCAACTCTTCACTCTTGTGAATGTCTATAATCACAAAGATGATCACACAATCCTGGAGAGACTGGGTCATTATCTTAAAAACACTGCTACTGGAACCTTGGTGGTGGGAGGGGATTTCAACACAGTGCTAGACCCTAAAATGGACAGGAGCTCCACGTCAGATAATCGTCAGCACAAAGCATTTAGAGGTTATCTTTCAGAATTCACCTCCTCTCTGAAGCTAGTGGATATATGGAGAAACCAAAACCCTAATTCAAAAGGCTTCACTTTCTCTAAAAAGACTTCAGAGTCTGGAGAACCTCAGTACACCAAATCCAGGTTAGACATGTTCTTTATGCCAGAATTCAAACGGACACATAATATTACTCACAGCTGCAGAATCCATGATATCTGTAAGGTGGAGGGGAAAAAAAATGTTTCCGATCACAAACCAGTTATTCTGGAGTTCTACCTTCCTGCCAAAGCAGACAGCTCCACTCCCTCCACACTAGAATGTAGAATTACAGAGGTTATGTACATGTTAGCTGTGTCTCAGCACAATGATCAAAAAGACAGAACAGGAAAAATATGTGGGTCTGAGATAGTAATGGCAATAGAATCTCTGACTGGCTCTGGACAACCAACACATGGTACAATACCTGACCTGATAACAACCGAACACTTAAAGCAGACATATAATAAAGAACATAAAGCTTCAGAAATGACACCCAATGAAAGGACGATATTTGCTAAAATACTAGAAAGTCGTCTACAAATGTACCTTCAGTTCTCAATCAAAGAAAAGAACCGAGGTGAACCGTCACAGAGTTTGCCTTATCTTGTTACGTTGGACATCCCAACAAAGATTAAGAGAAACTTCTTGGAAGAAGCCCTTTTGTCCATAAAGTGTTCTAAACCAACTCCTAAATCACCTGACCCTATTGTATTCACATTTTTAAGGGAAGTGCTTTCTCGTGACTTTACCATCTGGTTAAAGTTGCTTCCAATTGCCGCTCGTACTTTAGGTCCCACAAATCTTCGATGTGACAAGAGATGGTTAAATCATGACTCTCCCCTCACCCAAACTCTACTTGCCCTATGCCTGAAGAATTTGCAGTACAAGGTGAATGATCAAACTAAGATAACCAGTGTGTGGTACTTCAGACGGTGTTGTCTGATACACATGGATGAAAAGGAATTGCCAACTGTGGCAGCTGTACTCTTTAAATTCAGACAAGACTCTGGGCTTAGTATTAACACAGATACAACTATCCCTTTGCCCCCAGAAAAGTGAGTGAAGGTCAAACCCAGAACAGTGTGTGAATGTCAAACCCAGAACCAGTCCTAAAGAGCATGTATTATCTGTGACACAGACGTCAAGTTAAATCATAAACCATGAAATAAGAGTCATTACACTTCATATCCAGGGATATTGGATATCTGGGTTCACAACAGCCTATACATTACAACCTGGATATATGGGCATGTATTTTCAAACATATAGGTTATTTATTTAGATGTGTGTCTTCAAAAACTGCTGATATTCATTGTTGCATATCTGTCTTAATAGGAATATAAATAACTACTGTACATAGTATATGATGTATGAAGAAGAAGTGTTCGCAAGAGTATTCAATGTCTCAGTCTCATCAGGGTTCTGCCGACTGTAAATAAATATAAACTCAACTCAATATTCCGTTGGGTTCATCAGGTTACAATGGCCATTGAAACAACAAGGTAATCGGAAGTCCCTCAGGTCTCATTATGTACATACTCCTGTGCATTGTACATAATATGTCAGTCTTCCATAAACAAAGGTGTGTATTTGTATGTGTGTGTGTATTTACATGTGTGTGTATATTGTCTAAATTCGTCTTGATTATAGGACTTGCATTAGTAAAACAAAGAAACTAGAATGAAGACAAATAAACCAGGAAAAAACTGTCTTATTGCAATCATCTTTATTTTGTCATCTCACCTTATATAAAAGGGCTCAGATTGTAGTTCGCTCTTCATAGAAGATGCTACATACTTCCCTAAAATGTGAAAACGAAAAATCAAAACACAAAACACACAAAACATAACACAAAACAACACATATTTTTCCCTATGAACTGATTGTAATAAACTTTAAATCTGTAAGCACCAGCTTTATACAACATGGTTCTAGACATCAGTGTTCACACCACTGGAATAATCATTACATTGCTGATGTCATGCCCTGACCTGAGAGAGAGGGGTTGTTTCTCTATGTGGTTAGGTCAGGGTGTGGGGTGGGCATTCTATGTTTTTGTATTTCTTTGTGTTGGGCCGAGTATGGTTCCTAACCAGAGGCAGCTGTCTATCGTTGTCTCTGATTAGGAACCATACTTAGGCAGCCTGTTTTTCCTTTGGGGTTTGTGGGTAGTTGCTTTCTGTTTAGTTGTAAGTACCTGACAGAACTGTCGGCTGTCATTTTGGTTTATTTGTAAAGTGTTCATTTTTGCATTAAACTACAAGATGAACATATTCCACGCTGCACCTTGGTCTACTCATTTTGACGCCTGTGACAGCTGAATAACTTGCGAAGACCAGAAAAAATATATATATTTAACTGTAATTTAAGGAATATTGAGAACCAAATGTGCATATAAAGTAATTATTAACAATAATTTCTGTTAATTCTCCATGCACTTTTTTGGGGCTCCAAGGAGAGAGTTGTGAAACATTGCTCTAACTTATCTATCAACAGATGAATGTGGCCCTGTCTCAGTTTGGCAACACTTTAAGCCCAATGTTGCGACACTTACAAAACTACCTCTAGCTCTGGCTTAAAATGTTTGTTTCTCAGCTTATTTTTTTCTACATAATTATTACATCTTGAGAAGACAGGAAAAAATTATTCAAGTAATGTACTTGCATGGATGGCCTACAGCATATGCTTGTGTAGGGGACCAGTGAGGTGTCAGATGAGAGGACAGTTTCTCATGTTTCAGAGGCTACTGATGTCACAATAATCACAGTGACCTAACAAATACTACTAAGAGATACATCTGGGTCTAAGGAGATGCATCACTAAACTTGTAGGAAAATAATGTTATTTGTCTCTGAGTGTTCACACACAAGTCTCAGAAGACATTCCTTAACTCTGAAACAAGAGAAAATAAAACTCCACACTCCCCCACCCCCTCAAAACAATGGTTTCAACAGTTATACATTACACCTTACACAGTAGAAGGTCAAATAGAGAGAACAAATGCTTAACTTCTAAAGGTTTAAGAGACATACATGTGAGATGTTCTGTAAATCACATTGGACCTTAATAACAATTGTTTGATGATATTGGCAGTAATTCCTACTTCAACAATAACATATCATTTGCATGACCAAAACTTAAAGGTAGTGATTCAAAACCTGGATTAAAAATAGAAACTCATATGTAACTGTTTGATGATTGGGGGGAATTCCATAAAACTAATCTTATAAGACCTCTGTATGACACAGAGCTGGGTGTGGATGTTTTTGAATATGCATGCACCCTTTAGTATTTAAAGAGACTCAGCTGAGTATCAGAGGTCATACAGCACAACAGGGAAGACAGCTGGATAAGTGCTGCACACAGGTGAGGGTATTGTTTTAATAGAATGGAAGATTAATATTTAGAAATAGGCAGATTTGAAAATAGTGACATTTATCATTTTTCCAAATCAATTTATAGATATTTAGATATGATACAAATCTAGTTTTAAGCCTATTAATGTGCAGTAAAAAATGTGTAATTAACAAATGCTCAACAAAGTGATAAAAAAATTCCCAATGATTTTACTAAATGGAATATCTGAGAAAATATTTTTCATATAAAGTTCCCTCTCAGAAATTGATGTAGCTCATCCATTTAGGGAATACTTTATAACCGAAAGCATGATTTACTTCCTTTCAGTCAAATAGTGTTCTATGATGTTGCTATGGATCTTTTATAAACCCTGTACAGAATCTGAATATCTATAAGACAACACAGAGATGGATGTGAATTTGTGTCAGTGTGTGTTTACATATGAACAGAAAACCATTTGACTATATTTGAACAAGAGATACTGATGCACTCCACAGTGTTTCAACAGTACAATAGATTTTCTATGATTTAAATCTCAGTTGATGAAGTTTTTCTATAAACATCCATAACATTTAAATATTTTCTGAACGGCTATTTTAGGTAATTGTTTGAATAAACAATTGTGAACAAAATCTGAAGTTTATATAACAAACCATAGCTAATGTTACAAGTCTACATCATTTAGTTTATGGAAGGAGGCTTTATTTTTATCTGATCTGGTGACAGTGGCTATACTACCTGTGATGATATGTTATTTCATAGAGTCTGTTGTGTCCTGGGGGGTCAGGTCCTGTCTTGAAGAGGCTCAGCATTCAGAACCATGGACATGTCTGGCCATCACACTCTACGCTTTGTTACTTGGAACATCCGGGGTAAATGTTACAACAAATCTTCAAAAACGGAAAAACTTGGTTTGGTGTTAAAACAGCTAATAACACTGAATGCCTCAATAACGTTTCTTCAAGAGACGCACATTGGACCCAAAGACATAGATCTATTTGAAATTGCAACAAGCTGGAAATCATACTTCACTGTTTACTCTACACAAAGCAAAGGAGCAGCCATACTATTGAATAAAAACATAGAACAACACTATCAATACGTCCAACATGATGAAGAACCCACTGGAAGTTACATTGTGCTGTTCTGTAAATTGTACGGCCAAAGCTTCACTCTTGTGAATTTGTACAATCATGCAAATGACAAAAGGGTGTTAGAGACACTGACCCAGTATCTTCAGGAGATGGCCACAGGTATCTTAGTGGTTGGAGGGGACTTCAATACAGTCATTGACCCTGATATAGACAGGATCTGTGCAACAGGGACTGCACAGTACACTCTTCTGAGGCGTTTTCTCGAGGATTTCACCTCCTCCCTAAACCTTGTGGACATCTGGGGAAGACTAAACCGAACAAAAAAAGACTTTTCTCGCTCTGAGAAGAAAAGCCACTCTCGTTTAGATATGTTCTTCATGCCAGAGGACACAATATGGCATGCTCAGCACTGTGAGATTCACAAAGTCAAAAGACTATCAGACCACATGCCTGTCTCTCTGGAGCTCTGCCTTCCTGAGACAGAGAGGCAGTGTGTGCCTCAAACAGGCTGTAGACAGTGTTTGCCTCAATCAGTGGGTCCGGTGGTGCCAAAAGCACTTGGGCATAGTGAACCACCTGACATAAGGACAGAAAAGATCAGCGGGGCAGAAGTTTTAATGGCCATGAAATCTTTGATCGACTCAGGTCAACGAACACCTGATGGATACAATGTGATTGACGTCAAACAAAATTGCCCCAAAATGACAGAAAAATTTAAACTCTCTTTTAACAAAATGGTCAGAACAAAAACTATACCAAAAGAATTGAAACAGTCACTCATCACCAAGCACGGCCACAATTTCAGTGTCAAGTACATAATATTTGCCACAGTGCTTGCCAGACGATTAAGGATGTTCTTAGCTCCCTCGTTCAAAAGTAGAAAGAAAGAAGACAAACCTAAGTTCTCTGTTAGTGTGATCTTCCGAGAGGTGACAACAGAAATCCATTGGCTCTTCTTGAAGGATGCACTGTTGTCCTTGAAGGCAATTCGGCCTCCGACCCCTCGGGATTTCAGTATCTTGAGGGAACTGCTTCCAAATGTTGTGGGATCGGCAGGTTCTAAAAAGCAGCTGCTGCAAGGCTGTCCCCTCACCCCAACCATCATCACACTCTCTCTGACACACCTGGCAAGCATAGTCCGCCAACATCTACCAGATACCACAGTGAAGGTTTTCAGGCACAGACAGTGTCTATATGTGTACATGTCAGCTGACAGATACTCTGTTCTAAGAAAACTGCTCTCAAAATTCATCATAAGATCTGGGCTCAACATAGTATGGAGTGTGGGCAGACCTTAGGAGGACTTGGCATTCCATGCAAAATTATTTGGAAATGATGTGAAAGAGTATATGGAAAAATATCCTCAAACTCTGAAAATTATCTGACTCTTCCTGTTCGGACACCCACCGATAAATAATTCTAAGCCACAGTATCCCGCCATACGGCATGCTATGGTTCATAAGAGCCACCAGGGGAAATAGATGCTAACTGAAGGTCAAACCCAGAACCAGTCCAAAGAGCATGTATTATCTGTATCTAACATTTCATCAGGTGAGATCATAAACCATGAAATAAGAGGCATTACACTTCATATCCAGGGATATTGGATATCTGGATTCACAACAGCCTATACATTACAACCTACAGTGCCTTGACACCCCTTGACATTTTCCACATTTTGTTGTGTTACAGCCTGAATTTACACCCTGGGGAAGGCACAGTGATGCCAAAACATTGGTAAATACCAATTAAATTGCTGGGAGATTATACATGGAGTTTGCGACTTTATTTTTGATAGTTTACAGCCTGAATTTAAAATTGATTAATTTTTGTTTTTTTGTCACTGGCCTACACACAATACGTCATAAGGTCAAAGTATAAATATGTTTTATTTTTTTCAAATTAATTATAAATGAAAAGTTGAAATGTCTTGAGTCAATAAATCAAATCAAATCAAATGTATTTTTATAGCCCTTCTTACATCAGCTGATATCACAAAGCGCTGTACAGAAACCCAGCCTAAAACCCCAAACAGCAAGCAATGCAGGTGTAGAAGCACGGTGGCTAGGAAAAACTCCATAGAAAGGCCAAAACCTAGGAAGAAACCTAGAGAGGAACCAGGCTATGAGGGGTGGCCAGTCCTCTTCTGGCTGTGCCGGGTGGAGATTATAACAGCACATGGCCTAGATGTTAAAATGTTCATAAATGACCAGCATTGTCAAATAGTAATAATCATAGTAGTTGTCGAGGGTGCAACAAGTCAGTAACACAAGAGTAAGTGTCAGTTGGCTTTTTCATAGCCGATCTTTGAGAGTATCTCTACCGCTCCTGCTGTCTCTAGAGAGTTGAAAACAGCAGGTCTGGGACAGGTAGCACGTCCGGTGAATAGGTCAGGGTTCCAGCAGGTCTGGGACAACAGGTCTTGGACAGGTAGCACGTCCGGTGAACAGGTCAGGATTCCATAGCTGCAGGCAGAACAGTTGGAACTGGAGCAGCAGCACGCTTACTGGTGAACTCAGTCTGTGTGCAATAATAGTGTTTAACATGATTTTTGAATAACTACCACATCTTTATACCCCACACATACAATTATCTGTAAGGTCCCTCAGTCGAGCAGTGAATTTCAAACACAGATTCAACCACAAAGACCAGGCAGGTTTTCCAATGTCTCGCAAAGGGAACCTGTTGGTAGATGGGTAAAAATAAAAAAGAAGATATTGAAAATCCCTGTGAGCATGGTGAAGTTATTAATTACACTTTGAATGGTGTATTAATACACCCAGTCACTACAAAGATACAGGTGTCCTTCCTAACTCAGTTGCCAGAGAGGAAGGAAACCGCTCAGGGATTTCATCATCAGGCCAATGGTGACTTTAAAACATTTACAGAGTTTAATGGCTGTGATAGGAGAAAACTGAGGATGGATCAACAACATTGTAGTTACTACACAATAGTAACCTGACTGACAGAGTGAAAAAAAGGAATCATGTACAGCATACAAGTATTCCAAAACATACATCCTGTTTGCAACAAGGCACTAAAGTAATACTGCAGAAAAATGTGGCAAAGCAATTTACTTTTTGTCTTGAATACAAAGTCTTATTGGATTTGCCCCAAACATACAATATATGACTGAGTACCACTCTCCATATTTTCAAGAATAGTGGCGGCTGCATCATGTTATGGATATGCTTGTAATCATTATGGACTGGGAGTTTTTCAGGATAAAACAGAAACGTAATGTAGCTAAATCCTGGAGGGAAACCTGGTTCAGTCTGTTTTCCAACAGACACTGGGATATGAATTCACCTTTCAGCAGGACAATAACCTAAAACACAAGGCCAAATCTACACTGGAATTGTTTACCAAGAACACAACAAATGTTCCTGAGGCCGAGTTAGAGTTTTGACTTCAATCTATTTGACAATCTATGACAAGACCTGAAAGTGGTTGTTTAGTAAGGATCAACCACCAATTTGAAGAATTTTGAAAAGAATAATGGCTAAATGTAGCACAATCCAGGTGTTGAAAGCTCATAGAGACTTACCCAGAAAGACTTACAGCTGTAATCGCTGCCAATGGTGCTTCTACAAAGTACTGTCTCAGAGGTGTGAATACTTATGTAAATGTGTTATTTCTGTATTTTATTTTCAATACATTGACAAAAATGTATACAAACCTGTTTTCAATTTGTCATTATGTTTTTTTGTGTGTAGATGGGTGAGAAAAAAAATATTTAATCAATTTTGAATTCAGGCTGTAACAACAAATGTGGAATAAGTCAAGGGGTATGAATACTTGTATATAAATGGACATTTATTTATTGTATGGAAATGTAAATATTACACTCTATCGATGTATGAGCTATGATGTATTGAAGAGAAGTGTGCCCAGGAGTATTCAATGTCTCAGTCTTATCATGGTTCTGCTGACTGTAAATAAATATAACCTCAACTCAATATTCCATTGGATTTCTCAGGTTACAATGACCTTTCAAACCACAAGGTCATCTGAAGTCTGAGGTGTCATTGTGAAGATACTCCTGTGCATTGTGTATAATACATCTGTAGTCCATCAATAAAACTCTGGATTTATATTGTATATTGTCTTAATTATAGGACTTCCTGTAGTAAAAAAACAAAAACAAAAATGAAGACAAATAAACCATGAAAATTCACAAATAGCGAATGAAAGAAAATTCAACAGTTTTATTGCAGTCATCTTTATTTTGTCGTCACCTTGTAAAAAACGGCACAAATTGAAGTTCATTCTTCTAGGAAAATGCTACATTCTTCACTAAAATGAATGAAAACGAAAAAACAAATCACACAAAACATAACACAAACGACAAATCTTTGAACTGTGAACTGATTGTAATAAACTCTAAATCTGGGCGCATCAGCTTTATACAACAAGGTTCCAGACGTCAGTGTTCACGCCGCTGGAATAATCATAACATTCCTGAATAACCTACGTAGACTAACAAACATGATGTAACTGTCATTGAAGGCATATTGTTATCTAAATGTGTGAGTAAAGTAATACTGCAGACTCCTCTTCATGAGGAAGTGCTTACAGGTATAACTATGAGTCAACATATTGTAAATGCTGTGACAAAAGACAACATTAGAATGTGGGAAAAACTGCAGCCCAGGAAAGCTTGTATTTAAGAATGATTAATTATGTTGGATTAAGGTAAGCAACTAATCAGAATTATGAATTTAATTTAAAAAAAAAAAAAATTCTGGGATTAATTTAATAATAATTTGGGTTAAATCTATCACTTTTGAAAAAAAAACATGTATATTTGTCTGGTTTGTGATATTTGTAACACACTTCTACTGTAAATGCGCTTTAGTGTTCCCTGATAGAACTTTTGTGATTGGAAAATAAAATTGCTTCATAAATGTCATACTGTATATCTAACCAACAGATAATAAACATATCACACAATCAAAATACAAGTAAGGAATTTAAATTGCATTGATAATATAATTCAATTAATTTATGCTATTTGTTTAATGAACAGATGATCAAAAATATGTTTTATAACAACAACAAAAATACAGGGTAACCTGTACTAAAGAGCTTGAGTTATTGTTGATAGAGCTACAAACATAACTATACTGAGTTCATCTACACCTTTAAACATTTCCAAAAAAGTTCAACCATGTAAAAATTAGGCGAGTTTCATATAATCAAAATGGATGCCAACACATGTCTGGTCCCCTGTAAAACATCAATATTTAACTGAAACACCAGTCTTTACTGCACTAAAACGAGAACCTCTATTCAAACTTAAACACCAGCTTTAGGCCTCTCCTCATTGGTGGAGGGCCTTACCTGGTTAAGTGCTCAGCAGACAGTCTAAATACCTGCACACCTGGTTGGTCGGTATCCTAGTGGTTAGATCGTTGGGCCAGTAACCAAAAGGTTGCTAGATCAAATCCCCGAGCTGACAAGGTAAAAAGCTGTTGTTCTGCTCCTGAACAAGGCACTTAAACCACTGTTCCTAGGCTGTCATCGTAAACAAGAACTTGTTCTTAACTCACTTGCCTAGTTAAATAAAGTAGCATCTTCGGAATATATTTTGCAGAACATGATGCTCACATATCCAATCACCGGAGCAATTAGGGTTAAGTGCCTTGCACATTTTTTTAGCTAGTCAGCTCAGGGATTCAAACCAGCAACCTTTTGGTTACTGGCCCAATGCTCTCCAAGGCTACCTTCCATCCCAGTCTGATATTTGAAAGGTAAATAGTAGCTTGGCGACTCCAGCCTGCTGCTTGATTTGCCTGATGGGATTTCCATAGAGATGCTCCTTCCTCCCTCCCACCTGTCTCCTCCCCCCCAGCTACATACACCTGTCCTCCTACCTCTGCTGATTGACTACACACACATGACTCCCAATCTCTCCTTTTCTCCCAAACTAAATGACTTGTTCACTGACCTTCATGGATTTGAAACTAAATTACTGGTGGGGAGTAATGAACGGGTGCACACTTGAGGAGGATGGAGATATTATTGGGACGTCTCTCCTCTCTCATCCCTCCTCCCTCCTCCCCTCATCCCCCCTCATCCCTCCATCCTCCCCTCATCCATAGCTACACACAAACTTAAATCACCTCACTCAGTCACACCTCACATGATACGATTCAAAGATCTCTCTCTCCCTCTTTCTCGTCTCTCCTTTCTCACTTTCATCCCCTTTAAATGTGTGACACTTTGATACTGAACATCCAATTCCCTGCGTTCTGGTTGGTCGACTTCACATGCAGATCGGTTTGTGATTTGCATAGTGTCACACCAACCTTTGCTTTGGCTCCCCGTCATGTCCAGCTCATGTGTTCGGCATCGCCGGCCTTTTAGCTCCTGCCGAACCTGCTGCTGGCAAACGTCCCTTCACTCATCAACCCCGGACTTGTCTCATCATCATTACACACACCTGGTTCCAATCCCCACTCAATCACTGCATATATACTCCCTCTGTCATTTGTCTTTGTCGGTCATTGTAAATGTTGCTTGTTTTCCTAAGAGGAATCTCTCCTACTATTTCCTGAGTACTTTATTGTTTTGCACTTTGGGTTTCATCCTGCTTTTATATATGGTGCTTTAATAAATTCAGTAGTTCTAAACCTGCAACTGCCTCCTGCCTACTCCTCTCTACACTTGTGGCAGAATGACCAACCCAAGAGTAACAGGAAGCAGCAGGACATCCCGACCTCTCCACTATAGGAGCCAAGCTCCTATACCACGACTCGTGCCTGGAGCACCTCGGGACTGCCATGGACGAGGTGCTCCGAACCGTACGCCAGCTGCAGGCTACACCACCACCTTCCCAGCTCTCCGTGGTTGTTCCAGCCACCCCACCACCATCTACATCACCCGGTCCGTTCAGCAACGTCCACATGCCCCTCCCGGAGCGGTTTGACGCCACCCTAGCTCACTGTAGGGGGTATCTCCTGCAGTCTGACCTCCACCTTGCCCGTCATGCCGGGACGGCCCCCGAGAGGGACAAGGTGGCCTTGGTGATCTCGGAGCAGACAGGCCGGGCTCTGGAGTGGGCACATGTCGTCTGGGAGAGGGACGGTCCAGAAGTGCAGTCCTGTGAGCGCTTCACCCAACTCTTCCGTTCCGTTTTCGACCACCCTACAAGGGGCCTAGAGGGAGGTGAGCATCTCCTCCTTTTACGCCAGGGGTCCAGGACAGCGTCTGAGTTTGCTCTGGATTTCCGGACGTTGGCTGCGTCCACTGGCTGGAACGAACAGGCCCTGTTTACCGTTTTCCGCAGTGGGCTACTGGCGGACGTATTGACCAAGCTGGCCCGTCGCGAAGAGGGCCTCACGCTGGACCAGCTCATCGCCATGGCCATCCGCCTGGATAATCTCCTGCGTGCCCGTCGTCGCCCATCCCGGGGTCCGGGTCTCTCCCAGGAACCCTCCAGCTAGACTGAGCCTATGGAGGTGGGCACGACGGACCTTTCCCCAGAGGAACGCCAACGCCGCCGTCAACCGGGTCTCTGCTCCTACTGCAGGGAGTCGGACCACCCCTGGAACACCTGTCCCAGAAAGTGAACCAGGCGAGGAAGCGACAGGCCGAGGAGTGCTCCTGCACCTTCCCAGGTAGGTGTGGATGTGCCTTGCTCCTCTCTGTCCACCCAGCCCATCCTCCTTCCTGTAACTTTCCCGTACTATCCTGGCCCCCCCACTGAGTCCTGCCCTAGTGGACTCAGGTTCTGCAGGCAATTTCCTAGACAGGTCAGTGGCCTTATCATTACGCATTCCTCTAGTCCCTTTACAACACCCTATCCCAGTCCATGCCCTAGACAACTGTCCCCTAGAAAAAGGACTGGTGTCCCAGACCACGATTCCCATTTCCCTCACAGTTGCTCACAACCACCATGAATGCATAACTTTCCTCATCTTAGACTCTCCTACACACCCTGTAGTTTTAGGTTTCCCCTGGTTACAGTTGCATAACCCTAGTATATCGTGGACAGAGAAGAGGTTGTTGGGTTGGTCGGAGGAGAGTCAGGGGAGTCAGGGGAGGTGTCTCTCTGGGTTTATCTGTACCACCTCCATGGAAAGTCCGGACCAGGCCTCCCACGTCCCTATCCCGGAGGAGTACCGGGACCTACAGGTGGCTTTTTCGAAGACTTGTGCGACGTGCCTGCCCCCTCATCGCCCATGGGACTGCACTATCAACCTACAGCCTGGTTCTACCATCCTGCGGGGGCACATCTACCCTCTCTCGCATGCAGAGACCGAAGCCATGGAGGTCTATGTCCAGGAGGCGCTGGCCCAAGAATTCCTCCGTCCGTCAACCTCTCCGGCCTCCTCCAGCTTCTTTTTTGTGAAGAAGTAGAATGGAGGTCTCCGCCCCTGTATCGATTCCTGGACACTGAATAAGGCAAATGTTAAATTCAGTTATCCCCTGCCTCTCATACCCATGGTGATCGAAAAGATGCATGGTGCTCAGTACTTTACCAAATTGGATTTACGCAGTGCCTACAACCTGGTGTGCATCAGAGAGAGGGATGAATGGGAGACCGCCTTCAGCACCAGCACCGGGCACTACGAATACAGTGTAATGCCCTATGGCTTGACAAATGCATCTTCTGTGTTTAACGCGGTGTTTAGAGACATGATGGGTTGCTATGTCGTGTGTACATAGGCGACATCTTGGTGTACTCCACTACACACAAGCAACATGTCTCTCACGTCAGGTCCGTTTTGGAGAGGCTGATAGGGCATCACCTGTACGCTAAGGCTGAGAATTGCCTTTTCTTCCAGCAGGCAGTCTCCTTCCTGGGCTAGCGGATATCCACCATGAGAGTGAAGATGGAAGAGCAGAGGATCAGTGCAGTACAGTCGTGGCCTGTTCCATCCAACATAAAGGCGATGCAGCCCTTCCTAGATTTTGCCAACTATTTCAGGTGCTTCATTAGGGGTTTCAGCACAGTGGTGGCCCCTCTCACCTCTCTCCTGAAGGGAAGTCCTTGACAGCTGCGCTGTACTGAGGAGGCCAACGAAGCCTTGCGTGTGCTCAAGGAATGTTTTTTTATGAACGCACCTGTTCTGGCTCATCCTGACCCGTCACTGCCCTTCATCGTGGAGGTGGATGCCTCTGAGGTTGGAGTAGGGTTTGTTCTCTCCCAACGTACTGGATTGCCACCTAAACTCCATCCATGCACCTTCTACTCACGGAAGCTGTCTCCCACGGAGCAAAATTACGACGTGGGGGATATTGAGTTGCTGGCCACCAAGAAGGTGCTGAAAACATGGCGGCACTGCCTGGAGGGTGCTCGACACCCATTCCTTGTTTGGATGGACCACCGGAACCTAGAGTATATTCGAGCTGCGAAGAGGCTGAACCCACGTCAGGCCAGGTGGGCCCTATTCTTCACCAGGTTTGACTTTACCCTCTCCTTCCGACCGGGAACTAAAAACGTTAAGGCCGATGCATTGTCCCGGCCACATGACACAGAGGACCGGAGGGAGAAATTGACACCCATTATTCCCCTGCCCCACATTGTGGGAGCCCTCACCTGCCCACTGTCCCGAGGGCGTATCTACATGCCCTCTGATGTGCGGGACCGTCTCCTCGCCTGGGCACACACAGCACCTCTGTCGGGGCCCCCAGGTATAGCCCGTACTATCGACTGTCTCTCCGCCAAGTACTGGTGGCCCACCTTGGCCCGGGACATCTGGGTTTATGTCTCTTCCTGCTCCACCTGCGCACAGAGCAAGACACCCGAGACACCTCCCCTATTGCAAACTCCACCCGCTGCCGGTTCCACAACGACCCTGGTCCCATCTCTCTGTGGACTTTGTCACAGACCTTCCCCCTCGGAGGGCACACCACTATCCTGGTCGTTGTGGACTGGTTTTCCAAAGCCTGTCATTTGATTCCTCTGCCTGGTCTCTCTACGGCCATGCAGATCATGGAGGCTCTCTTCTCTCACGTCTTCCGGCACTACGGGATCCCGGAGGCCATCGTGTGTGACCGTAGTCCTCAGTTCACCTCCCGTGTCTGGAAGGCCTTCATGGAACGACTGGGGGTCACGGTCAGCCTCACATCCAGGTACTGTCCCCAATCAAATGGGCAGGTGGACCTTTGCTTTGGCTCCCCGTCATGTCCAGCTCATGTGTTCGGCATCGCCGGCCTACCAGCTCCTGCCGAACCTGCTGCTGGCAAACGCCCTCAGTAATCAACCCCGGACTTTATCGTCATCATTACACACACCTGGTTCCAATCCCCACTCAATCACTGTATATATACTCCCTCTGTCATTTGTCTTTATCGGTCATTGTAAATGTTGCTAGTTTTCCTGAGAGGAATCTCTCCTACTATTTCCTGAGTACTTTATTATTTTGCACTTTGGGTTTCGCCCCACTTTTATATATGGTGCTTTAATAAATTCAGTAGTTCTAAACCTGCGACTGCGTCCTGCCTACTCCTCTCTACACTTGTGACACATAGACTCCAAAGGTCTTGCTCCTCTCTTTCTCTTTCTCTCTCTCACTCCTCTACAGATGATTTCTAACAACTGAGAATCCATTCATTACAGTGAAATGCTTACTTCCAGGCTCTAACCAACAGTTCAGCATCCCTCTCAGGATGGGAAGTTGAATCGCTGTCTATTCAGCAGTTTTTCTATTGTTATGCCACTCACTGATAGTCACTCAATCAGCCCATGTCAGCTAATATTTTTTAGATTGGTAAGTTCGTCTAGCAGCCCACATTGATTTTCTTAGTCAGTCTCACTCAGATATCATATTTAAAGGTGGGGTATGAATTTGGGTAGGCACACCCGTGAGCAACTGGGGTCCATCATGATGAGTTCTGATTACATGGTGAAACTTTGATAGAGAAAGTTGGGCATGAAAGACTACAAGGAGTGAGGATGAATGGGTCAAATGGAGGGAGGGAAAACGAGAGGGCAGACGATGGAATTGAAGGAGAAAATACAGATAGAATGATGGAGTGCGGTGGAGGATGGGAAAAGTGAGAGGGATAAAAGAGGGGTAGAGGGAGAAATAATGGAAAAGTGGGGTTAGGGAGGAAGGGACAAAGCAAAGGGAGAGAGGAGGGGGGAGATTGGGGGAGAGTGAGATGAGGAGGGTGGGATCTTAAAAAAAAAAAAAATCCAAAGTGGGACCAATCTTTAAAAAAACACAGGAACACTGAAAGTTTACCAAACTTTATTTGAAAATGTAACCAGTGACGATACTGCCTAAACCAGGATATGCTGAATGAGTGGACTCAGAGTCTTTTTATGTTTTAGTTTTTTTAATGAAATATTTATGTTTTTTAGAGGTCCAGACGTTTTGGCATCCATTTTGATAATTTGAAACATTCTAAGAAAATCTGTTAATTTTAACATGGCTGAACTTGAGTTTTATCATTTATATTCAGATGTTTACAAGTGCAGATTAACTCAGTATGGTGTTACATGTAGCTCTATCATTAATAACTGCTCTTTAGTACAGGTTACCCTGTATTTTTTTAAGGTTATAAAACATACATTTTTCATCAGTTTTTTTAAACAAAAAGTAAAAATTCAATTGTATTATCAATGCAATTGAAAAATGTATTGATGTATTTTGATTGTGTAATTTCTGTTTAGGTCTAAGACGTTTCTGAATTAATTACTTCAATGCAATTTCTTCATTTTTTTATCTGAAAAGTGTTATCAGGGAAGACTGTTTTAAATTTTTTTATTTCAGCTTCTTTGTTTTACTACAGGAAGTCCTATAATCAAGACAAATGTAAACAATAGACACACATGCTAGTACACACACTTTCATTTATGGAATACAGAAATATTACATACAATGTACAAGAGGAATATGTTCATAATGAGACCTCAGGGACTTCAGATGACCTTGTGGTTTGAAAGGTCATTGTAAACTGAGAAATCCAATGGAATATTGAGTTGAGGTTATATTTATTTACAGTCGGCAAAACCATGATAAGACTGAGACATTGCATACTCCTGGGAGCACTTCTCTTACATACAGTGTTATCAGAAAGTATTCACACCCCTTGACCCTTTCCACATTTTGTTGGGTTACAGCCTGAATTAAAAATGTATTAAATGGAAATGTTTTGTCAATGGCCTACACACAATATCCCATAATGTCAAAGTGGAATTATGTAAAAAATAAAAATAAAATACAGTTGAGCTGACAGCTATTTTGCGCTGTTTCACAATGGTTTAGTATCAATCTAGCAAGACGTTTCAACCCATATGTTCTAGTACACAATAAAAGTATAATAAAACAGATACAAATATGATGATATGATAAAATACAATTGTGAATGAATAAGCTTTTTCCTATTTTATAATATGTCTATATATAGTTGTAATCTGTTTTAGGAACATCTATCCAAAATATTTCACTTTCTTCATTACTTTACCAAGCATATCATAACAAATGATAGTCAAAAGCTGTTAAATTTGTGAACGTCTAAATCAAGATCTGGGCCATTTAAACAGTGTGCGTCCCTCCTATAGACAAGAGGAGAAGGGCTATCTAATGGGATCGATTTTGTCATTCTGAGCATATGCAATGTCTGCCTTTGACGTAAAACAAATGTTTGACTTCCCCACAAAATTACTTTTTTACTTATTTTATGTTTAAGGAAGTGTGTAGGTTGCATGCTTTAACGTAGAGCTATGAAAGTTATGTATTTAGATCCGTTTGCTCGGGACAAATGCAGCGATTACTTTGCCATGTCTGTGTAGTGAAGCGATCATGCTGGATAAATGTTTTCTAAGGACCGCCCCTTTTGACATAACGTTGCAGTGAAATGATATAAATGGATGTAATGATGCAGCCGACCACCAGAGGGAGGCAAATACACATTTATTGACAGAGGATGTTTACATGGTCCTTTAGAAGCTCTGGATGGCTGTCTTCTGACATAAAATGGTGGGAAATCAATCAAATGAATCATGTAAACATTTACATACACGTTTAAGTCATTCTAGTGCACAATTGCAGGGAATGTCAGCTTAAGTTAACAAATTAATTAAAAATGAAAAGCTGACATGTCTTCAGTCAATAAATATTCAACCCTCTTTGTTATGGCAAGCCTAAATAAGTCAGGAGTAAGAATTTGCTTAAGAAGTCACATAATAAGTTGCATGGACTCAATCTGTGTGCAATAATAGTGTTTAACATGATTTTTTAATGACTACCTCATATTTGTACCCCACACATTCAATTATCTGTATGGTCCCTCAGTTGAACAGTGAATTTCAAACACAGATTCAACCACAAAGACCAGGGAGGTTTTCCAATGCCTCGCAAAGTAGGGCACCTATCAGTAGATGGGTAGAAATTTAAAAAGGCAGATATTGAATATCCATTTGATCATGGTGAAGTTATTAATTACACTTTGAATTATGTATCAAGACACCCAGTCACTACAAAGATACAGGCGTCCTTCCATACTCAGTTGCCGGAGAGAAAGGAAACCACTCAGGGATTCTACCATGCTGCCAGTGGTGATTTTAAAACAGTTTAATGGCTGTGATAGGAGAAAACTGAGGATGGATCAACAACATTGTAGTTTCTCCACAATACTATCCTAAATGACAGAGTGAAAAAAAAGAAGCCTGTACAAAATAACAAATATTATTTTTGCAACAAGGCACTAAAGAAAAACTGAAAAACATGTGGAAAAGAAATTCACTTTATGTCCTGAATAGAAAGTGTTATGTTTGGGTCAAACACATCACTGAGTACCACTTCATATTTTCAAGCATGTTGGTGTCTATCATGTTATGGGTATGCTTGTCATCGGGAAGGACTCGGGAGTTTTTTAGGGTAAAAAAAAACAGAATAGAGCTAAGCCCAGGCAAAATTCTTGAAGAAAACGTGGCTCAGTCTGCATGGCAACAGACACTAGGAGACAATTTCACCTTTCAGCAGAACAATAACGTGAAACACAAAGCCAAATATACACTGGAGTTGCTTACCAAGATTACATTTAATGAGTGGCCTAGTTATAGTTTACTTAAATCGTCTTGAAAATCTATGGCAAGACATGAAAATGGTTCTCTAGCAATGAACATCAACCAACTTGACAGAGCTTGAAGACTGAAAAAAAAAATATTGTGAAAATAATGTAGAATCCAGGTGTGCATCACTCTTAGAGACGTACCCAGAAAGACTCATAGCTGTAATCGTTGCCAAAAGGTATTCTAACATTTACTCAGGGGTGTGAATAATTATGTAAATGAGATATTTCTGTATTTAATTTTCAAATAATTTTCGAACATTTCTAATAATAATTTCTAATATGTTTTCACTTTGTCATTATTGGATAATGTGTGTAGATAGGTGAATTTTTTAAAATTTTTAAAATCCATTTCGAATTCAGGCTGTAACACAAAAAAATGTGGAATAATTGAAAGGGTATGATTTCTTTCTGAAGGCACTCTTCAGACAAGTCCCGTCATACTTGTGGGGGCCGTAGAGCAAAATGGATACCACAATCGCATTGTGGTCTCCATTCCCCTTCCCATAGAGTGGTCATAATAGTTTGTACGCTACAGACGTTTTCGTGAGGAGACTGATTTTCGGGATGTCTCATGGTCTGACAAACACCGCTTTAGCTCTGTCACCTTTCACAGCAGATGCGGAAGTGCGACATAGGCAGATTTGCCGGATTGAGATGCATCCAATTGAAAATGGATATCTCTAGCTTAAATTGACGGATTTCGATGGGGATTTTTTTCCATTATGTTAATTAGATTGATGTACCCGTGCATCAATCGACCTTAGGGGTTTAAAGGGCTTTCTCCCAATGTTCGCAGAGATTGCACATGTTGGTTCAAGCGTAAATTGCTTTTAAACGTGCCCAAAGCTATAATGCGCACTTAAATTATTTCCCAGCCTTAATTAGTTAACTTTACTAACACTTAACCACCACAGCGCCATAACAAATAATCATCATCATTTTTCTATGTATTGTGATCTGGAAAATATATTGGATTTGCAAAAAACTCATGAATTGTTGTTTTGTGGGTGAAAATTCAACCACATGTTAACCAATTTTCAGCATAAACAAACCATGTATAAAATATGTTGAATTTGTACTTTTGAAACAACATGAGATGTTCAAGATTATATCCACTATCATAAAAAAACTACAGGCTAGGCACCACCTCCTACTGGAGAGATGATTTATCTACATCCCTTTGGTCTCCCATCCAGGGTTTTAACCAAGCCCAGTCCTGCTTAGATATGATATTGAGAAGGATTATTGAGAAATCTCTTAACAACTAAGTAGATTCATTGTTGCTATAGAAGTCATTCCAAAGGGTAGGTTTGACATAGCAAATAAAATGAAACCATATGTTGTAAGTCACATCAATTATACTATTTAGGCTTATATAGCATTTGCAAAGTCATCAACAGCTATTGTTTCATTTCAACCCAGGGTTTAACAAAAGATGTGTGAGGGGACAGCCTGACCGCAGACATTTTATGCTGCCCGGAGTTTCTTTCTTTTCTTTATTGGGAAGCAATTCCTCTTGGGTATTAGAAGGCTCTATGGGCCCCAGTTTCTCCATCAGGAAGGGCTAGAATCAACCGTGGCCCTTTGTTGAAAGTAACAATGAAACTTGTGTCCTTACACCGTGATTTTCTAGTTTTCTTGTGCGTCATATACCCACAGACGAATCAAAATTATTTTGGAAAATATCAAGTAGTCAACTTTAAAAAGGTGCCGGTTAATCCGGATGATCAAATTTTTTAAGGGTTTAGGTATCGATGAGTATTCAAGCATTAGATTGTAATTTATCTTTAAGATCTCTGTCAATGGAAACCAAAAGTGTTTGTAGTGATCTGCTTTTAAACCATCTGGTGTTGGTTGTCCAGAGTTGGTCAAGGATTTCATGGCCATTTTTACATCTGTCTTAAAGATTTCACAACAGTCTCTTTAATAAAAAAAATTATAATTTGGATTTGGTTTCTGGATTACCTTGGTTTCTCTTGAATTTGACATTGTTCTTTTGAAAGCGGTATATTGTATTATCCAGGGGTACCGTCTCCTCCAGATGTCGAATAAACTCAGAGAGCAGGTGAATTCTTCAAGATAACCTCTAAATGCTTTGTGCTGATGATTATCTAACATGGAGCTCCTGTCACTTTTAGGGTCTAGCACTGTGTTGAAATATCGTCTGACCACTACGGTTCCGGGAGCAGTGTTTTCAAGATACTGATACCAGTCTCTTGGACAGTGTCGAAAGCGTACCACAGGGATGCTGGCCCATGTTGACTCCAATGCCTGCCACAGTTGTGTCAAGTTGGCTGGATGTCCTTTGGGTGGTGGACCATTCTTGATACACACAGGAAACTGTTGAGCATGAAAAACTCAGCAGTGTTGCAGTTCTTGGCGCAGACCTGTGTGCCTGGCACCTACTACAATAACTTGTTAAAAGGCACTTAAATCTTTTGTCTTGCCCATTCACTCTCTGAATGGCACACATACACAATCCATGTCTCAATTATCTCAAGGCTTAAAAATCATGATTTGACCTGTCTCCTCCCCTTCATCTACACTGACTGAAGTGAATTTAACAAGTGACATCAGTAAGGGATCATAGCTTTCACCTGGATTCACCTGGTCAGTCTATGTCATGGAAAGAGCAGGTGTCCTTAATGTTTTGTACACTCAGTGTACATTCACAAGAGTGAAGAGTTGACCATGCAGTCAACAGAACAATACAATGTAGCCACCAGTGTAATCTTCATCATGGCAGATGCATTCAAAGTCTGTTATGTTATCTTTTATCAGTATGGCCACTGCTATGCTTTTTGAATCAAATACAGTGAAGAAAGATTTCCAACCCGGCACGTCCTCTTAAGACCGACATCCTCAGGTCCAATGTGTGTCTACTGTAGAAAAGCTACACAAGGTTTACATCCTCCAGCTGGTCTAGAGTGTTAAATTGAGGGTCATTATCTGAGGCTTGTCTCGGGATTTGATACACTCATAGAAAAAAAGGTTCCAAAAGGGTTCATCAGCTTTCCTCATAGGATAACCATTATTTTTGGAAAGAGTTTTACATAGCACCTTTTTGGGTTCAATCTAGAACCTAAAAGGGTGTCACGCCTGCTCCCGCTCTTCCCCTCCTGGCTGCCCTGCCTTACGCACTTCTGCCACCATCATTTACGCACACCTGCCTTCCCTCGTCACATGCTTCAATGATATTGGACTCACCTGGACTCACTCAATAACCTGTTTATTACCTCCCCTATATTTGTCAG
Source organism: Salmo salar (assembly GCF_965601325.2). Classification (NCBI taxonomy): domain Eukaryota; kingdom Metazoa; phylum Chordata; class Actinopteri; order Salmoniformes; family Salmonidae; genus Salmo; species Salmo salar. The sequence continues at coordinate 17,855,895 of NC_138292.1, forward strand.
TTCCCCAGCTCTGTTCCCCACTGCTGCTTTGTTTGTCATATGTCCGTGTTACCCATGTGCTGATGCTGTTTCTGTCTTATTCTATGTCTGTTCCCTATTAAATGTTTGACTCCCCGTTCCTGCCTCTCCTGTCCGGCATCGGTCCATACAAAGGGTTATTTGGCTGTCCCCACAGGAGAAGCCTTTGAACAACCCTTTTTGGTTCCAGGTACCAAAAATAATGATTATCCTATGGGGACAACCAAAGAACCCTTTTGGAACCTTTTTTTCTAAGAGTGTACCATAGATGTTCGAGGTGATAAGTGAAGAAGAGTAGACCCTGGTAAATGGAGACTCTGATCGTTCTCTGTCTCTGATGATGATTCCAATGAGTTAATTAAACTGATGAGTGTTTTATGAGTGATGTTTGATACTTGTGATTTGTTTGTTTAACACCTTCTGGACAATATGACGAAAGGAAAACGTTGGGGAGGAGAATGAGGTGATGTAATGTTGACATGATGTTGGGTAGATGGAGCCGTATAATTATTTAGTAGATTGTATGAGAACTTTTCTCCAGAGCTCGTGTTAAAAAAATGGTGAACAAACTTCCTTTAGTCTTTGGGGGGGACTATCTGTTGTTCCATGTAGTGAATCTGTAATACAATGTGTTCGTATGGCCAAATTCAATGTTTCATCAAATCATTTGTTTATATATTTTCAGCTACATTGCAGACTATAGTTTTGTGTTACAATTTACACACATTTTCTCAGCCTTCTCTCTCTCTCTCTCTCTCTCTCATCAATACCATATTGTTTTTGACATGTTGTGGGGCATTTAGGTCCATGATAACCTTTCTGTAACCCAGCAATGGACTCACCTGAGTTGTTGATTCAGGTGTCTTCCCTGCCGTATGACTGGTGATACTCAGATGAGTCTCTTTAAGTATTAAAGGTTGTGTGCCTCCATACAAACATCCACACCCACCTCTGTGTCATCAGATACTTTTTATTGTGAACTGTTAAAGCCATATCATATTCATTTATATGTTTATGTTTATGTTTCTAAAACCTATAGAAGAAATGCAATTAGGAGAATTTAATTAATATTTCCTTTCTCTTTCCAGTAGGTTTTTGAAACCTACCTTTGTTTAAAGCAAACATACTGTATGCTATTCATCTTACATGCTTAATGGGAAGACAGGTGTCATCATGTTTGTTTCCAGAGAAAATGGCAATCCATCGTTCAGTGACATTTGAATTAAATTAGTTGTATAGATCTGGATAAAGTTTCTAACATGTTGCAAACCCCTACAGATATTACTGGATAAGTGATTATGAATCTATAACCATGGTGTGTTTGCTTAAGTGAATCCCTGATGTCTGGTTTGAAAGACTTTTCAGAAACTCTCCCATGTACCCCAATACAAGCAGGGGACGAGGTTTCAATAACTGAAGTCAGAACTGTGGCAAACCTGAGATTATGAGAATGCCTTTATGTTGAGGCTGTCTGTCTAAATGTAGGAAATAGGGCGCCATTTGGGATACAACCTGTCTGGTTTATTTGAATAGAACCTCCTTGACATTTTAATCATTTAGCAGACTTTCATATCCATAGCAATTTACAGGAGCAGTTAGGGTTAAGTGCCTTGCTCAAGAGCACATCAACAGATTTTTCACCTAGTCAGCTCAGGGATTCTAACCAGCAACCTTTTGGTTACTGGCCCAATGCTATTTGAAAGGTAAATAGTAGCTTGTCGACTCCAGCCTGCTGCTTGATTTGCCTGATGGGATTTCCTCTCTTCACATGCAGATCGGTTTGTGATTTGCATAGACCCAAAGGTCTCGCTCCTCTCTTTCTCTTTCTCACTTTCTCTCGCTCATCTCCAGGTGTTTTCAAACAACTGAGAATCCATTCATCCTGTGTGTTCAGCATCCCTCCAAGGATGGGGAATTGGATTGCTGTCTCATCAGACGTTTTTTTATTGTTTTGTCAGTCACTGATAGTCACTCCATTAGCCTATGTCAGCTAACATTTTTTAGATTGGTAGGTTAGTCTAGTGGTCAGCTATCTAAACTTAGTAGTCATGGTCAAATTACCAGCCACGGGGCCCCATTGATTTCATTAGACAGTCTCACTCAGATATATTAAAAACAGCAAAAATGTCTCTCCATCCCATGGCAAAATGTATGGATGTGGATACGCACATGAAAGACTAGATGGAGTGAGGGTCAGAGGAAGTGGAAGAGAGAGGACAGAGGATGGTATTGAAGGAGAAAAGATAATGATGGAATGCGGTGGAAGATAGAGAGGGCAGTATGGGGTAGATATGAGGAAGTTTGGGCGCCTTGGTAGTTAATAGTAGACCTGAGTCTGCTTCAGGTAAACATTCTGACCCTGATTACTGAACAAACAAGACACCTACTCCACACACACACACACACACACACACACACACACACACACACACACACACACACACACACACACACACACACACACACACACACACACACACACACACACACTGACAGACCAAAGTCAGGCAAATCTTTAAAAAAAACACAGGAACACTGAAAGTTGACCAAACTTTATTGAAAAAGTTAACCAGTGCCCTGAAACCCTGGGAATGATGCACTGGAATATTGTGACTAGTCTGCTATGCCCTCAACCGGGATTATACTAGTTCGATTGTGAGACTGTAACACCTGACACTCTGGGATCTTTATTTCTGTGGTCTTCATCTGACCATATCTGGGATTATCTGGACCTGTAGCTGGTGGTTTACCTCCCAGATTGGGTTCTGCGTGGAATGCCAAGTCCTCCTAAGGTCTGCCCACACTCCATACTATGTTGAGCCCAGATCTTATGATGAATTTTGAGAGCAGTTTTCTTAGAACAGAGTATCTGTCAGCTGGCATGTACACATATAGACACTGTCTGTGCCTGAAAACCTTCACTGTGGTATCTGGTAGATGTTGGCGGACTATGCTAGCCAGGTGTGTCAGAGAGAGTGTTATGATGGTTGGGGTGAGGGGACAGCCTTGCAGCAGCTGCTTTTTAGAACCTGCCGATCCCACAACATTTGGAAGCAGTTCCCTCAAGACATTGAAATCCCGAGGGCTTGGAGGCCGAATTGCCTTCAAGGACGACAGTGCATCCTTCAAGAAGAGCCAACGGATTTCTGTTGTCACCTCTCAGAAGATCACACTAACAGAGAACTTAGGTTTGTCTTCTTTCTTTGTATTGTTGAACGAGGGAGCTAAGAACATCCTTAATCGTCTGGCAAGCACTGTGGCAAATATTATGTACTTGACACTGAAATTGTGGCCGTGCTTGGTGATGAGTGACTGTTTCAATTCTTTTGGTATAGTTTTTGTTCTGAGCATTTGTTAAAAGAGAGTTTAAATGTTTCTGTCATTTTGGGGCATTTTTTTTTACATCAATCACATGTGATCCATCAAGTGTTTGTTGACCTGAGTCGATTAAGGATTTCATGGCCATCAAAACTTCTGCCCCACTGATCTTTTCTGTCCTCATGTCAGGTGGTTCACTATGCCCAAGTGCTTTTGGCACCAATGGACCCACTTTTATTCTACATGCTGGTTGAGGCACACACTGTCTGTTGGTCTCAGGAAAGCAGAGCTCCAGAGACACAGGCATGTGGTCTGATAGTCTTTTGACTTTGTGAATCTCACAGTGTTGAGCATGCCATATTGTGTCCTCTGGCATGAAGAACATATCTAAACGAGAGTGGCTTTTCTTCTCAGAGCGAGAAAAGTCTTTTTTTGTTCGGTTTAGTCTTCCCCAGATATCCACGAGGTTTAGGGAGGAGGTGAAATCCTCGAGAAAACGCCTCAGAAGAGTGTACTGTGCAGTCCCTGTTGCACAGATCCTGTCTATATCAGGGTCAATGACTGTATTGAAGTCCCCTCCAACCACTAAGATACCTGTGGCCATCTCCTGAAGATACTGGGTCAGTGTCTCTAACACCCTTTTGTCATTTGCATGATTGTACAAATTCACAAGAGTGAAGCTTTGGCCGTACAATTTACAGAACAGCACAATGTAACTTCCAGTGGGTTCTTCATCATGTTGGACGTATTGATAGTGTTGTTCTATGTTTTTATTCAATAGTATGGCTGCTCCTTTGCTTTGTGTAGAGTAAACAGTGAAGTATGATTTCCAGCTTGTTGAAATTTCAAATAGATCTATGTCTTTGGGTCTAATGTGCGTCTCTTGAAGAAATGTTATTGAGGCATTCAGTGTTATTAGCTGTTTTAACACCAAACCAAGTTTTTCAATTTTTGAAGATTTTTTGTAACGTTTACCCCGGATGTTCCAAGTAACAAAGCGTAGAGTGTGATGGCCAGACATGTCCATGGTTCTGAATGCTGAGCCTCTTCAAGACAGGACCTGACCCCCCCAGGACACAACAGACTCTATGAAATAACACATCATCACAGGTAGTATAGCCACTGTCACCAGATCAGATAAAAATAAAGCCTCCTTCCATAAACTAAATGATGTAGACTTGTAACCTTTAGCTATGGTTTGTTATATAAACTTCAGATTTTGTTCACAATTGTTTATTCAAACAATTACCTAAAATACCCATTCAGAAAATATTTAAATGTTATGGATGTTTATAGAAAAACTTCATCAACTGAGATTTGAGTCATATTATACTGTTGAAACACTGTGGAGTGCATCAGTATCTCTTGTTCAAATATAGTCAAATGGTTTTCTGTTCATATGTAAACACACACTGACACAAATTCACATCCATCTCTGTGTTGTCTTATAGATATTCAGATTCTGTACAGGGTTTATAAAAGATCCATAGCAACATCATAGAACACTATTTGACTGAAAGGAAGTAAATCATGCTTTCAGGCTTTCTGTTATAAAGTTCTCCCTAAATTGATGTAGTACATCAATTTCTGAGAGAGAACTTTATATGATAAATACATATATTCCATTTAGTGAAAGCATTGGTGATATTTTTATCACTTTGTTGAGCATTTTTTAATTATTCAATTTCTGCTGAACATTAACAGGCTTAAAACTAGATTTGTATCATATCTAAACATCTCTAAAGTGATTTGGCAAAAATGACAAATGACACTATTTTCAAATATGCCTATTTCTAAATATTATTTTTTTACATTTTTTGTCATTTAGCAGATGCTCTTATCCAGAGCGACTTACAGTAGTGAATACATTTCATGCATTTTTTTTTGTTGTTCTGTTCCCCCGTGGGAATCGAACCCACAACCCTGGCGTTGCACACACCATGCTGGCGTTGCAAACACCATGCTCTACCAACTGAGCCATTCTATTAAAACAATACCCTCACCTGTGTGCAGCACTGATCCAGCTGTCTTCCCTGTCGTGCTGAATGACCTCTGATACTCAGTTGAGTCTCTTTAAATACTAAAGGTTGCGTGCATTTTAACCTCTACGGGATCGGTGTCCCTAAACATGGACAGTTGTTGCTCAATATGCGATAATGTGACTAGAATGACGTTGTAAACAACAGCCAACTTTCCGGAACATAGATATTCAAGATGGCGCAGCAGTAAGACGTGTTTGTTTTCGTCCCATGTAAATATTGTCTTTTTTGTTTTTTTTATACACTTTGTATACATTTCATTATATCTCTTTTTTCCATTTTCAAATGAAATATACCTTCCTGTATCCCGCCTCACCCAATGTGGTACAGATCTGCAATTTTTGGGAGTTTGTAACTGGAACCTCTATCAGCAGCTTGCCAGCTAATTAGCTGCTAGTTATTTAGATATTGTTAGCCACTGCTAGCAGTCTTTACCTTTAGCTCAGGCTCCAGCCACTTTAGCCCGGATAGCCCGGATAATACCTGCTTTTTTTCCCACTACATCACCGGATTCCTGCCACAAGCTCTGGACCATTACACCGGATCTTCGCAGCTAGCTAGTTGCTACCGAGTGGCTATTGTGGCTAACGCCCTTGTCCAGAAGCATGCACCAGTTAGCCTCGAGCTAGCCTCAAGCTCGGCCCATCTCCTGGCTAGCAAACAAAGTACACCAACTACAATACCTCTCTTGCCAATTGGCCTGGACCCTTTGTCAACACAGAGCCCCGCCGATCCATCACGACTGGTTTGCTGGTCTGCTGACGTAATTTGTCCGATGTGCTCTCAAACGGCCTCTGCATCGTGGATATTGATGACGATCCATCTGCTAGCCCAGGCCCGCTAGCTTCCTGAACGCCGTGTCTCCTGCTGCCTAGCGTAGTAATCGACTATCGAACGACTCCCTTTTTCATCTATTGCTGCTCATTGGACCCTATGATCTCACGGCAACACAGCTAATGTCTGCTGAACTGTTCATTAACACGGTACTTCACTTTGTTTATCTGTCGGCCCCAACCTTGAACACAGGCCCTGTGTGTAGCTAACTGACCTTCTCTGCCCATTCATCGCCATTTACCCGTTGTTGTTGTCCTAGCTGTTTACCCGTTGTTGTCTCACCTGTTGTCTTAGCTCTCCCAATCAACACCTGTGATTGCTTTATGTCTTTCTCTAATGTCAATATGCCTCTCATTGTTTTATTTTACTGCAGAGCCCCTAGTCCTGCTCAACATGCCTCAGATAGCCCCCTTGTCCCACCCCCCACACATGCGGAGACCGCACCTAGCTTAACTGGCGCCTCCAGAGATGCAACCTCTCTCATCATCACTCAATGCCTAGGTCTACCCCCACTGTACTCACACCCTACCAGGCCCTGTCTGTACACTATGCCCTGAATCTATCCTACCATGCCCAGAAATCTGCTCCTTTTATTCTCTGTTCCCAAAGCACTAGACGACCAGTTCTTATAGCCTTTAGCCGTACCCTTATCCTACTCCTCCTCTGTTCCTCTGGTGATGTAGAGGTTAACCCAGGCCCTGTGTGTAACCCAGGCGCTCTCATTTGTTGTCTTCTGCAGCTGTAAAAGCCTTGGGTTCATGCATGTTAACATAAGAAGCCTCCTCCCTAAGTTTGCTTTATTCACTGCTTTAGCACACTCCGCCAACCCCTGAAATTTCCGTCCCCAATTACAACATTTTCCGTCAAGACAGAACTGCTAAAGGGGGCGGAATTGCAATCTACTGCAGACATAGCCTAAAGAGTTATGTCATACTATCCAGGTCTATGCCCAAACAGTTCGAGATTCAACTTTTAAAGATCCATCTCTCCAGAAATAAGTCCCTCACTGTTGTCGCTTGTTAAAGACGACCCTCAGCTCCCAGCTGTGCCCTGGACACCATATGTGAATTGATTGCCCCCCATCTATCGTCAGAGTTCGTACTGCTAGGTGACCTAAATTGGGATATGCTTAACACCCCGGCCGTCCTACAATCTAAGCAAGATGCCATCAATCTCAGACAAATTATCAAGGAACCTACCAGGGACAACCCCAAATCCGTAAACATGGGCACCCTCATCGATATCATCCTGACCAACTTGCCCTCTAAATAAACCTCTGCTGTTTTCAACCAGGATCTCAGCGATCACTGCCTCATTGCCTGCGTCTGTTATGGGTCCGCGGTCAAACGACCACCCCTCATCACTGTCAAATGCTCCCTAAAACACTTCTGCGAGCAGGCCTTTCTAATCGACCTGGCCCGGGTATCCTGGATATTGACCTCATCCCGTCAGTAGAGGATGCCTGGTTGTTCTTTAAAAGTGCTTTCCTCACCATCTTAAATAACCATGCCTCTTTCAAAAAATGTAGAACTAAGAACAGATATAGCCCTTGATTCACTCCAGACTTGACTGCCCTTGACCTGCACTAAAACACCCTGTGGCTTACTGCACTAGCTTGGAATAGTCCCCCGCCATATGCACCTTTTCAGGGAAGTCAGGAACCAATACACACAGTCAGTTAGGAAAGCAAAGGCTAGCTTTTTCAAACATAAATTTGCATCCTGCAGCACTAATTCCAAAAGGTTTTGGGACACTGTAATGTCCATGGAGAATAAGAGTACCTCCTCCAAGCTGCCCACTGCACTGAGACTAGGAAACACTGTCACCACTGACAAATCCACGATAATCGAGAATTTCAATAAGCATTTCTCTACGGCTGGCCATGCTTTCCACCTGGCTACCCCAACCCAACAGCTCTGCACCCCCCGCAGCAACTGGCCCAAGCCCCCCCCCACTTCTCCTTCACCCAAATCCAGACAGCTGATGTTCTGAAAGAGCTACAAAATGTGGACCCCTACAAATCAGCTGGGCTGGACAATCTGGACCCTCTCTTCCTAAAATTATCCGCCGCCATTGTTGCAACCCCTATTGGTAGTCTATTCAACCTCTCTTTTGCATAGTCTGAGATTCCTAAAGATTGGAAAGCAGCCGCGGTCATCCCTCTCTTCAAAGGGGGAGACACTCTAGACCCAAACTGTTACAGACCTATATCCATCCTGTCCTGCCTTTCTAAAGTCTTCGAAAGCCAAGTGAAAAAACAGATCACTGACCATTTCAAATCCCACCGTACCTTCTCCGCTATGCAATCTGGTTTCCGAGCTGGTCACGGGTGCACCTCAGCCACGCTCAAGGTCCTAAACGGTATCATAACCGCCATCGATAAAACAGTACTGTGCAACCGTCTTCATCGACCTGGTCAAGGCTTTCGACTCTGTCAATCACCGTATTCTTATCGGCAGACTCAACAGCCTTGGTTTCTCTAATGACTGCCTCGCCTGGTTCACTAACTACTTCTCAGATAGAGTTCAGTGTGTCAAATCGGAGGGCCTGTTGTCCGTACCTCTGGCAGTCTCTATGGGGGTGCTACAGGGTTCAATTCTCGGGCCGACTCTTTTCTCTATATATATCAATGATGTCACTCTTGCTGCGGTTGAGTCTTTGATCCACCTCTACGCAGACGACACCATTCTGTAGACATCTGGCCCTTCTTTGGACACTGTGTTAAATCCCCCTTGGATTGATGAGGAATTGAAAAATTGTATTGTTGAGAGGGAGGAGGCAAAAGGAATGGCAAATAAGTCTGGCTGCACAACTGATTTGCAAACGTACTGCAAATTGAGAAATCATGTGTCACGACTTCTGCTGAAGTCGGCTCCTCTCCTTGTTCGGGCGGCGTTCGGCGATCGACGTCACCGGCTTTCTAGCCATCGTCGCTCCATTTTTCATATATCCATTTGTCTTGTCTGGTTTCCATACACACCTGGTTTTCATTTCCTCAATTAAGCTACTTGTATTTAACCCTCTGTTTCCCATCATGTTTTGTGTGTAATTGTTTCATGTTATGTGGTGTTAGTTTACACGCTTTACTTTTATGTTCCGTTTTTTGAGCGTGTTTGATTTATGTAGTGCTCTCGTTTTTGGAACTATAATAAATTGTGCCTGTTCATTATACTCTGCTCTCCTGCACCTGACTTCGCCTCCAATACACCTTTTGACATCATGTGACTAAACTGAATAAAAATAAGAAACTACACTATGAAAAAAATAAATAAAGAATGATAGTACTAGACTGTTGAATTTTCATTAATTCGCTTTTTTTTCCTGGTGTATTTGTCTTACTTTTTTCCTCTTTGTTTTATGGCAGCAAGACCTATAAACAAGACAGGTTTAGACAATATACACACATGCAAATACACACACACATGCAAATACACACACACGCAAATACACACACATGCAAATACACACCTTTATTTGTGGGAGACAGACATAGTTTGTACAATGCACGTATGTGTTCATAATGACACCTCAGACTTCAGATGACCTTGTGGTTTCAAAGTCCATTGTACCCTGAGAAACACAATGGAATATTGAGTTGAGGTTATATTTATTTACAGTCAGCAGAACCCTGATGAGACTAAGACATTGAATACTTCTGGGAACATTCCTTCATACATCATAGCTCATACATCGATACAGTGTAATATTTACATTTAAATGCAATAAATACATTTCCATTTATATACAGTGACTTCAGAAAGTTTTCATACCCCTTGACTTATTCAACATTTTGCTGTGTTACAGCCTGAATTTAAATGTTATTTTTTCTCATCCATCTACACAGAAAAACATGACAAAGTGAAAACATGTTTGTATACATTTTTGTAAATGTATTGAAAATGAAATTAAATACATTTCTAATTTACTTAAGTATTCACACCCCTGAGTTAATACTTTGTAGAAGCACCTTTGGCAGTGATTACAGCTGTAAGTCTTTCTGGGTAAGTCTCTAAGATTTTTCCACATCTGGACTGTGCAATGTTGGCCCATTATTCTATGCAAAATTCTTCAAGCTCTGTCAAATTGGGTGTTGATCATTGCTAGACAACAATTTTCAGGTCTTGCCATAGATGTTCAAGTAGATTGAAGTCAAAACTATATCTCGGCCTCAGGAACATGCTGTGTTCTTGGTAAGCAACTCCAGTGTAGATTTGGCCTTGTGTTTTAGGTTATTGTCCTGCTGAAAGGTGAATTCATCTCCCAGTGTCTGCTGGAAAACAGACTGAACAAGATTGTCCTCTAGGATTTTGTCTGTGTTTAACTACATTCTGTTTCGTTTTTATCCTGAAAAACTCCCCAGTCCATAATGACTACAAGCATATCCATAACATGATGCAGCCATCATTATGCTTGAAAATATGGAGAGTGGTACTCTGTGGTCATATGTTGTATGTTTGGGGCAAATCCAATAAGACTTTGTATTCATGACAAAAAGTGAATAGCTTCGCCACATTTTTCTGCAGTATTACTTTAGTGCCTTGTTGCAAACAGGATGCATGCTTTGGAATATTTTTAATTTGTAAAGGCTTCCTTCTTTTCACTCTGTCAATTACATTTAAATTTTTTTACATTTTAGTCATTTAGCAGACGCTCTTGTCCAGAGCGACTTACAGTAGTGAATACATACATTTCATTTCATGCATTTTTTTGTTGTTGTACTGGCCCCCCGTGGGAATCGAACGCACAACCCTGGCATTGCACACACCATGCTGGCGCTGCAAACACCATGCTCTACTGTTAGACCACTATTGTGTAGTAACTACAATGTTGTTCATCCATCCTCAGTTTTCTCCTATCACAGCCATTAAACTCTAACTGTTTTAAAGTCAACATTGGCCTGATGGAGAAATCCCTGAGCGGTTTCCTTCCTCTCTGGCAACTGAGTTATGAAGGACGCCTGTATCTTTGTAGTGACTGGGTGTATTGATACACCCTCCAAAGTGTAATTAATAACTTCACCATGATCAAAGGGATATTCAATATCTGCTTTTTTATTTTGTACCCATCTACCAATAGGTTCCCTTTGCGAGGCATTGGAAAACCCCTGGTCTTTATGGTTGAATCTGTGTTTGAAATTCACTGCTCGACTGAGGGACCTTACAGATAATTGTATGTGTGGGGTACAGAGATTATGTGTGGGGTACAGAGATTATGTGTGGGGTACAGAGATTATTATTGCACACAGAGTGAGTCCATGAAACTTATTATGTGACTTGTTAAGAAAATGTTTACTCCTGAACTTATTAATGCTTTCCAATACAGTTTATTTTTAATTTTTAAATGATTTGTAAATTTTTTTAAAAAAAATTATGATTCTTCTTTGACCTGTTTTAAAGTCAACAATGGTGTGTAGGTGTCACGTCCTGACCAGTAAAAAGGGTAATTTGCCGTTGTAGTATGGTCAGGGCGTGGCAGGGGGTGTTGTTTTTGTGTGTCTTGAGGTTGGTTTGTTTCATAGGGGTTTGTTCTAGTTGTCATTTTCTATGTTTCATTTTTCCATGTGTGGCCGAGTATGGTTTCCAATCAGAGGCAGGTGTCTTTCGTTGTCTCTTATTGGAAGCCATACTTAGGCAGCCTGTTTTTTCCTGTGGGTTTGTGGGTGATTGTTTTCCGTATAGTCTATTTACCTTACGGAACTGTCGTATGTTGTTGTGTTATATTTTGTTTAAGTGTTCACTTTACTCTAATAAACGAAGATGAGCACTCAACACGCTGTGCTTTGGTCCAATCCTTCAAACAGCTGTGACAGTAGGCCAAAGACCAAAAATCTAAAATTAATCAATTTTAAATTCAGGCTGTAACACAACAAAATGTGGAAAATGTCAAGGGTTGTGAATACTTTCTGAAGGCACTGTAGGTTGTAATGTATAGGCTGTTGTGAATCCAGATATCCAATATCCCTGGATATGAAGTGTAATGCCTCTTATTTCATGGTTTATGATCTCACCCGATTAAATGTTAGATACAGATAATACATGCTCTTTAGGACTGGTTCTGGGTTTGACCTTCAGTTAGCATCTATTTCCCCTGGTGGCTCTTATGAACCATAGCATGCCGTATGGCGGGATACTGTGGCTTAGAATTATTTATCGGTGGGTGTCCGAACAGGAAGAGTCAAATAATGTTCCCGAGTTTGAGAATATATAATTTTGCACATTTGGGCAAACTCCTGGCAGACTTGATACAAAATATTGTGTAGTGATGTTATTCTTCACTGTATCAGTCTGAAACTTTGCACACACACTGGTGCCATCTTGTGGACAATATCTAAATTACATTTAGAATCCTATCTCAATGTATGGCCTTTTCCTTGCATTTCGAAGATGATGGAACAAAACAAAAATAGAAAATGCATGTTTGTTTGTTTTTATTATCTTTTACCAGATCTAATGTGTTATATTCTCCTACATTAATTTCACATTTCCACAAACTTCAAAGTTTTTCCTTTCAAGAATATGCATATCCTTGCTTCAGGTCCTGAGCTACAGGCAGTTAGATTTGGGTATGTCATTTTAGGCAGAAAGGGAACAAAAAAAGGGTTCGATCCTAAAGAGGTTTTAACAAACATCCACATCCACCTCTGTGTCATACAGAGGTCTTATAAGATTAGTTTTATGGAATTCCACCCAATCATCAAACAGTTACATATGAGTTTCAATTTTTAATCCAGGTTTTGAATCACTACCTTTTAGTTTTGGTCATGCAAATGATATGTTATTGTTGAAGTAGGAATTACTGCCAATATCATCAAACAATTGTCATTCAAGTCCCATGTGATTTACAGAACATCTCACATGTATGTCTCTTAAACCTTTAGAAGTTAAGCATTTGTTCTCTCTATTTGACCTTCTACTGTGTAAGGTGTAATGTATAACTGTTGAAACCATTGTTTTGAGGGGGTGGGGGAGTGTGGAGTTTTATTTTCTCTTGTTTCAGAGTTAAGGAATGTCTTCTGAGAATTGTGTGTCAACACTCAGAGACAAATAACATTGTTTTCCTACAAGTTCATTGAAGGTAGAGCAGGATGTACTAGATAACTGGGTTATGGTCTTCATTATGATTAATTGAACTTCAGGTAACTTCACTATTATTATTATTGTGTCTCAAGTGTTACATGCACTTTTGTGATTCCCTTCACTTATTACAGTGGAAATGTTGTGTCATCCCTGCGGTGCTGTATGACCAGTGATACTCAGGTGAGTATCCAAGGTTGCGTGAAGCCATATAAACATCCACACCCACCTCTGCATCATCATGTTAACTGTTAACCCTGTGAGACCCAACCCAACCCAGTTGCATCCTTTACAGGTCCTGAAACATCATGTCAAATCATGTGACATCAGCAGCCTCTGAAACATTAGAAACTGTCCTCTTGTCGGACAACACACAGGTCCCCAGCCTACACAAGAAAATTGTTCTTCTTACAAAATTGTCTGTAGCGTCTAAACGGTTTGTCAAGATGAGACTCTCATGAACACAATGTTCTCCTTTTGCTCTATGACCTCCACAAGTGTCAGGAGACTCATCTGAAGTCAGTACAGAGGATCTGCCAACTTCTGTCTGTAACATCCACATCGTTTGGGCTACACATCAACCCCTCTGTGTAAAGGTTAGACTCTCAGGAACATGTACATGTCGGCTGCTCTAGGACGCCCACAGGCCCCACAAGACTCGTCTGAAGGTCCCCCGGTACCAGTTGAAAACATCTGTGGAAGTCCAGAAATTCAGGTACAAAAAGTATGTGGACACCTGCTCGTTGAACATCTCATTCCAAAATCATGGGCATTAATATGGAGCTGGTGCCCCCTTTGCTGCTAAAACAGCCTCCACTCTTCTGGGAAGGCTTTCCACTAAATGTTGGAACATTGCTGCAGGGACTTGCTTCCATTCAGCCACAAGAGCATTAGTCAGGTCGGGCAGTGATGTTGGGCGATTAGGACTGGCTCACAGTCGGCATTCCAATTAATCCCAAAGGTGTTCGATGGTGTTGACGTCAGGGCTCTGTGCAGGCCAGTCAAGTTCTTCCACACCGATCTCGACAAACAATTTCTGTATGGATCTCAATTTATGCACGGGGCATTGTTATGCTGAACCAGGAAAGGGCCTTCTCCCCAACTGTTGCCACAATGTTGGAGCTACAGAATCATCTAGAATGTCATTGTATGCTTTAGCGTTAAAATTTCCCTTCACTGGAACTATGGGGCCTAGCCCGAACCACGAAAAACAGCTCCAGACCATTATTCCTCCTCCACCAAATTTTACAGTTGGCACTATGCATTGGGCAGGTAGCGTTCTCCTGCCAAACTGACTTGTTGGAATGGTAGTATCCTATGACGGTGCCATGATGAGTCACTGAGCTCTTCAGTATGGGACATTCTACTGCCAATGTTTCGCTATGGAGATTGCATGGTGGTGTGCTCGATTTTATACACATGTCAGCAACGGGTGTGCCTGAAATAGCCGAATCCACTAATTTGAAGGGGTATTCATATACTTCTGGCCATGTGTATATTAAGATTGTAGTGTGTATAATGCCAAACTTATCCACTCTCAATCAGATGTAGGAGAGACACTTCATAGCAAACTTCATTTTGATATTGTTTTGGGACTCTGTTGTTCCATGTAGTGAATCTGTTATTCAATGCGTTTGTATAGGCTAATAAGGCCAAAATTAATTGTAAATCAAACCATTTTTTAATATATTTTTGGGATAATTCAAGGGGTCTTAAAATTCAAAATAAAACAGGAAAATGATCCTTGGTATGACCTTCTTAAAACAATTCCATATAGCTTAGTAGAACCCCCCCCCCCTACACACACCCTCTCCCCGACTTAGACAGGGCTGAGACATGGGTTAATAGATATTTCCTATGCATTTGTCTTTACAGTGTGAAAAGGGTCACTATTAACATATTCCAAATAAGTTTTGTCCTTAAATATGTTAACACAGTCAAATTAAAGTAATGTCAGATCATCTTAATTCTGTAACACAACGAAATGTGGAAAGGGTCAAGAGGTGTGAATACTTTCTGAAAACACTGTATGTAAGAGAAGTGCTCCCAGGAGTATGCAATGTCTCAGTCTTATCAGGGTTCTGCCAAATGTAAATAAAATATAAACTCAACTCAACTCAACTCAATATTCCATTGGATTTGTCAGGTTACAATGGACTTTGAAACCACAAGGTCATCAAGGTCACAAGTCCCTGAGGTCTTATTATAAACATACTCCTCCTGTACATTGTACATAAAACATATTTATTCCATAAATAAAGGTGTGTATTTGCATGTGTGTATATTGTTTACATTTGTCTTGATTTAGAACTTCCTGTAGTAAAACAAAGAAAACACAAATTAAGACAAATAAACCAGAAAAATTCACAAGTAGCAAAGGAAAGAAAGTTCAACAGTCTTACTGCAATCATTTTATTGATTTTTTCTGCGCAATATTGGACTCACCTGGACTCCATTACTTTGTGGATTGCCCCTCAATATCTGTCTGCTCGTCAGTTTGATCCTCGAGTTAGCATTAATGTTGTTATGTTTTTCCATGTCTATTTATTTATTAAATGTTCACTCCCTGTACTTGCTTCTCGTCTCCAAGTGTCTGTCCTTACAGATATGGTTGTTATATCAACATTTGCGCATGAAGGCATTTCCACCGCCATTTTTCGCATCAATCATTTTACAGACACAAAAATATCCCACGATGTCAAACAAATGATCTGTCGGCATTTATAAAATTGCACAGAAACGTCCTGTTTCCATCACAGCTGTCTTGATTTGTTTTTATACAGTATGACTTTAATCGCTTACAAACTGTAGATGGAAATGTGGTTATAACATTTACATTTACATTTTAGTCATATAGCAGATGCTCTTATCCAGAGCGACTTACAGTAGTGAATGCATACATTTCATACATTTTTTTTTCTTCTTCGTACTGGTTATTCATAGGAAATATTTATTACATTCTCTGCATTTCATCTATAGCTTTCAGAAACATAAACATTACTATGTGGCTTCACATTTTATAAAAATTGCAATAAAAAGTATTTGATGATGCAGCTGTTATTATAGATGCACACAGCCTTTAATATTTAAAGTGACCTGAGTATCACCGGTCCTACAGCATGACAGAGATGACACACCAACATTTCCACTGTAATTAGTAAAGGGAATCACAAAAGGACATTTAACACAAAAGACACAGTAATCCTCCATTGTCTCTATACAGACTGAACAAACACATGAGAACTTTGTGAAGTTATATAAATGACTTCAAGAAAGTTCATTGAATCATAATGAAGACCATAACCCAGTTATCTAGTACATCCTGCTCTACCTTCACCGAACTTATGTAATTTGTCCTCGAAGACATTCCTTAACTCCAAGAGGACACAATTACAACTAAAAATAAGACAATTCACACAACCCCCACAACAAAGGATGTAGCAATTATACATGAAAGCTTACAATGCAAGGTCAAATAGAGAGACAAAGGTAACCCTGCAGATTGCATTACTTCTAAAGGTTTAAGAAACATACACGTGAGATGTTCTATAAAATATAATCATGAGACTTCAATAAATAATTATTGTTTGATGACATTGGCAGTAATTCCTACTTCAACAATAACATATCATTTGTTTGATAAAATTTAAAGGTAGTCATTCAAAACTGGGATTAAAAATAGAAACTCAAATGAAACAAAAGTCATGTGTAAATGTCTGACTCACGGTGTGTAACTGTCTGACTTGCGGTTTGAGTGGCATTCCATGAGCCTTATTACCGGCATCAATCTAATAGTTGCTGTTATGATGCAGAGGTGGGTGTGGTTGTTTCTATGGATGCAAGCAACCATTACTATTTAAAGAGACTCACCTGAGTAGCACAGGTCATACAGCACGGCAGAGAAGACACACCTGGATCAGCACTACACAGGTCATACAGCACGGCAGAGAAGACACACCTGGATCAGCACTACACAGGTCATACAGCACGGCAGAGAAGACACACCTGGATCAGCACTACACAGGTCATACAGCACGGCAGAGAAGACACACCTGGATCAGCACTACACAGGTCATACAGCACGGCAGAGAAGACACACCTGGATCAGCACTACACAGGTCATACAGCACGGCAGAGAAGACACACCTGGATCAGCACTACACAGGTGAGGTTTTTATACGTTGATTTATAGTATGTGTTGATGTGCAGATGTGTGTAGAACTTCACCATTACTACATGAAGATGGTTAATGGTAGATAAGCAGAGATTCATCTTTAAGCTTTGTCTTTTAATTATATTCCACAAAAAAGCATTTTTGTGCTGGGGCAAGTACTTGCTGAATCTGTCTGAATATTTTGGTTAGCAGGAGGAAAGTCTGATTTGAAACAATTTATTATGAACTCAATATGATATCTTTATGTTTAGAATCCAACCTAGCAACACCAAGAACTATGGCAAAATCTACAGGAAATAGTCTCTCTATCATCACCTGGAACACTTGTGGTGTTAAACCAACAAAACACAGCCCAAATAAGTTGATTGATATAATGAACTTTGGCAAGAAACAGAAAGCTGACATAATCTTCCTTCAAGAAACTCACGTTGGACCTAAAGGTTACAATTACATAAATGAAGTGAGAGGTTGGACCTCTTACTTTACCGTTTACTCTCCGAATAGCAAAGGAGTGGCCATACTGGTGAATAAAAAACTAAAACCACACTATGAGTACATCTGCCATGATGAAGATTACGCTGGTGGCTACATTGTGCTGTTCTGTCACATGTATGGTCAACTCTTCACTCTTGTGAATGTGTACAATCATAAAGAAGACAAGAAGGTACTGAAGAGGCTGTCACAGTATCTTCAGGAGATGATAACAGGCATCTTAGTGATTGGAGGGGATTTCAACACAGTTTTTGACCCTGACTTTGACAGGATCTCTGCATCTGAACATAGACAGCACACAGCCTTGAGGCCTCATCTGGAAGAGTTCATCTCCTCACGGACCCTAGTGGACATCTGGGCAAGACTACAACCAACAGGAGAAGACTTCACTCGCTCTCAGAACACCAGCCACTCCCGGTTAGACATGTTCTTCATGCAACAGGACAAAGCACCATTTGCCCAGAGCTGTGAGATTCACACTGTCCCAGAGATTTCAGATCACAACCCTGTGTCTCTGAAGATCCATGTTCCTGAAATAAGAAGTATGTTAACAGATGTTCATCAAAAGCTGAGAATGTTAGGAGACAGCAAACTAAAAGACAAGTACAAATTAGACAGAAGAGCAGGAAAATTCAGTGGAGCGGAAGTCCTTGTGGCAATGAAATCCTTGACCGACTCAACATCAAATGGATTAAGGGGAGAGAATCTCATGAAATCAGAGATATTGAAACATTATTACAATGGAATACTGAGGAAGAAGAAAATACATGAGGGACTCCATATGTCACTTAAGCGAAAGTACAAAATATTTGCCACAATACTTGCCAACCGTCTACAGATGTAGCTATCACCCTCATTCAGAAGAAGGATTAAAATACCACCACAGAGCTTGCCATACAAAGTTACCTTGGCCAAGCAACCATCTATTAAGTGGGAATTCTTAAGAAAAGCACTGGCTTCCATTGACAAAATTCAGTCTCCTCCTAGAGACTTCACAATCCTAAAGCAGGTGCTTCCTGAGGACTTGGGCATCTTGTGGAAGTTACTCCCAATGGTTTACGGTTCCTGGGGTCACAAAAAAACACTAAACCATCAATGCCCCCTCACCCCAGCACTGCTCCATCTGTGTCTGAAGTACATGGAGCACCGAATCCAGAAGACAGGCACAGTCCTTAGTGTTAGCCGTCAAAGACGGAGTCTTTTGATACACATGGAACAAGAGAAACTGCCTTCTGTGGTCAAACTGCTCTCTGAAATCAGGAAGGAGTCTGACCTGAGTTTGAAGGTGGTATGAACATTGGAAGATAAACATTTAAATGAAATGTTATGAAAAAAGCTTTGTCCATTAAATGAGGATACTGCCTTCAGCTTCACCATGAGACTGACTACACCATGAAGTGCTGAACCAGTGCCCTCCATACTAACTGCTATGGTCCATAAGAGCCACCAGGGGAAGATAAGTGAAGGTCAAACCCAGAACCAGTCCTAAAGAGCATGTATTATAGTCAAACCCAGAACCAGACCTAAAGATCATGTATTATAGTCAAACCCAGAGCCAGACCTAAATGTCATGTATTATAGTCAAACCCAGAGCCAGCCCTAAATGTCATGTATTACAGTCAAACCCAGAACCAGACCTAAAGAGCATGTATTACAGTCAAACCCAGAACCGGACCTAAAGAGCATGTATTACAGTCAAACCCAGAACCAGTCCTAAAGAGCATGTATTATAGTCAAACCCAGAACCAGACCTAAAGAGCATGTATTATAGTCAAACCGAGAACCAGACCTAAAGATAATGTATTATAGTCAAACCCAGAACCAGTCCTAAAGAGCATGTATTATAGTCAAACCCAGAACCAGACCTAAAGAGCATGTATTATAGTCAAACCCAGAACCAGTCCTAAAGAGCATGTATTATAGTCAAACCCAGAACCAGACCTAAAGATCATGTATTAGTCAAACCCAGAACCAGACCTAAAGAGCATGTATTATAGTCAAACCCAGAACCAGACCTAAAGATCATGTATTAGTCAAACCCAGAACCAGACCTAAAGAGCATGTATTAGTCAAACCCAGAACCAGTCCTGAAGATCATGCATTATCTGTGACAAACATCAGTGGCCTGAGGGAACACACTAAATGTATTGGGTGTTATAAAATGTAATGTCATGTAATATTTGTAATTATAAACTGGGTGGTTCAAGCCCTGAATGCTGATTGGCTGACAGCCATGGTATATCAGACCATATACCACAGGTACAACAAAATATGTATTTTTACTGCTCTAATTACATTGGTAACCAGTTTATAATAGCAATAAGGCACCTCGGGGGTTTGTGGTATATGGCCAATATACCACGGCGTTGCGTCGTGCCTAATAACAGCCCTTAGCTGTGGTATATTGGCCATATAGCACACCTCCTTGTGCCTTATTGCTTAATTGTATATAACTGCATTAATGTTGCTGGACCCCAGGAAGAGTAGCTGCTGCCTTGGAAGGAACTAATGGGGATCCATAATAAATACAAATCAGATGAGAATATAAACCATGAAATAAGAGAATTAGCCATCATATCCAGGGATATTGGATATCTGGGGCTATAATTTAAAACATACATAAATGTATTTTCAAACATATAGGCCAAAGATAAGCAAAAACTGTTTCTCCAATAGAAATCCCTGATCCTGCTTGTAAGCGATGTCATGGCGACATTAGCAAGCTAAGCTCAGGTACAGAAACACGTCATCAGGTCTAATGGTCGTGGCATGCCCAACTGCGCAAACATATAGATTATTTAGATGGAAGTGGATCTTAAACAAATGCTGATATTACTGTATTCATTGTTGCATATCGGTCTTGATAGGAATATTTAGATGCACTATTGTAAAGTGGTTGTTCCACTGGATATTATAGGTGAATGCACCAATTTGTAAGTCGCTCTGGATAAGAGCGTCTGCTAAATGACTAAAATGTAAAAAAAAAATGTAAAAAATGAATATAAATAACTACTGTACATATTATACTGTATAGATGTATGAGCTATGATGTATGAAGGAGTACTCCCAGGAGTATGCAATGTCTTGGTCTTATAAGGGTTCTGCCGACTGTACATCAAATATAAACGCAGATCAATATTACATTGGTTTTCTCAGGTTACAACGGAATTTCAAACCACGAGGTCATCTGGAGCCTCAGAGGGCTCATAACGAACATACTCCTGTGTATTGAACATATGTTTGTATTCCAGAAATAAAAAGGGGTGTATTTGTTTGTATGTGTATGTGTGTGTGTATACTGTCTAAATTCATCTTGATTATAGAACTTCCTGTAGTAAAACAAAGAAACAAGAAGGAAGACAAATAAACCGCAAAAAACCACAAATAGCAAAGTTAAGAAAATTCAACAGTCTTATTGCAATCATCTTTATTTTGTCGTCTCACCTTGTATAAAAGGGCTCAGTTTGCAGTTCGCTCTTCATAGAAGATGCTACATACTTCACTAAAATGTGAAAACAAAACAACTAAATATTTTTTTCCTATGAACCGATTGTAATACACTAAAATCTGGGAGCACCAGCTTTATCCAACAAGGTTCGACATCAGTGTTCACACCCCTGGAATAATCATTATATTCCTGACCAGAACAAAATATTTAACTGTTATTGAAGCATATTGTTATCCAAATGTGTGAGTAAAGTAATACTGCAGACTCCTCTTCATGAGGAAGTGCTTACAGGTATAACTATGAGTCAACATATTGTAAATGCTGTGACAAAAGACAACATTACAATGTGGGAAAAACTGCAGCCCAGAAAAGCCTGTATTTAAGAATGATTAATTATGTTGGATTAAGGTAAGCAACTAATCAGAATTATGAATTTAATTAAATATACACTCGTTTTTGTGGGATTAAATGAATAAGAATAATTTCAGGTAAATCTCTCACCTTTGAAAAGAAAACATGTATATTTGTTAGGTTTGTGATATTTCTAACACACTTCTAGTGTTAATGCAATTTAGTGATATATTACTTTTGTGATTGGAACATGAAATTAAATTGAAGTAATAAATTCAAAAATGTCATATATCTAACCAACAGATACAAGATATGACACAATCAAAAGAAAAATTAATTTAAATTGCTTTGATAATAAAATGGCATTTTTTAATGCTATTTGTTTAATGAAAAGATGATAAAAATGTATGTTTTATTAAAGAAAAATACAGGGTAACCTGAAGTGATTTAGTTATTCTTGATAGCACTATAAACAACAGCAATAGGAGTTCATCTACACCTGTAAACATTTGTATAAAAAAAGTTCAGCCGTGTAAAAATGTAGATTTTTTCAGGATGTTTCAAATAATCAAAATGGATGCCAACATTACAGGACCTCTACAAAACATCAACATTTAACTGAAACACATAAAGCAGAGTCTTTACTGCACTAAAACAACAACCTCTACTCAAACATAAACACCAGCTTTAGGCCTCTCCTCATTGGTGGAGGTCCTCGCCTGGTAAAGTGCTCAGCAGACAGTCTAAATACTGTACCTGCACACCTGGTTGGTCGGGAGCATCTGTCAATCAGCCCATGTGGTTCGGAGCGTGTGAGGTGAAGTGAGGCGGTACCCTCAGTGTGTTTCCCACAATTCCTTTTGATTGCCTTTTAAGACAGAGGTAAACCACCAGCTACAGGTCCAGATAATCCCAGATATGGTCAGATGAAGACCACAGAAATAAAGATCCCAGAGTGCCAGGTGTTACAGTCCAGTTGGACCAGTCTAACCAGTATGATCCCAGTAGAGGGCGTAGCAGAACAGTCACAACATTCCAGTTCATCATTCCCAGGGTTCCACTCACACAGCATATCCTGGTTTAGGCAGTGTCGTCATTAGTTAACTTTTTTAATAAAGTTTGGTCAACGTTTGGTGTTTCTGTGTTTAACAGTTGGTCCCACTTTGGATACAAAAAAAGTGTGGTTTTTCATCTAAAAAACAATGACTTTCAAATCCAATGACGTCAACTCAAAAGCATAGTTCTGTTCAGAAGCAGTCAACTCCGACAGCCAGTCAACTCCAAGTCTGGTCCTCTCCGTAGTAATTTAACAGAACAACGTCTGGACGGTCCACTTTGGCTCAGCTGGCTCATTATGTTCACACACACAGGGAGACAGAGAGAGAGAGAAAGAGAGGGAGAGAGAGACTGGACACAGATGGAGTCTACAGGATGGAGTGGATAAAGGTGTGAAATGAAGAATGAATGCTTTGATGGTAGATTAGTGTCAGTCTGTTTCAGAGGGAGCTTTAGTCAGGAGCGAGGGATGGAAGAGGGGGAACGAGAGGAGAGAGTGGACAGAGAGAGAAAAGAGGAGACCAAGAAGAGAAAGATTAGTGCCACTCCAGAAACGACAGAGGAGATGTGTTGGAGGGTGTGTAGTGTTGAAGTCTGCCCTATTGCAGTCATTTTAGGGTGTGAATTGAAGACTTGGCCTCTCTATGAGGTGTGGATATTAAAGTGGGGACTGAGTGGGTGAGGCAGGCCATCTACAGTGGCCATGGTAGATAGGAGGTCAGCTTGAATAGAGGGATGTTAGATAGAGAGGAAGTTCAAGAGTGGGATGAGGAGGAGGAGGAGAGAAAGAGGAACTGTCCTCATTGAACACACATCACTGTGAAGAGCTGGAGTACCTGAGAGAGAGCCAGAGAATTAGCAGTTTATCAATACCAATGAACATCCTGTGTATGCGTCGCATACCACACACACGCATACCACACACACACGCATACCACACACACACACACGCATACCACACACATGCATACCACACACACGCATACCACACACACACGCATACCACACACACACACGCATACCACACACACACACACACACACACCGAGTGCAGTTGTATCTCACCTTGTTCCTGCTTGTTCTGCTTGGACCCTTCGGTTGCTAAGCGAGGGGAAGAAAGGGGGAGAGCAGGACATAAAAATAAAGTTCATTATTCAAGTAATTTTCAAGTTTCCCAAAAACAACGGCCTTACTTGCATGAAACAAAAAAACAAACAGAAAAATGACTAGGGGAGGGTATTTACCATTACTCACAGCCAAATGCCATGAAAAATGACTACTGACTGCGCAACCCTAAAATATGTCCCCAATGCAAATTTTCTTAAAGGTTGAATGAAAAACAAGCGAAGAAAGTGAGTCAGGAGGAAGATAATGTTGAGCCAAGGAGAGAGATGAGGAATAAGAGAGAGAGAGAGATGAGGAATAACAGAGAGAGATGAGGAATAAGAGAGAGAGAGAGAGAGAGAGAGAGATGAGGGATAAGAGAGAGAGAGAGATGAGGAATAAGCGAGAGAGATGAGGAATAACAGAGAGAGAGAGATGAGGAATAAGCGAGAGAGATGAGGAATAAGAGAGAGAGAGAGAGAGATGAGGGATAAGAGAGAGAGAGATGAGGAATAAGAGAGAGAGAGAGATGAGGGATAAGAGAGAGAGAGATGAGGAATAAGAGAGAGAGATGAGGAATAAGAGAGAGAGAGAGAGAGATGAGGGATAAGAGAGAGAGAGATGAGGAATAAGAGAGAGAGAGAGAGAGATGAGGGATAAGAGAGAGATGAGGGATAAGAGAGAGAGAGATGAGGAATAAGAGAGAGAGATTAAGAATAAGAGAGAGAGAGAGAGAGATTAAGAATAAGAGAGAGAGATGAGGAATAAGAGAGAGAGATTAAGAATAAGAGAGAGAGAGATGAGGAATAAGAGAGAGAGATTAAGAATAAGAGAGAGAGAGATGAGGGATAAGAGAGAGAGAGATGAGGAATAAGAGAGAGAGATTAAGAATAAGAGAGAGAGAGATGAGGGATAAGAGAGAGAGAGATGAGGAATAAGAGAGAGAGAGATGAGGAATAAGAGAGAGAGATGAGGAATAAGAGAGAGAGAGATGAGGAATAAGAGAGAGAGATGAGGAATAAGAGAGAGAAAGGGAAAAGGGAAAAAGGCAACGAAATTCAGAATGACAGAGAGAAACAGAAGAGGACAGGAGAGGAAATGAAAGGGTGGAGGTGGAAAAGACCTGGGAGAAAAACAGATGGAGAAAAGCAGGGAGGGAAGGAAAGATTGTAAGAAGGTCAGGCGGAGAGAGGGAGAGAAAGAGAGAGGGAGACGGAGGAGGGAGGGGTGTTTGTGTCTGGGTGTCACTCCCTCAGCAGGGGGGCTGACTAAAAGGAAATAATGGAGGACTGGAGGGAGAGGGAGGAGGAACGAGGGAGTTAGAGTGGGGTGGATGGGTGCTGGAGGGCAAAGCAAGGTGGAGAGGGGCAAAAGAGGGCGAGAGAGGTGGGAGAGAAGGCTACAATACCAGAACGAGCAAAAAGAAGTAGAAAAGTAAGGATGATAGTGAAGGGAGAGGGCAGGGGAAAGGTAGAGGAAGAAAAGGAGCAGAAAATGTGGAGGAGATCGTTGTAATGAAACTGTTATCCAGTTGACCGTTTTCCTACAATGAATTGTGTACCTCAGCAGAACCCTGATGTCTAAGGTATATTTTTCACAAGATGGCTCACTGATCGAATGCTTAGCTTGGAGATCATTTTCTCTGTGTGTGTGTGTTATTAGGGCTTGACTAAGGTATCTATAGGTATTATATTCTGTGATGTCTATAGTCAGGGGTGTACTACAAGTCAAAGCGGGAGGGGCTTAACAAAGCTCTCATATTCTGAAGAAATAACTATGGACGAGTTAACGAAGCATTAAATGACATGCTGTGATCAGGCCTCTCACTGTGTGTGTGTGTGTGTGTGTGAGCACTAACGTTAAACAGAAGAAAATGTGAAAAAGGCATTTTGTGTCCAAAGCATCAAAACTATGAAAGTTACAGAACACATCACTTCTGTCCCTTACTCTGTTTTGTAACATTAGTTAATAATTATAAAATAACAAACAAAAAGTTGCAGGGTTCTATTAATCCAATCTTTCATGTCCAAATTGAGTGGATAAAAACAGCTGAAATAAAGCCAGCACAATAATGTGCAGAGGTTTTATCAGGTAATTCTCCAAATACAATTAACAGAACATACCAAACTATTTACATCAAAGGCAACAAACAAGTGCATACTCAACGACTAAATTAATACATTAAAGAGCATTAACTGATTTTCAAATGTACGCATTGACCTAATGCCTACATCAATAGCTGACTTTTAAATGACTCTGAGTAATTATAACGGTTTTATAATAAACGTAATACTATACCAAACTATACTGCCGTTTCAAGAAGATCACTCGAAGTCTGCATAAACAATTAAATGTTGAATCGTCAATTATAAAATAAATATATATATATAAATATATAAAAATCAGATTTATTGAATTTTCTATGTGGTCTATATTAATGGGCACTTCATTTAATATATCTGGCTTTTAATATTCAATATTTTTGCACAATTTCTGCTTGAAATATCAAAGGGAAACAAAAGGCACTCATCTCGTAGAACGACCTATTCATTATCAGTGAACAAAAAAAATATATTTCGTCTTTCAATTATTTTCCGTATATATATATATATATGTGTAAAATAATTGAAAGACGAAATATACTTTTTTGTTCAATAATTTTTTGTTCAATAATTCAATAATTATTTTACATATATATGTATATGTAAAATAATTGAAAGACAAGTGCAATATGTCTCCTTTTGGACGACCCGACCAAATTCACATAGAAATGCGAGTTACAGATCTGTCATTCTCATTGAAAGCAAGTGTATTAAGAGGTAGATCTGTTCTTATGTTACTTCTTTGAATCTTTAACTTTCTGTTTTGCTGCTTCAAACAGCTGAAAATACTATATTTTTGGTTATGGAAAAGATATTGAATTAGAATTTTAGGAATCAGGAAATAGAGGAGCGATCACCTTTAACAAAGACTAAAGTATCAACATTCAGCATGTTGACGTGTCCCTCTGTGCCTCCTCTGTGAATTCTAGGAAGATTTTAACCCACTTAACCCCAACATTTCTCCATTTTCACCATCATTGTAAGGCCCTAGTTATTTTGTTGCTTTAAAAGTAATTTCTTAAGATTAATATTTCATATTTAAGTGATTCATTTTAAGGTAAAAAATAAAATAAACCTGTCCCTCATTTTAAGGTCAATCCTGTTACGTGAACTGAACTCGTTTTAATAATATTATAATAAAATGTTGGTGAAACTATTCCTTTTTAAATAGAGATATTGAACATCTAATAGTCAAGTCATAGCGTAAAAGCAGGTGAGCTGGTTCTACTCCTCCGGCCATTTTCTGGTGTTTTGTGGTGGAAAACTGAGCAGGTCGAGCTTAACACATCAACCCTGTTACCCATAGATACACAGACAAGAAACCTTTTCACAATTACATTCTTTTGTCAAGCTTACATTCAATTGCCCTTCCCTGTGGTACAGAACAAGCTTGCATTGCCCATGTCACAAGGGGATTTATGGCTGATTTCAGATGAATTGGTCAGCCCGGACACTTTATTTGGAACTTAATAGGCACTTAGTCATTTTTTTATTTAACCTCTTGAGATATTAAGTTTAACATATGTTCTTTATGACAGAATGTTAAAATTAAGGGAAATAAAAAGCTTTTTTAACTACTTAAAATGCATCTAAATGGTGGAAAAACCAAAGTTATTATCGGTGTATTGCTGTTGTATATGATTAGGTGAATTTGTGTGAATGACTACATGCATGCTGTAGATAACTGTGCTGTATTGGTCACGGCCAGCTCTACCCCAAAATGGCTGCCACGGTCGCGTGCGTCTCAGGAAAGCACTGCACTGCAGAGAGACCCACTGTGTGAGTGGATGTGAGCATGCATGTGTGTCTCCAGACAGAGAACTGCAGAGACACCATTCCGTGACTCCACCTCTCCTTCCCCACGCCGCCATTTTATAAACACAGTGACTAGAGGTAGGGAGCAATCTTCCTGGGCGGAAAACATTTCAAACCTGTTCGCCGAAAAAGAGAGAAAAATCTAATCACGGTAGGAAGTTGGTCAAAGTTAGTCCTTCAGTGTCGTGCTGGAAGTCGGAGAGAGAGGTAGACGAGCGGTGTGTGTGTGTGAGTGTGTGTTCGGAAGGGTGGGCTGGGGGCACAAAGGTATTCAGAATAGAAAAAGAAAAAAAAGTTGAAAAAAAGCGCAAAAGAAGTGAAAAAGCAGAGAGGGGACTGCAACCTGAAATGACCACGATGGACTGTTCACAGCAGGGGAGAGAGGGAGGGAGAGAAAGAGGAGAGTAGGAGAAAGAAAGGGGAAATCAATTAGAGAGAGTAGAAGGTCTATAATGGCTTCACACAGCGGGAAAGAGAGAAGGAAAGAGAATGAGAGAGGAGTGGTGGGGAACAACAGCAGACTTCATGTTTGGAGAAGTTGTCGTCATTGAAAGGTAAGTAGAGGAAGATAGCGGAAGATTGAGGGGGGAAAGGAGGAAAGAAAGCCGGAGCAGCAGGGGGAGCTGTTTCAGCGTGACACCACTCTGCTGATGCGTATTTCGAAAGTTGTGTCTGATGCAACACTGTTCTAGCACAGCAGAATTGGGAAGGGGGCTTTTTGCCGTGACACCACTCTACTGGAGTGGCAGGGGACACTTTTCACCAGGACACTTCAGTAGTGTCAAATTTACAGTAGAGTCAAACTTAGACTTTCTGTTAATTTACAATGTCAGTCAGCAGTCTGCAGAACCAAGATATCCAAAGAGAACTGAATTCAATAAATAGACACCAACAGGGAGAGAGGAACATAGATAAAGTGACTAATTACTCCCAGCACAGACCTTAGGAGCTTCCTGTGTCACGTGCAACTGTGTCCTACCTGCCGTGCTCTCTTTACGGCTGTTTTAGTTCATTTCAGTTGGCCTGTGACACACGCACACAGGAGAGTGCTGGTTAATTTGAGTGGATAAACACACACACAGTGACACAGGAGAGAAGAGGATGCCACCACAGAGTCCTGGGTGACCTTGGTACAATGACAGTGTACCTGATGGACCCTCTGTCACCGCTCTGTCCTTCAGGTCCCCGTGTGTGTGTGCGCGCGTAAACTTGTGTGTTTGTGCGTGCTCGTTCCCAACTATAGTGAATCGCCACCTGAAAAGTACATTCAGAGCACGGTTTGTTGTTTGAAAAAGACAGGATAGTGAGACAGTTGTAGAGAGAGAGAGACAGTTGTAGAGAGCGAGAGAGTTGTACAGAGAGCGAGAGAGTTGTACAGAGAGCGAGAGAGTTGTACAGAGAGCGAGAGAGTTGTACAGAGAGCGAGAGAGTTGTACAGAGCGAGAGAGTTGTAGAGAGCGAGAGAGTTGTAGAGAAAGAGAGCGAGACAGTTGTAGAGAGCGAGACAGTCGTAGAGCGAGAGACAGTCGTAGAGCGAGAGACAGTCGTAGAGCGAGAGACAGTCGTAGAGCGAGAGACAGTCGTAGAGCGAGAGACAGTCGTAGAGAAAGAGAGCGAGACAGTCGTAGAGAAAGAGAGCGAGACAGTCGTAGAGAAAGAGAGCGAGACAGTCGTAGAGAAAGAGAAAGCCGTAGAGAAAGAGACAGCCGTAGAGAAAGAGAAAGCCGTAGAGAAAGAGAAAGCCGTAGAGAAAGAGAAAGCCGTAGAGAAAGAGACAGCCGTAGAGAAAGAGATAGTCGTAGAGAAAGAGACAGCCGTAGAGAAAGAGATAGCCGTAGAGAAAGAGATAGTCATAGAGAGAGAGTTGAAAGCATCCAGAGCAGCCAGAAAGAGGCTGTGGCTAAAGGACGGGAACGGCCATCGCTGGGTCCTCACACACACACTGTATGTGCCACACTACCATGCTGGCTGTCAGATAAAAGGGAACCTCTACAGGAAGGAACCAGAGAGAGAGTGAGGCGTTGCCGCAGGGAGCACAACAACAGCTGCACTAAACAACCACTAATGGACAGACAAACAAAGAGACAGACAGAGAGAGGCAGACAGAAACAGAGAGAGAGACACTAAGGGGCAGGCAGGCAGGCGCAGACAGACAGGCAGGCAGGCGCAGACAGACAGACAGGCAGGCAGGCAGGCGCAGACAGACAGACAGACAGACAGACAGACAGACAGACAGACAGACAGACAGACAGACAGACAGACAGACAGACAGACAGACAGACAGACAGACAGACAGACAGACAGACAGACAGACAGACAGACAGACAGACAGACAGACAGACAGACAGACAGACAGACAGACAGACAGACAGACAGACAGACAGACAGACAGACAGACAGACAGAGACAGAAACTTTTTCATCTCTCATCCATCTCAGTCTCATCCTGCTCTCTCCTCGTGTATCCTCATCCCCACACATTTACAGAACATGACAGAGAGAGAGAGGGAGAACAAAATAAAAGAGGGAGAGTTGGTAAATAAGTGGCCAGAGAGGAGATGGAGAGATACAGAGGAGAGATAGAAAAGACAAAGAAAATGTTGGAGGGATGGAGGGAGCAGAGTCAGATAGGTGGAGGGTGAAGGAGGGAGAGAGGGTGGGAAACAAGGGGATGGAAGGAGAGAGAGACATGGTAGTGGATGAAGCCTAGATTAGTTTTGCTCCAGTAGCGACAGATCATAAAAAGGAGGGAGGGGGAACGAGGAGAAGAGACAGAGAGAGGGGGAGATTAGTGCCACTTCAGGAACGACAGAAGACTAAAAAGAGAGGGAGGAAGAAGACAGAAGAGGGCTCTTGAAATGTAGTCCGGATTAGTTTCACTAGGAGAACAGGATGAGAGAACAGAGAGGAAGAGAGACAGAATGAAAGAGAGGAAAAAAGAGCGAGAGGAACAGAGACTGAAAAACAGCAGCAATGGAAGGAAACAGTCAGAAGGTCAACACCCCACAGAAACACTACCCAGAGTGTTGTTCATGAACAACCACGGGATCATTAGAACTTAACACATCAAACGTTCATTCTAGTTATTTTGACAGATGAAATGATCCCCTCTCTCTCTTTGGAATAGACTAAGCGTTTAAGAAGAGACACTATATAGAGCATTATACATCTCCTGGTTCTGCGCTGATGATAAACACTATGAAGAGAAGACACACCCAGGCACGCCCCACACACACACCTAACTACTGATATCCCTGCCTGTAGCATGGAGACCAGGCTGGGACATTTATTTAGCCCTCCTGCCCAGTCCACTGGGATGTGATGGGAATTGGGACAGACGTCTCTTCACACACACACACACACACACACACACACACACACACACACACACACACACACACACACACACACACACACACACACACACACACACACACACACACACACACACGTCACTTCGACTGTAGAGTGTAGAGGCATTCCCACAGTGACTGGGCAACATTCCCGACCGGAATAGGAACAGGCAGCTCAGTGGACCGGAAGACTAACATTACTGTAGGAAGGACCTGGGTTAGAACAACTCTGGGAATTCACACCAGACACGGAGATAGAGTAAAGAAAAGAGAGATAGAGAATGAGTAAGTGTGTGTGTGAGAGGAAAGAGAGAAAGAGCAAGAGAGCTTGCTGTTGAACTGATAACAAATGTATACTAAAAGGTCTGTGTTCTTTTGACGCCACACACACACACACACACACACACACACACACACACACACACACACACACACACACACACACACACACACACACACACACACACACACGATGATGCTAGAGCAGCCGTCGTCACCAACCTTTGAGTCAAGATCACTCGGAGTCAAAATGCATGCCGATATCTACCACTCTGTTGATTAACATGACTTAAAATATAAGCCTATGAAACATTAACCAATTAAAAACAGTACTGTAGCAATGAGGTTTGTGTAGTAAGCTACAGGCCCAATACATTATCACCACATACTGGCTTTGCTTGAATTTACCTGCCAATGCATTGTTGTTCAGGACATTTAAAAAATAAATGATATCAAAACATTTGAGGCAGGCTATATGATCACACCGGTAATAGAGCCATTGTTATATTACTTGTATGCTCACTCAGCTGTGCCTCACATTTAAATAATTTGCTTTTTATTTTACTGGGCTGATGGTGCCTGCATCTGATGGTCAGTCTCAGCAGAGAGAGAGAGCAGCAGACTGATGGTCAGTCTCAGCAGAGAGAGAGAGCAGCAGACTGATGGTCAGTCTCAGCAGAGGGAGAGAGCAGCAGACTGATGGTCAGTCTCAGCAGAGGGAGAGAGCAGCAGACTGATGGTCAGTCTCAGCAGAGGGAGAGAGAGCAGCAGACTGAGGGTCAGTCTCAGCAGAGGGAGAGAGCAGCAGACTGAGGGTCAGTCTCAGCAGAGGGAGAGAGCAGCAGACTGATGGTCAGTCTCAGCAGAGAGAGAGAGCAGCAGACTGATGGTCAGTCTCAGCAGAGAGAGAGAGCAGCAGACTGATGGTCAGTCTCAGCAGAGAGAGAGAGCAGCAGACTGAGGGTCAGTCTCAGCAGAGGGAGAGAGCAGCAGACTGAGGGTCAGTCTTAGCAGAGGGAGAGAGCAGCAGACTGATGGTCAGTCTCAGCAGAGGGAGAGAGCAGCAGACTGAGGGTCAGTCTCAGCAGAGAGAGAGAGCAGCAGACTGAGGGTCAGTCTCAGCAGAGGGAGAGAGCAGCAGACTGAGGGTCAGTCTTAGCAGAGGGAGAGAGCAGCAGACTGAGGGTCAGTCTTAGCAGAGGGAGAGAGCAGCAGACTGATGGTCAGTCTTAGCAGAGGGAGAGAGCAGCAGACTGAGGGTCCACCTCTCAACATCCTTCCGCTCTCCCTTTCCTCCACTGACACTGACCAAAAAGTGACACCTTCTTCCAGCTGTTGGCGAAACTCAAGTTGCACCGCATTATTTCTGCCTCATGCACTAATTCATGTTGTTACTCCTATGACCAGAGAAAGTGAAATATTCCTTGATATTAAAAAAGACCCAAGCCGCTAATAATTACAACAATGCAAGCCTATACTGTAGATAGACTTTCCTAGTCATTCATCACTGCTGCACTGCTTGTTGTAGCGCTGAGTGGAGAAGCGTATTTTATGGCTAATAAAAGTGTGGAATACAAAGTGTGGAAAACAAAGTGTTGAATACAAGGTGTTGACAGTGCTGAGTAAGAACTTAAACATGAACTCAGTCATAAAAACAGCAGCTCTTTGCTGTATTAGTTGACAGTCTCTCTCTAGTCATGGTTTTAAACGTTTTGAAATCTCACAGTATTAATTTTATCGTAGCTTTCTTTATGCTGCTACGTTACTGCAGACACGGTCATCTGAGCCATCTGATTGGCCAGCGGTGGCATAGTTCACTTGATTTCCTATCCAGGCCCACCGGGAAGGCAGTGCTTGTACCTTCAGACAAATTAAATGGCAACAGTTTCCCTACCCGGCCGGCGCGCAGGGCAACAAGGATTTATCGTTGGGTTTTTTACAGAAATGTTTGGCGATCGACTAGAAATAACTTGGAGATGGACAAGTCGATCGATCAGTTGGTGACCACTGCGCTAGAGCTTCCGGAAGTTGCTCAGGTCCTCTGACTAACCTCTCCAGAAAATGAAAAGAGAGGGAAAGGGGTGGGTCAGAATACTGCTGTGATAAATGGTAGAGATACTCCGAATGATCGGCTATGAAAAGCCAACTGACATTTACTCCTGAGGTGCTGACCTGTTGCACCCTCTACAACCACTGTGATTATTATTATTTGACCCTGCTGGTCATCTATGAACATTTGAACATTTTGGCGATGTTCTGTTATAATCTCCACCCAGCACAGCCAGAAGAGGACTGGCCACCCCTCAGCCTGGTTCCTCACTAGGTTTCTTCCTAGGTTTTGGCCTTTCTAGGGAGTTTTTCCTAGCCACCGCTCTTCTACACCTGCATTGCTTGCTGTTTGGGGTTTTAGGCTGGGATTCTGTACAGCAGTTTGCGACATCAGCTGATGTAAGAAGGGCTTTATAAATACATTTGATTGAATACTGCTGTGATCAAAAAGGGGAGGGGTCAGAATACTGCTGTGATCAAAAAGGGGAGGGGTCAGAACACTGCTGTGATGGAAAAGGGGAGGGGTCAGAATACTGCTGTGATGGAAAAGGGGAGGGGTCAGAATACTGCTGTGATGGAAAAGGGGAGGGGTCAGAATACTGCTGTGATGAAAAGGGGAGGGGTCAGTATTAGAGGTCGACCGATTAATCGGAATGGCTGAATAATTAGGGTCGATTTCAAGTTTTCATAACAATCGGATACCGGTATTTTTGGATGCCAATTGAAAAAAAATTTTTTTAGACCTTTATTTAACTTGGCAAATCAGTTAAGAACACATTCTTATTTTCAATGATGGCCTAGGAACGGTGGGTTAACTGCCTTGTTCAGGGGCAGAACGACAGATTTTTACCTTGTCAGCTCGGGGATTCAATCTTGCAACCTTACGGTTAACTAGTCCAACGCTCTAACCACCTGCTTTACATTGCACTCCACGAGGTTACGCGAATGCAGTAAGAAGCTAAGGTAAGTTTAATGCTAGCTAGCAACTTATCTTATAAAAAACAAATCAATCAATCAATCAATCATAATCACTAGTTAACTACAAATGGTTGATGATATTACTAGTTTATCTAGCCTGTCCTGCGTTGCATATAATCGCTTAGGTACACGTTGCTCCAACCATAAACATCAATGCCTTTCTTAAAATCAATACACAAGTAAATATTTTTAAACCTGCATATTTAGTTAATATTGCCTGCTAACATGAATTTATTTTAACTAGGGAAAATGTGTCACTTCTCTTGCAAACAGAGTCAGGGTATATGCAGCAGTTTGGGCCGCCTGGCTCGTTGCGAACTGTGAAGACTATTTCTTCCTAACAAAGACAGCCGACTTCGCCAAACGGGGATGATTTAACAAAAGCGCATTTGCGAAAAAAGCACAATCGTTGCACGACTGTACCTAACCATAAACATCAATGCCTTTCTTAAAATCAATACACAGAAGTATATATTTTTAAACCTGCATATTTAGCTAAAAGAAATCCAGGTTAGCAGGCAATATTAACCAGGTGAAATTGTGTCATTTTGCGTTCATTGCACGCAGTCAGCGTATATGCAACAGTTTGGGCCGCCTGGCTCGTTGCGAACTAATTTGCCAGAATTGTACGTAATTATGACATAACACTGAAGGTTGTGCAATGTAACAGGAATAACGTTTTGTTTCAAGAAGATAGTTTCCGGATTTGACCATATTAATGACCTAAGGCTCGTCTTTCTGTGTGTTATGTTATAATTAAGTCTATGATTTGATAGAGCAGTCTGACTGAGCGATGGTGGGCACCAGCAGGCTCATAAGCATTCATTCAAAATAGCACTTTTGTGCGTTTTGCCAGCAGCCCTTCGCAATGCTTCGCGCTGTTTATGACTTCAAGCCTGTCAACTCCCGAGATTAGGCTGGTGTAACCAATATGAAATGGCTAGCTAGTTAGCCGGGTGCGCGCTAATAGCGTTTCAAACGTCACTCGCTCTGAGACTTGGAGTAGTTTTTTCCCTTGCTCTACATGGGTAACGCTGCTTCGAGGGTGGCTGTTGTCGATGTGTTCCTGGTTCGAGCCCAGGTAGGAGCAAGGAGAGGGACGGAAGCTATATTGCTACACTGGAAATACTAAAGTGCCTATAAGAACATCCAATAGTCAAAGGTATATGAAATACAAATCGTATAGAGAGAAATAGTCCTATAATAACTACTACCTAAAACATCTTACCTGGGAATATTGAAGACTCATGTTAAATGGCACATATTGCACTTTTACTTTCTTCTCCAACACTTTGTTTTTGCATTATTTAAACCAAATTGAACATGTTTCATTATTTATTTGAGGCTAAATTGATTTTATTGATGTATTATATTAAGTTAAAATAAGTGTTCATTCAGTATTGTTGTAATTGTCATTATTACAAATAAATACAAATCGGCCAATTAATCGGTAGCGACCTTTTTTGGGTCCTCCAATAATCGGTATCGGCGTTGAAAAATCATAATCGGTCAACCTCTAGTTAGAATACTGCTGTGATGAAAAGGGGAGGGGTCAGAATACTGCTGTGATAAAAGGGGAGGTCAACCTCTAGTTAGAATACTGCAGTGATAAAAGGGGAGGTCAACCTCTAGTTAGAATACTGCAGTGATAAAAGGGGAGGTCAACCTCTAGTTAGAATACTGCAGTGATAAAAGGGGAGGTCAACCTCTAGTTAGAATACTGCAGTGATAAAAGGGGAGGTCAACAGCAGTGATGAAGTTAGGAACTGAGGAAGAGGGACAATTACAGAGCTATACAGAGAATCAAATGAAATGTTATTGGACTAACAGTGAAATGCTTACTTACAGTGCCTTTTCCCATAATCCACAGTTAAAAATAACATACAAATAATGAGGAATAAACAAGGAATAAAAACAGGAAGTGAATAACCAATAAAAATAAAGAGTAAAATAACATGTCTATATACAGTACAGGGAGTACCAGTACTGAGTCAATGTGCAGGTGTACGAGGTAACTGAGGTAGCCATGTACTGAACATACCGGTAGGGGTAAACTGACTAGGCAGAGAGAGAGAGAAGAATGGTGGAGCGAGAAAGGGAGAAGGAGAATGATGAAAGAAAAGGATATGAAAAAAGGATGCCCTCCATCACAAACATTTTGATTTGAGCTAGAGGAAGAGGAAGAGATGAGGTGGAGGAGAACATCAAAGGTGAGATGAAGAGCAGGAACATCCCCAGCTACCTCTGGTAGACCGAGAGAAGAGCTCTACATACTTGTTTCACACAGAAGAGCCTATGAGTGAGTGAGTGAGTGAGTGAGTGAGTGAGTGAGTGAGTGAGTGAGTGAGTGAGTGAGTGAGTGAGTGAGTGAGTGAGTGAGTGAGTGTGATTAAAAGGAAGAGTTTACTCACTGGGCTCACAGCACACTGTGACTCGCAGCTTCATGCAGGGCAGCTGGGAGCTTTCCCCTGTAGGCAATGCTGGAGAGAGACAGAGAGAGAGACAGAGAGAGAGACAGAGAGACAGACAGAGAGACAGAGAGACAGAGAGACAGAGAGACAGAGAGAGAGAGAGAGAGAGAGAGAGAGAGAGAGAGAGAGAGAGAGAGATTGCCTTGTTACAGTAAAGGTATGTGTGAAGTGTTGGGAGTTGGAGATTTTCAACCCTTCATGTATGTGACAATAATATAGAACGTGTCACCATATGAAGTCACCCTTCACCAACCAGCAGAACTCAGCTGGACGGCACTCAGTATGAAAGAAACCACAGAAAAGCTTTTCCATTTGGAAACTTCAGCAGACAGCAACCACTGCAGGGGTCAAAGGGGACTGACACAATGGATTGTGGGAGTCAAGGTGTTTCCTGTTTGGCAGCTGCTGTCAGAGTTAAGTGACAGAAACACGGTCACTATCTGGATGTCTGGAGCTCAGTTGGTAGAGCATGACGCTTGCAGGACAGTGGGTTTGATTCCCGGGACCACCCCTATGTAAAATGGATACACGCATGACTAAGTCACTTCAGATAACAGTCTTCTAAATGGCATATATTATATTAAGGAGGATGAAAGTTCAAACAGCCACCTCTAATCTTAACCCCCAACGTAACCGAACAAAAGCCTGTCAGTTCTGAGAATGCTGTTCCTTCTAGCAATGCCATCTAGTCACTATAGATCACTGGGCTGATTGACGCGGATGCTATGTGAGCTGTCAGTGTGGATCACTATAAGAGACAGACTGAAACAGCTAATACTATTAGCGGCTCTAATACGATTGTCGTGTCCCCAGTCTAAAACCATTATACTGTCCCCAGTCTAAAACCATTATACTGTCCCTATGGCCTGGCCCTTTCACCCAGCCAGACGTTTGGACAAACTTCAAGCGTTATCTTTGATGTGGACAATACACACACAGACAGCCAGGCCCATTGTTGTGTTCTCTAGCCCTGCACAGCCACAATGGCCCAGTGCGGTGTGTGTGTGTGTGTGTGTGTGTGTGTGTGTGCGCTCGCTCATGCCCTGACAATGCTCCATTGTCCCGCAGACCGCAATAGTAATTTATGTAAAGATTCTTTCCCTCCGTCTCTCATTCATTATTTTCCTCGCCCTTTTCCCTCGCTTTTGTTGCCCCCCCTTTCTTTCTCCCTGTGGATTCCACTCATCCCCCCTCTCTCTCCCTCCCTTCCTGTACTGTCAGGCTCTCCCCTCTTTCATTCCACGCTTCTCTTCCTCCGGCTGCTTTAAAAGCCTTTCTTTTTCCTCGGTTTTTCTTGTTCCCCCCCCCCCCCTTTGGTTGGACAGTGACCAGAAGCTGTAAAAACAGTAAGAAACTGATTTTACGCCCACAAACCTCCCCCTGTCAAGTAATTATCTTTTTGTTTTCTCATGATTTGGTTGGGTCTAATTGTGTTCCTGTCCTGGGGCTCTGTGGGGTCTGTTTGTGTTTGTGAACAGAGTCCCAGGACCAGCTTGCTTAGGGGACTCTTCTCCAGGTTCATCTCTCTGTAGGTGATGGCTTTGTTAACGAAGGTTAGGGAATCGCTTCCTTTTAGGTGGTTGTAGAATTTAACGGTTCTTTCCTGGACTTTGATAATTAGAGGGTATCGGCCTAATTCTGCTCTGCATACATTATTTGGAGTTTTACGGACGATTGCATGCTGAATTCTGCATGCAGAGTCTCAATTTGGTGTTTGTCCCATTTTGTGAATTCTTGGTTGGTGAGCGGACCCCAGACCTCACAACCATAAAGGGCAATGGGTTCTATAACTGATTTAAGTATTTTTAGCCAGATCCTAATTAGTATGTCGAATCTGATGTTCCTTTTGATGGCGTAGAAGGTGCTTCTTGCCTTGTCTCTCAGATCGTTCACAGCTTTGTGGAAGTTACCTGTGGTGCTGATGTTTAGGCCGAGGTATGTATAGTTTTTTGTGTGCTCCAGGGCAACAGTGTCTAGATGGAATTTGTATTTGTGGTCCTGGCTACTGGACCTTTTTAGGAACACCATTATTTTTGTCTTACTGAGATTTAATGTCAGGGCCCAGGTCTGGCAGAATATGTGCAGAGGATCTAGGTGCTGCTGTAGGCCCTACTTGGTTGGTGACAGAAGCACCAGATCATCAGCAAACAGTAGACATCGCTCCCTCCCCTCTACCTTCTCTGCCTCCCTTGCTCCCCCCCTCCCTCCTCCAATGGTTGGAGATAAATGAGAGAGGAAGACAGAAATAGGAAGTAGTGGGAAAAGAGGAAACCCAAGTTATCACACAGATTTACTTATACACCACACACACACACACACACACACACACACACACACACACACACATCTACTCACAGCTGTAGTAGTAGTGGTGTCCGGGGAGGAACTCGAAGCCCAGAGAAAAGGGGGTGAAGCGCTGGATCTTCTCTGAGAAGCGGACAGGGCCGAAGGGGGCATGGGGGCTGTTACACTCCCACCTCTTGATGGCCCCCTGAGTCTCCACACAGCCCCTGAACCCCCCCTCAGCCACCAGGTACAGGGCCAGGCTGTCTGGTGGGGCCTGGGGGTAGGCATCCTCACTGGGGGGAGACGGGTGAGGGTAGTGGGGGCAGTAGATATCCAGGTAGTCATTCAGATTCACCTGGATGGACAGATCCCCTCCCGTCAACCTGACACAGAAGGAGAGAGAGACAGAAGGAGAGGGAGAGACAGAAGGAGAGACAGAGGCAGAAGGAGAGACAGAGAGAAGGAGAGTGAGACAGAAGGAGAGGGAGAGACAGAAGGAGAGGGAGAGACAGAAGGAGAGACAGAGACAGAAGGAGAGAGAGACAGAAGGAGAGAGAGACAGAAGGAGAGACAGAGAGAAGGAGAGAGAGACAGAAGGAGAGACAGAGAGGAGAGGGAGAGAGAAGGAGAGACAGAGACAGAAGGAGAGACAGAGACAGAAGGAGAGAGAGACAGAAGGAGAGACAGAGAGAAGGAGAGACAGAGACAGAAGGAGAGAGAGACAGAAGGAGAGACAGAGAGAAGGAGAGAGAGACAGAAGGAGAGACAGAGAGGAGAGGGAGAGAAGGATAAAGAGGAAAAGAGATTAAGGATCAACATTCCACAATAACGATCTAACACAGTAAAATACAATGCTGTTAGTCTGAGAGAAAGAGAGACGGATGGAGAGAAGAGCTGGATGGTTGATAGATAGTCTAAATAACTGTGGGCCTGGAGGAGAGATGGAGAGACAAGAAAGATGGATAGATCATCAATATTCCACATAACGATTACAAGGAGATAAAGCAACATAATGCTGAGCCACCTTTATTACTTGTTTCGATGTCTGATACTTTGTAATGACATAGCTGGGAGCAGTGCCAGAAAAAACTACCCACAGAGAGAACGAGAGCGAGAGAGAACGAGAGAGGCCCAACAATGCTAATTAAGGAGAAGAAGGGAGTCGGAAGAGTACAATGTGGACTTGACTCTGACACACACTAGGGCCTCCAGTCAAGGCTGGCTGGTTCTGGGCATAACAACATGGGGCCAGACATGAGCAGTACGGTGTCGAAGGGCCTTAGTGAATTGAGGAGACGCAGCCTAATCTAACAGACCTCCACTAGTGGAGAGAGAAGCAGCCTATCTAACAGTCCTCCACCAGTGGAGAGAGAAGCAGCCTATCTAACAGTCCTCCACCAGTGGAGAGAGAAGCAGCCTATCTAACAGTCCTCCACCAGTGGAGAGAGAAGCAGCCTATCTAACAGTCCTCCACCAGTGGAGAGAGAAGCAGCCAATCTAACAGTCCTCCACCAGTGGAGAGAGAAGCAGCCTATCTAACAGTCCTCCACCAGTGGAGAGAGAAGCAGCCTATCTAACAGTCCTCCACCAGTGGAGAGAGAAGCAGCCTATCTAACAGTCCTCCACCAGTGGAGAGAGAAGCAGCCTATCTAACAGTCCTCCACCAGTGGAGAGAGAAGCAGCCTATCTAACAGTCCTCCACCAGTGGAGAGAGAAGCAGCCTATCTAACAGTCCTCCACCAGTGGAGAGAGAAGCAGCCAATCTAACAGTCCTCCACCAGTGGAGAGAGAAGCAGCCTATCTAACAGACCTCCACCAGTGGAGAGAGAAGCAGCCTATCTAACAGTCCTCCACCAGTGGAGAGAGAAGCAGCCTATAGTGGTGTTTGTCAGACCATGAGACATCCCGAAATTCTGTCTTCTCACAAAAACGTGTAGCGTCTGAACGGTTTGCTCTACAAACTATTCCACTCTATGGAAAGGAAAGGCTCTCTCAAAGACTATGGTGTTCTACGTTTTGCGCTACGACCCCCACAAGTATCAAGGGATTGGCAGGACAAAGTTTGGGGAACCCTGGGCTATAGTAGTAAATGCCAAATACAATATGTTTTTTTTTTTTTATTGGGGGGGGGGGGGGGATACCTAAAGGGACAAAGAGACAGAGCGAGAGAGAGGTAGATATGTAGAGCAGTGATAGTCAATGTGAGAATGGGAGCGAGGGATGAAGTGTGTGATGAAACAAAAAAACGCGAGAAGAAAAGAAAGCAGACGGAAGGTAGTGAGGAAGGTAGGAGAAGTATGAGGGGGAAGAGAAAGCGTGTATGAAGGGATGTAGAATGGCATGACATAAGGAGAAAGAGGAGAGGTGACGATGGACAAGGTGAGAGCCTCATGAGAATAAGAAAGACAGGAAAAAGAGAGAAAGTCAGTTGAAGTCAGACGATGAGGGGAGGAGAAAAGAAAGTAGAGACAAAAGAGTTGAGTTTTAATCAGTGACCCAGGAGAGTCTGGCTGTAGACAGAGAGAGAGACAGAGAGCTTCTGTGAGTGTAATGTTTACTGTTCACTTTTTTATTGTTTATCATCTACCTCACTTGCTTTGGCAATGTAAACATATGTTTCCCATGCCAATAAAACCCTTTGAATTGAAATTGAGAAAGATCAAGAGTGAGCGAGGTACAGTAGAGAGAGCATGAGGTCGAGAAAGAGAGAGGAGGAGATGGACTTTAATTGGTCTCCACTCCACACTGAGCACATGAGGGGGATGAGGGGGGGCAGAGAAAGAAAGAGGGAGAAAAAGAGAAATAAAAGACAGGATGTGTGTCTCGGGCGGCAAGTTCAGGTCCGTCAGCGGGAGTCTTTATAGGGGAGCGACAGAGCGAGGGAGTCAGTGGAGGGGGAAAAGGAGAGAGAATAGAATGGAGAGAGAGAGGGGGGTCTCAAGTTAAGTGTGTGGACAGAGAAAAGAGCCCCAAAATGACTGGGGCATCAGAAAGAGAGAGAACAGAGGAAATTAAATGAACACAGAGAGAGGACACAAAGAGAGAGAGTAAGAAGGATTAACGGAGAGAGAGAAAGAGAGGACAGAAAATGCTTACAGTGTGAGCAGTATGTGTTTCAGGAAGGATTTCCATTTCCCATGTGTAATACAGCCCCACTATCCAGTCAAAAGCCTAGGTCACTGATCCCCTGGTTGATGAGCGCTGCAGGGTGTGCAGACTTTAGTTCCAGCCTAGTATTCACACACCTGGTTTAACTAATAAAGGACTTAGATTATTAGTTGAAACAGGTGAGCTAGAGCTGGGTGGGGAAAAACTGCATGCTAAAAGGGAAGTGGACCAATTTGAAACATGTCAGAAAACACAGTAGAGGGGTGCCGCAGTCCTCAACACAGTTACTAGAGAGGTGCCGCAGTCCTCAACACAGTTACTAGAGAGGTGCCGCAGTCCTCAACACAGTTACTAGAGAGGTGCCGCAGTCCTCAACACAGTTACTAGAGAGGTGCCGCAGTCCTCAACACAGTTACTAGAGAGGTGCCGCAGTCCTCAACACAGTTACTAGAGAGGTGCCGCAGTCCTCAACACAGTTACTAGAGAGGTGTCGCAGTCCTCAACACAGTTACTAGAGAGGTGTCGCAGTCCTCAACACAGTTACTAGAGAGGTGCCGCAGTCCTCAACACAGTTACTAGAGAGGTGCCGCAGTCCTCAACACAGTTACTAGAGAGGTGCCGCAGTCCTCAACACAGTTACTAGAGAGGTGCCGCAGTCCTCAACACAGTTACTAGAGAGGTGCCGCAGTCCTCAACACAGTTACTAGAGAGGTGTCGCAGTCCTCAACACAGTTACTAGAGAGGTGCCGCAGTCCTCAACACAGTTAGTAGAGAGGTGCCGCAGTCCTCAACACAGTTAGTAGAGAGGTGCCGCAGTCCTCAACACAGTTACTAGAGCGGTGCCGCAGTCCTCAACACAGTTACTAGAGAGGTGCCGCAGTCCTCAACACAGTTACTAGAGAGGTGCCGCAGTCCTCAACACAGTTACTAGAGAGGTGTCGCAGTCCTCAACACAGTTACTAGAGAGGTGCCGCAGTCCTCAACACAGTTAGTAGAGAGGTGCCGCAGTCCTCAACACAGTTAGTAGAGAGGTGCCGCAGTCCTCAACACAGTTAGTAGAGAGGTGCCGCAGTCCTCAACACAGTTACTAGAGAGG
This sequence comes from Salmo salar, assembly GCF_965601325.2. Classification (NCBI taxonomy): domain Eukaryota; kingdom Metazoa; phylum Chordata; class Actinopteri; order Salmoniformes; family Salmonidae; genus Salmo; species Salmo salar. Next base: position 17,899,338 of record NC_138292.1, read on the forward strand.
TGCCGCAGTCCTCAACACAGTTACTAGAGCGGTGCCGCAGTCCTCAACACAGTTAGTAGAGAGGTGCCGCAGTCCTCAACACAGTTACTAGAGAGGTGCCGCAGTCCTCAACACAGTTACTAGAGAGGTGCCGCAGTCCTCAACACAGTTACTAGAGAGGTGCCGCAGTCCTCAACACAGTTACTAGAGAGGTGCCGCAGTCCTCAACACAGTTACTAGAGAGGTGCCGCAGTCCTCAACACAGTTACTAGAGAGGTGTTGCAGTCCTCAACACAGTTACTAGAGAGGTGCCGCAGTCCTCAACACAGTTACTAGAGAGGTGCCGCAGTCCTCAACACAGTTACTAGAGAGGTGCCGCAGTCCTCAACACAGTTACTAGAGAGGTGCCGCAGTCCTCAACACAGTTACTAGAGAGGTGTCGCAGTCCTCAACACAGTTACTAGAGAGGTGCCGCAGTCCTCAACACAGTTAGTAGAGAGGTGCCGCAGTCCTCAACACAGTTAGTAGAGAGGTGCCGCAGTCCTCAACACAGTTACTAGAGCGGTGCCGCAGTCCTCAACACAGTTACTAGAGAGGTGCCGCAGTCCTCAACACAGTTACTAGAGAGGTGCCGCAGTCCTCAACACAGTTACTAGAGAGGTGCCGCAGTCCTCAACACAGTTAGTAGAGAGGTGCCGCAGTCCTCAACACAGTTAGTAGAGAGGTGCCGCAGTCCTCAACACAGTTAGTAGAGAGGTGCCGCAGTCCTCAACACAGTTACTAGAGAGGTGCCGCAGTCCTCAACACAGTTACTAGAGCGGTGCCGCAGTCCTCAACACAGTTACTAGAGCGGTGCCGCAGTCCTCAACACAGTTACTAGAGCGGTGCCGCAGTCCTCAACACAGTTACTAGAGCGGTGTCGCAGTCCTCAACACAGTTAGTAGAGAGGTGCCGCAGTCCTCAACACAGTTAGTAGAGAGGTGCCGCAGTCCTCAACACAGTTACTAGAGAGGTGCCGCAGTCCTCAACACAGTTACTAGAGAGGTGCCGCAGTCCTCAACACAGTTAGTAGAGAGGTGCTGTAGACTTCAACACAGTTAGTAGAGAGGTGCCGCAGTCCTCAACACAGTTACTAGAGAGGTGCCGCAGTCCTCAACACAGTTAGTAGAGAGGTGCTGTAGACTTCAACACAGTTAGTAGAGAGGTGCTGTAGACTTCAACACAGTTAGTAGAGAGGTGCCGTAGACTTCAACACAGTTAGTAGAGAGGTGCCGTAGACTTCAACACAGTTAGTAGAGAGGTGCCGTAGACTTCAACACAGTTAGTAGAGAGGTGCCGTAGACTTCAACACAGTTAGTAGAGAGGTGCTGTAGACTTCAACACAGTTAGTAGAGAGGTGCTGTAGACTTCAACACAGTTAGTAGAGAGGTGCTGTAGACTTCAACACAGTTAGTAGAGAGGTGCCGTAGACTTCAACACAGTTAGTAGAGAGGTGCCGTAGACTTCAACACAGTTAGTAGAGAGCTGCCGCAGTCCTCAACACAGTTAGTAGAGAGGTGCGTAAGACTTCAACACAGTTAGTAGAGAGGTGCCGTAGACTTCAACACAGTTACTAGAGAGGTGCCGTAGGCTTCAACACAGGGACAGCACTGAGACAGCTCTTGACTAAACTGATTCCTAATCAATAAATGCCGCAGAGTATTGGTGATCAATCTACAAGACGGGGCCCATCGATCTGGGCCACTCAAACAGGACACACACACAGTATTGATCCCCTGTGTGTTTGTGTTCAACCCCTCAGGTCACGATGCATAGCTTTATTACCTGTATCAGCTATACACACACACACACACACACACACACTAGAGATCGACCGATTAATTAGGGCCGATTTTAAGTTTATAACAATCGGTAAATTGGTATTTTTGGCCTCCGATTTGCCGATTTGTAAAAAAAAATGTTACACACCTTTATTTAACTAAGCAAGTCAGATTAAGAACACATTCTTATTTTCAATGACGGCCTAGGAACGGGGGTTAACTGCCTTGTTCAGGGGGATTCGGGGATTTGTTTTTTCAACCTTCTGGTTACTAGTCCAATGCTCTAACCACCTCCCTTACATTGCACTCCACGAGGAGCATGCATGGCCTGTTACGCGAGGGCAGCAAGGAGCCAAGGTAAGGTGCTAGCTAGCATTAAACTTATCTAGCTAGCACTGTCGTTGCACCAATGTACCTAACCATAAACATCAATGCCTTTCTTTAAAATCAATACACAAGTATATATTTTTAAAACTGCATATTTAGTTAATATTGCCTGCTAACATGAAACTGTGTCACTGCTCTTGCGTTCATTGCCTGGCTCGTTGCGAACTAATTTGCCAGAATTGTACATAATTATGACATACCATTGAAGGTTGTGCAATGTAACAGGAATATTTAGACTTAGGGATGCCACCCGTTAGATAAAAATACTGACCGGTTTCGTATTTCACTGAAAGAAAAAACGTTTTGTTTTCAAGATGATAGTTCCGGATTCGACCATATTAATGACCAAAGGCTCGTATTTCTGTGTGTTATTATGTTATAATTAAGTCTATGATTTGATAGAGCAGTCTGACTGAGCGGTGGTAGGCAGCAGCAGGCTCGTAAGCATTCATTCAAAAAGCACTTTTGTGCGTTTTGCCAGCAGCTCTTCGCAATGCATTGTGCTGTTTATGACTTCAAGCCTGTCAACTCCCAAGATTAGGCTGGTGTAACCGATATGAAATGGCTAGCTAGTTAGCGGGTGCGCGTTAATAGCGTTTCAAACGTCACTCGCTCTGAGACTTGGAGTAGTTGTTCCCCTTGCTCTACATGGGTAACGCTGCTTCGAGGGTGGCTGTTGTCGATGTGTTCCTGGTTCGAGCCCAGGTAGGAGCGAGGAGAGGGACGGAAGCTATACTGTTACACTGGCAATACTAAAGTACCTATAAGAACATCCAATAGTCAAAGGTATATAAAATACAAATCGTATAGAGAGAAATAGTCCTATAATTCCTATAATAACTACAACCTAAAACTTCTTACCTGGGAATATTGAAGACATGTTAAAAGGAACCACCAGCTTTCATATGTTCCCATGTTCTGAGCAAGGGACTTAAACGTTAGCTTTCTTACATGGCACATATTGCACTTTTACTTTCTTCTCCAACACTTTGTTTTTGCATTATTTAAACCAAATTGAACATGTTTCATTATTTATTGATGTATTAGGTTAAAATAAGTGTTCATTCAGTATTGTTGTAATTGTCATTATTACAAATATATAAATAAAAAAATATATACATACACACATATATATACACACATACACATATATATATGTGTGTATGTATATATATACATACATACATACATATATATATATATACATACATACATACATACATATATATATATATATATATATATATATATATACACACACACACATATATACACACACATACATATATACACACACATATACATACATATACACATATATACACACACATATACATACACACATATATACACACACACACACACACACATATACATACATACACACACACACACACACACACACACACATATACACATACACACACACACACACACACACACACACACACACACACACACACACACACACACACACACACACACACACACACACACACACACACACACACATATATCAGCCTGCACGGTGTTGGGCTGTAAGCACAACCCCCACCTGTGGACGTCGGGCCCTCATACCACCCTCATGGAGTCGGTTTCTGACCGTTTGAGCAGACACATGCACATTTGTGGCCTGCTGGAGGTCATTTTGCAGGGCTCTGGCAGTGCTCCTCCTGCTCCTCCTTGCACAAAGGCGGAGGTATCTATAAAAATGTAAAATATATATACTGCTCAAAAAAATAAAGGGAACACTTAAACAACACATCCTAGATCTGAATGAAAGAAATAATCTTATGAAATACTTTTTCTTTACATAGTTGAATGTGCTGACAACAAAATCACACAAAAATAATCAATGGAAATCCAATTTATCAACCCATGGAGGTCTGGATTTGGAGTCACACTCAAAATTAAAGTGGAAAACCACACTACAGGCTGATCCAACTTTGATGTAATGTCCTTAAAACAAGTCAAAATGAGGCTCAGTAGTGTGTGTGGCCTCCATGTGCCTGTATGACCTCCCAACAATGCCTGGGCATGCTCCTGATGAGGTGGCGGATGGTCTCCTGAGGGATCTCCTCCCAGACCTGGACTAAAGCATCCGCCAACTCCTGGACAGTCTGTGGTGCAACGTGGCGTTGGTGGATGGAGCGAGATATGATGTCCCAGATGTGCTCAATTGGATTCAGGTCTGGGGAACGGACGGGCCAGTCCATAGCATCAATGCCTTCCTCTTGCAGCAACTGCTGACACACTCCAGCCACATGAGGTCTAGCATTGTCTTCCATTAGGAGGAACCCAGGGCCAACCGCACCAGCATATGGTCTCACAAGGGGTCTGAGGATCTCATCTCGGTACCTAATGGCAGTCAGGCTACCTCTGGCGAGCACATGGAGGGCTGTACGGCCCCCCAAAGAAATGCCACCCCACACCATGACTGACCCACTGCCAAACCGGTCATGCTGGAGGATGTTGCAGGCAGCAGAACGTTCTCCACGGCGTCTCCAGACTCTGTCACGTCTGTCACGTGCTCAGTGTGAACCTGCTTTCATCTGTGAAGAGCACAGGGCGCCAGTGGCGAATTTGCCAATCTTGGTGTTCTCTGGCAAATGCCAAACGTCCTGCACGGTGTTGGGGCTGTAAGCACAACCCCCACCTGTGGACGTCGGGCCCTAATACCACCCTCATGGAGTCTGTTTCTGACCGTTTGAGCAGACACATGCACATTTGTGGCCTGCTGGAGGTCATTTTGCAGGGCTCTGGCAGTGCTTCTCCTGCTCCTCCTTGTACAAAGGCGGAGGTAGCGGTCCTGCTGCTGGGTTGTTGCCCTCCTACGGCCTCCTCCACGTCTCCTGATGTACTGTCCTGTCTCCTGCTAGCGCCTCCATGCTCTGGACACTACGCTGACAGACACAGCAAACCTTCTTGCCACAGCTCGCATTGATGTGCCATCCTGGATGAGCTGCACTACCTGAGCCACTTGTGTGGGTTGTAGACTCTGTCTCATGCTACCACTAGTGTGAAAGCACCACCAGCATTCAAAAGTGACCAAAACATCAGCCAGGAAGCATAGGAACTGAGAAGTGGTCTGTGGTCCCCACCTGCAGAACCACTCCTTTATTGGGGGTGTCTTGCTAATTGCCTATAATTTCCACCTGTTGTCTATTCCATTTGCACAACAGCATGTGAAATGTATTGTCAATCAGTGTTGCTTCCTAAGTGGACAGTTTGATTTCACAGAAGTGTGATTGACTTCGAGTTACATTGTGTTGTTTAAGTGTTCCCTTTATTTTTTTGAGCAGTGTATATTTTTTAAAATATCGCCCGATTAATCGGTATCGGCATTTTGGGTCCTCCAATAATCGGCAGCGGCGTTGAAAAATCATAATCGTTTGACCTCTAACACACACACAGGTATGTTTACTTTGGCGTACTGCAGGGTGTGTGTGTGCAGGCAGTGACAGCAGTGTGTTTACATAGGGGTGTACCACCTGTAGTGAGTGTCAGTCACTGTGACTCCTCTCCTGTCTAAAGCTGCTCACAGATCTTGTCAAACTACCTCTCCTCTTCCTCCCCCCTTCTCTCCCCCCTTTGCTATTCCCCCCCTCTACCTTTACATATCAATCACTCTTTCCCCACCCATCGTTGTCTCTCTCTTCTCCTCATCTCAGACTCTTCCTCTCACGTGTCCCTCCATCCTCCCCCATCCTCAGCTCAGATGATGTATGCTCTGGCAATTACAGAGAGGGTGTCAAACACTGTTTAACCGTTCTTTCTTTCTCCCCCTCGATATCTCACCCCTCCCTCCAGACCTTGGAGGAGGTGGTACACCCTAATTATACCCAGGATGCTCTGCGCCAGCTGCAAGCCAGGGGAGCTGTGACAGAACAGAGAATCATGGAAGTGCTGTAGAACAGTGTCACAGAGTAGAATGTCAGAGCAGCCAATCAGTGAGAGAACAAAGTGAAATAGGAAGAGAATCAAATACAGGGCAGTGTAGAACACACACACAGGCCAGGGGCCAGGGGCCAGGGGATAACACCATGATATTGCTGGAACACAGAAACAGACAGTAGAGAGGAGGACTAGGGGAATGTCTTGCCAGACAGCCCATGTCCAGCCTTCTTCCTGACACTAGGTGTGTGTTCCGTTCTGTCGTTGGTGCAGTGTGTAGTCCAGGAAGACGGATGTGGAGTTAGGACGTCAGGACGACTGTGCTACGTTAACTCTATGAAACTAATTCCTTCTCACTATGGAAGATAACAATAACCCACATGTTGAGTGCTTCAATAATACAGCAATGTAAAATATATCCAATTAACAACTACAAAATCTCCCAACTGAATCAAAAGAATATTGTAAATAACGGATGGTATTACTGATGAGTGTGTGTGAGGATTAGGAGTGTACAGTATGTGTGTCTGCATGTGTATTGTGTGTGTGTGTGTAGTTGTAATGAAATGCAGGAGGTTGACTGTGGCAGGGACCTTTGATCCTTTATTTGAGAGAATTATTAAACAAGCAACAATCCCTCAGCAGACAGTCACCCTGGAATACAGAACACTTACTCTACATACTACTGTCAACTACACAACACGCATACTGAATAGAACCACACTTTACTACTGCGCATACAAAGTACATACTGCGCATACAAAGTACATGACAAAAGGTAAGTTGTGCTACTACACACTAAGTACCAAAATACACTAAATGGCAAATAATAATATTATATTAAATATTATACACCATTACATAAGAGAACAGTGTACTAGTACATGGGGGGGGGGGGGGGGGGGGGTGTTGCTGTTGTAGTGACTGTGGAGAGGTTGTGCGGCTCGGTGGAGCCCAAACTCTTCCTTGATTGGGCATAGCATGATGTCGTAACAACCCTCTACGAAAGTCTGTCTAGCTTGCTGTAACAATAATACAGGAAGTTGGTTGCACAATGATTTCCAACATTTCTTCTGAGTTCCAAACATAACAGGTAGTCATCATTACCATGGAATAACAACTCAGAGGAGTTGTGTAGTGGTGTGTAGCAACATGTCAATGACAGAACACTATTTCTCTGTGTAGTCCAGAGCAGATAATGCCCTGAACCACTGGTACAGGGTCAGATATTATTCCTCCCCCAAATGTATATGGGTTGGACTAGGGGTGGGAATCTGATCCTAGAACTGTGGTTAGGGGTACTTCTACTTCAAGTGTATGAAACCGTCCTTGACCTCCAGCAGTCCATCAAAGAGGAAGAGAGGAGAGGAAATGATGGGGGTAGAGAAACAACAAAAGGGAAAAGGGGGGATGCAGGGAGTGAGAAACAACAAAGGGGATGCAGGAAGTAGGAAACAACAAAGGGGTAGCAGGGAGTGAGAATCAACAAAGGGGGGAAGCAGGGAGTGAGAATCAACAAAGGGGGGAAGCAGGGAGTGAGAATCAACAAAGGGGGGAAGCAGGGAGTGAGAATCAACAAAGGGGGATGCAGGGAGTGAGAAACAACAAAGGGGATGCAGGGAGTGAGAAACAACAAAGGGGATGCAGGGAGTGAGAATCAACAAAGGGGGGAAGCAGGGAGTGAGAATCAACAAAGGGGGGATGCAGGGAGTGAGAATCAACAAAGGGGGGAAGCAGGGAGTGAGAATCAACAAAGGGGGGATACAGGGAGTGAGAAACAACAAAGGGGGGATACAGGGAGTGAGAAACAAAGGGGATGCAGGAAGTGAGAAACAAAGGGGGATACAGGAAGTGAGAAACAACAAAGGGGGGTGCAGGGAGTGAGAAACAACAAAGGGGGGATACAGGGAGTGAGAAACAACAAAGGGGGGAAGCAGGGAGTGAGAATCAACAAAGGGGGGAAGCAGGGAGTGAGAATCAACAAAGGGGGGATACAGGGAGTGAGAAACAACAAAGGGGGGATACAGGGAGTGAGAAACAACAATGGGGATGCAGGAAGTGAGAAACAACAAAGGGGATGCAGGGAGTGAGAAACAACAAAGGGGATAAAGGAAGTGAGAAACAACAAAGGGGGGTGCAGGGAGTGAGAAACAACAAAGGGGGGTGCAGGGAGTGAGAAACAACAAAGGGGGATGCAGGGAGTGAGAAACAACAAAGGGGGATACAGGAAGTGAGAAACAACAAGGGTGAGAACATTACTCCCTAAAGGCTTCCATCACTCCAGCGATCTGTCCACATGCCATCCTTCCATCACTGAGTGAAAAAGAGGAACATTGAGCACCACTGCCCATGAGAACACATAGAAAGGGGAGAGAGGAAGAGGGGGAGACCTCTTTCCCCTCAATGTCCTACAGGTACCATGAATAATGCACATTTACTAATAACGACAAACTTCTGGTAGCAGACATTTTAGAAAATGAACACAGGTCTCAATCTCTAAAGCACAAGCCCACCTGTTAATGTGTAGTCAGCTAATCTTTATATTTCAAGTTTAGCCAACTTGGATATATTTGCTAGCTAATGAGGTAATACATTTTAATTGTTATGAACGCAACCCTTTGTCCGTCTCCAACTGTTTAAACAGCATGCTAGCCTGTCCACTTTGTTCACGTGTTGAAATCAAGTGGCCTACCGTATTTCTCAGAATGAGAACAAGTTGCCAATTCCTTATATAATTGTGTTTTATGCTTATTGCAAATTTATGAAACACAGACTAGACAGCTAGTATAACAGTGTTTTGTTAAAATGCTGTTAGTGGCACGTGGTACTGCAATCCCACTCACAACAAACTGAGCATTGATTTTCCAGAAGCAGTGTTGATTGATTCTCCTGTTTCAGTAGCGTCTGCTCTGAGTGCAGTTTGAGGAGTTGAGACAGAAAAAGGGTCTAGTTAAAAGGTTAACTCCTCTATTACAGTAAAATAATGTCTCAGTGTGTTTCAGTCTCCATATGACCCATTCTGTTGGACCAAACCTCAAAATCAAATAGCGAGTTCTCAGAGAGAAAAGTGATCTCTCATCTTTGCTGTTGTGAGTGGCAGGGGGAGGGGCTTGATGTGTGGGGGAGGAGCTTGGTGTGTGGGGGAGGAGCTTGGTGTGCGGGGGGGAGGAGCTTGGTGTGCGGGGGGGAGGAGCTTGGCGTGCGGGGGGGGAGCTTGACGTGCGGGGGGGGAGCTTGACGTGCGGGGGGGGAGCTTGACGTGCGGGGGGGGAGCTTGGCGTGCGGGGGAGGAGCTTGGCGTGTGGGGGAGGAGCTTGGTGTGTGGGGGAGGAGCTTGGCGTGCGGGGGAGGAGCTTGGCGTGCGGGGGAGGAGCTTGGCGTGCGGGGGAGGAGCTTGGTGTGTGGGGGAGGAGCTTGGCGTGCGGGGGAGGAGCTTGGTGTGTGGGGGAGGAGCTTGGTGTGTGGGGGAGGAGCTTGGTGTGTGGGTAAATAGGAAGGTGCACACAGCACAGAAGGCGCGAAGGAGACGAGAACAAAGCGACAACATTTGGCCAAGCGCACAAACTTAAACACGTGAATCTTGCGATACAGGCATTTGGAATATCACGCAAAAACATACATTGGAATTAATTGGATACATGGCACAGCACTAACGCCTCCCCTCCACATTGAATCTCATATGATTCTATACTGTCTCTCATTCACTCCTTTATCCAGCATTAAGTCATTTAGTCTCAGTTTCCTCATTACAGACCCAATGTGGCCTAAGCAGCTCAGACATGCATGTTGTCTAACCTAGTGCTTAGGCCTCTGTCCACTCTCTGTCTCCTCCACACGTACAGACAGACTTAAACCCCCCCGGACATCTGGGACCCCCCCACCATCCTCCCTGTCCTACCCAGCTGCCCTCTAAAATCTCCCCTCTATTCCACTGTGTATCTTTAACTCTGCATTGTTGGAAAGGGACCAGTAAGTAAACATTTCACTGTTAGTCGACACCTGTTGTTTACGAGGCATGTGACCAATAAAAATGTATTTGACCCCCCCCGACCCCCCAGTAGAGTAAATGGGACATTAGAGGAAGACATTGGTCTGATCTCTTCCCTTTGGGTCTCCGTGTGTTGTACTTCCTATTGTCATCTCTCCTTCATCCGATGTGTGTGTGCTGTATTTCCTATTGTCATCTCTCCTTCATCCGATGTGTGTGTGTTGTACTTCCTATTGTCATCTCTCCTTCATCCGATGTGTGTGTGTTGTACTTCCTATTGTCATCTCTCCTTCATCCGATGTGTGTGTGTTGTACTTCCTATTGTCATCTCTCCTTCATCCGATGTGTGTGTGTGTTGTACTTCCTATTGTCATCTCTCCTTCATCCGATGTGTGTGTTGTACTTCCTATTGTCATCTCTCCTTCATCCGATGTGTGTGTGTGTTGTACTTCCTATTGTCATCTCTCCTTCATCCGATGTGTGTGTTGTACTTCCTATTGTCATCTCTCCTTCATCCGATGTGTGTGTTGTACTTCCTATTGTCATCTCTCCTTCATCCGATGTGTGTGTGTGTTGTACTTCCTATTGTCATCTCTCCTTCATCCGATGTGCGTGTTGTACTTCCCACACTTCCTACAGGGATAACAGGAAGTGCATCTTGACCCCTCCCTCCTGCCCGTCCTGCTGTCTGTGGTCCTCCAGTCCGTGGTCACTGCTGCTAAACATAGACACCGTCAGGAGGATCCTAGCACTCTGTTCAGCTGTGTGTTTACATGAGTTGGAGCTGAGCTCAGTGTGTGGTAGTTAGTAACAGGCTTCACTGGTGTGTGAGTGTTCAGCATTACTGAAGTGATTGGCTGCCCCGCTCTCCCGCAGCATGATCCTTTAAATGACCTGCAGCCTCAGATGGTTCTACTCCCCGTATCTCTCAACGGAGAGTGGATACACACACTCTGGGGGATACACACACTCTGGGGGATACACACACTCTGGGGGATACACACACTCTGGGGGATACACACACTCTGGGGGATACACACACTCTGGGGGATACACACACTCTGGGGAAGCAAGGGGCCCGGTCAGCTTAAGCGACAGCCCAGACCCTATTTTATGCCTGTTAAGGGCCTGAGCGCTGTGTGTGTGTGTGTGTGTGTGTGTGTGTGTGTGTGTGTGTGTGTGTGTGTGTGTGTGTGTTCGGAGGGAGTGAGCAGCAGTAGCAGGAAACAGGAGGACCACACAGCTGAGGAGAACGGGGCCAATCATCATAGAGACGAGCCTCCAACAGAACCAGTCCAATAGGACTCCAGCTCTAGCTTTGGGAAATTACTTCTTCCTGTTCCACTTAGAATCTTTATCCAGAAAGGAATTCAAACAAAAAAAAAACACACACACACACACACACACACACACCCTGGACAAATACATGCACAAAGTCACACACACACTGGACAAATACATGCACAAAGTCACACACACCCTGGACAAATACATGCAAAGTCACACACACACCCTGGACAAATACATGCAAAGTTACACACACCCTGGACAAATACATGCAAAGTTACACACACCCTGGACAAATACATGCAAAGTTACACACACCCTGGACAAATACATGCAAAGTTACACACACCCTGGACAAATACATGCAAAGTCACACACACACCCTGGACAAATACATGCAAAGTTACACACACCCTGGACAAATACATGCAAAGTTACACACACCCTGGACAAATACATGCAAAGTCACACACACCCTGGACAAATATCATGCACAAAGTCACACACACCCTGGACAAATACATGCAAAGTCACACACACCCTGGACAAATACATGCACAAAGTCACACACACCCTGGACAAATACATGCACAAAGTCACACACACACTGGACAAATACATGCACAAAGTCACACACACCCTGGACAAATACATGCAAAGTCACACACACACCCTGGACAAATACATGCAAAGTTACACACACCCTGGACAAATACATGCAAAGTTACACACACCCTGGACAAATACATGCAAAGTCACACACACACCCTGGACAAATACATGCACAAAGTCACACACACCCTGGACAAATATCATGCACAAAGTCACACACACCCTGGACAAATACATGCAAAGTCACACACACCCTGGACAAATACATGCACAAAGTCACACACACTGTAGTTTCAAGCTTTCAGACAAACACACAGGAAGTGTATTCCATTCTGTCAAGCCCATCAGAAGTAGAGGAGTGTGTCTGTGAGCAGAGTGAGTGGAGTGTGTGTGCGGTGAGTGTGTGTGCGCGGCGAGGGCACGTAGGGGTAAATAAGGTCAGCCGTACTGTTGCCTAGGAAACAATCAATCCAAGGCTGGGATTCAAGTCAAGCCTCAGCCCCACCCATTCCTCCAAACCTCAGAGTAATGAGTGCTCTCTAGGTCTCTAAACAGAGCTTAAATAACAGTGTTGTGTTATTATTGTACAATGTAGAAAATAGTCAAAATAAAGGAAAACCCTTGAATAAGTAGGTGTCCAAACTTTTCACTGGTACTGTGAAATATATATATACACACACGCATATATATATATATATATATATACACATATACACATACACACACACACACACACACATATACATACACACTTCTGCCGAGACGCACTTTTAAATGGATAGTCCACCCTGCTTTTTAGTCACAAAATCCCATGCTTAGGTACTCTCCATACCCTAGACTTTGTATGTAGTCTAGACTGTGTGTGTGGAGGTCTCAGAAAAGACCTCCTGTAAAAAGTAGGTTAAGGAGGACATACGGGCCTAAACACACACACACACACACACACACACACACACACACACACACACACACACACACACACACACACACACACAACGGAAACTTCAGCTTGGTGAAAAGGGCACTCACTAAGCAAATAGAGTACACCAATAAATCAGCTCTGGCTTTGAGAAACCATCATTTACTAACTGGGTCAGTCTTCTGATGGTATGCACTCTTTCTTTCCTCTCCCTCTCGTTCTGACGTGAAGGTCAGTGTGAGTACTAACACTGCTCAGAGGTTGATATACGTGGACCAGGTGTTCTCTCCGTCTTTCTCTCCCCCTCTCCTTTCCTCATCCCTCTCTCTGACGCCTCTGTGGTTGTTAGTGGAGGAACAGAGGAGAGGACGGCAGGACTGGGCTCCGGGGTTGTGAGCCCTCGTTTAGAACACACACACACACTCGTTTAGACAACTAGGATCCTGCCCCAGCACAGCGGACCGGCCTGAATTATTTAAGTGGAGAGAGGGAGAGGAGGAGGGAGGAGAGAGGAGGAAGAAGCAGAGAGGAAGGAGGGAAGAAGGAGAGAGGAAGGAAGGAAGGAAGGAAGAAGAGAGGAGGGAAGGAAGGAAGAAGAGAGGAGGGAAGGAAGGAAGAAGGAGAGGAGGGAATGAATGTGTGAACAATGAGAGTCGACAGGGCAGGGAATTGCCAGGGACCTCACAATACAATATTATCCCAATACTTATTTTGTATTTATTATGGATCCCCATTAGTTCCTGTCAAGGCAGCAGCTACTCTTCCTGGGGTTTATTATAGATCCCCCATTAGGTCCTGCCAAGGTAGCAGCTACTCTTCCTGGGGTTTATTATGGATCCCCATTAGTTCCTGCCAAGGCAGCAGCTACACTTCATGGGGTCTAGCAAAACTAAGGCAGTTTATACAATTTTAAAAACATCATAATACATTCACAGACTTCACAACACACTGTGTACCCTCAGGCCCATACTCCACCACATATCTAAAATACAAAATCCATGTGTGTGTGTATAGTGCGTATGTTATCGTGTGCGTATGTTATCATGTGCGTCTGTGCCTATGTTTGTGTGCCTTCACAGTCCCCGCTGTTCCATAAGGTGTATTTTTATATTTTCCCCCTTACATTTTACTGCTTGCGTCAGTTACTTGATGTGGAATAGAGTTCCATGTAGTCATGGCTCTATGTCGTACTGTGCGCCTCCCATAGTCTGTTCTGGACTTGGGGACTGTGAAGAGACCTCGTGGCATGTCTTACGTGCCGATACGTTGTGTATTGTGATTCTCATGATTCTACTGTATGTGTATTGTGATTCTCATGATTCTACTGTATGTGTATTGTGATTCTCATGATTCTACTGTATGTGTACTGTGATTCTCATGATTATACTGTATGTGCACTGTGATTCTCATGATTATACTGTATGTGCACTGTGATTCTCATGATTATACTGTATGTGTATTGTGATTCTCATGATTCTACTGTACGTGCACTGTGATTCTCATGATTCTACTGTACGTGCACTGTGATTCTCATGATTCTACTGTACGTGCACTGTGATTCTCATGATTCTACTGTATGTGTATTGTGATTCTCATGATTCTACTGTACGTGCATTGTGATTCTCATGATTCTACTGTACGTGCACTGTGATTCTCATGATTCTACTGTATGTGTATTGTGATTCTCATGATTCTACTGTATGTGTATTGTGATTCTCATGATTCTACTGTATGTGTATTGTGATTCTCATGATTCTACTGTATGTGTATTGTGATTCTCATGATTCTACTGTATGTGTATTGTGATTCTCATGATTCTACTGTATGTGCATTGTGATTCTCATGATTCTACTGTATGTGCATTGTGATTCTCAATTCTACTGTATGTGCATTGTGATTCTCAATTCTACTGTATGTGCATTGTGATTCTCAATTCTACTGTATGTGTATTGTGATTCTCATGATTCTACTGTATGTGTATTGTGATTCTCATGATTCTACTGTATGTGCACTGTGGTTCTCATGATTTTACTGTATGTGCACTGTGATTCTCATGATTTTACTGTATATGTATTGTGATTCTCAATTCTACTGTATGTGTATTGTGATTCTCATGATTCTACTGTATGTGTATTGTGATTCTCATGATTCTACTGTATGTGTATTGTGATTCTCATGATTCTACTGTATGTGCACTGTGATTCTCATGATTTTACTGTATGTGCAGTGTGATTCAATACTGTGATTTTATTTAGATTTGATGTTCCAAACATATTTCTGCTACAGATGGACAAGAGGGAGCCATGAGAAAACCAGTTTTGATCAGTCAGGGAAATAAAAGCGCTGAAAACAAATTGACTCCGTATTTAAAAAGAAGAAGAGTTTTAGTGTAGGTACAGCCAACAAGAGCTAAAATAATATTGTGATACTGTCAAAATGATATGATATATCAGGATATGTAACTCCATGGATTTTGTACCCCAGCACTATGAGCCGGCCCGTTCCAGTCCCTCTCAGTGAGCTCATTTAAAAGTTCTGGACTTGTTTACCTTCTTTTCCTCTCTTTCCTTCACTCCATCTTCAGCAGGTCTCATTTCCTCCCCCTGTCATCATTTCTCCACCCCTCTCCCTCCCTGCTCCCCACCTCTGTCCGTCTCCCTCCCTCCCTTTCTCTGTTTATCTAAGTACTTTCACGGTCACTGCCTAGGAATCCCAGGGGACTAAACTGCCCCATCTCACTATCCTACACTAACCAGCTCTCTCCCTCGCTCTTTCTCTCCTTCTCCCCCTTTCTCTCACACACTAACCCTCTCTGTCACAGCATGTCCACGATCCCCTCCCCCCCCCCCCCCCCCCATCTTTCTCCGTCCGATTGGGTCATGTTCATATCTAGTGGATCTGTCGGCAGGATGAAATGCCCCCCCCATTTCCCCCCCAGGCTGCCAGCTTTGTCCTGCTCTAGTCACGCACAGGACCCCAAAGCTCCCCCAGCCCATCTCCTCAGACACACAGTGCACGCACGCACACACATTCACGCACGCACACACACACACATCCCCCCCCCCCCCCCCCCCCTGACAGGGAAGTTGCCACGGCGACACGTGTTAGAAGAGACACACTAGTAAATAGTAAAACGTCCTAGTGGGTTGTAAATGTTTAAATCATGTCAGTCAAAGGCAAACGCTTCCTTCCATTTCCTTAATGCCTTGGCTCAATCTCTAGCTCTTAGTACAAGGCTAAGACTAATCTTTAGTAAGCCTAACCTAACCCAATAATGTAGACATCTATCTAAGTCACTGCTTGAGGTGAGCTTATGGCTCACTGTTGATGTACAGATGGCTAGAATGTAAAAGATTTGGGTTGAAAACGGGAGGTCAAAAAGTTGATGAACAAAGCAGGACGTGAAGATATCTGGTCAGTTTTCACACTGAATTCTGTCAATAACCCTTTGACTTCTGTAAATACATTATTCCTACATAATAAAACAGATTCATTGATTAGAAACTCAACCGCTAAAAAAGATTTATTCCAAGTCTCCTCATCCCTGTAAAATAAAATGTCTATACGTTCTATATTCTTTTCCTATTGTCTTTAAACATCTGCGGAGACTACAACTAAAAAGAGAAATATGGGAGACAAGTAGACGAGAGAGAGGAGTAGAGAAGAAGGGATAAAGTAGAGGTAGAATATAGTACAGGTAGAATAGAGTACAATAGAAACAGAGTAGAGGTAGAATAGAAACAGTGTAGAGGTAAAGTATAGTACAGGTAGAATAGAAACAGTGTAGAGGTAAAGTATAGTACAGGTAGAATACAGTACAATAGAAACATACAGTAGAGGTAGAATAGAGGTAAAGTATAGTATAGGTAGAATAGAGTACAATAGAAACATACAGTAGAGGTAGAATAGAGGTAAAGTATAGTAGAGGTAGAATAGAGTAGAAATATACAGTAGAATAGAGGTAAAGTATAGTATAGGTAGAATAGAGTAGAAACATACAGTAGAGGTAGAATAGAGGTAAAGTATAGTATAGGTAGAATAGAGTAGAATTGAAACATACAGTAGAGGTAGAATAGAGGTACAGTATAGTATAGGTAGAATAGAGTAGAATAGAAACATACAGTAGAGGTAGAATAGAGGTACAGTATAGTACAGGTAGAATAGAGTAGAAACATACAGTAGAATAGAGGTAAAGTATAATACAGGTAGAATAGAGTACAATAGAAACATACAGTAGAATAGAGGTAAAGTATAGTACAGGTAGAATAGAGTAGAATAGAAACAGTAGAATAGAGGTAAAGTATAGTACAGGTAGAATAGAGTAGAATAGAAACATACAGTAGAATAGAGGTAAAGTATAATACAGGTAGAATAGAGTAGAATAGAAACATACAGTAGAATAGAGGTAAAGTATAATACAGGTAGAATAGAGTAGAATAGAAACATACAGTAGAATAGAGGTAAAGTATAATACAGGTAGAATTGAGTAGAATAGAAACATACAGTAGAATAGAGGTAAAGTATAATACAGGTAGAATAGAGTAGAGTAGAAATGTACAGTAGAATAGAGGTAAAGTATAATACAGGTAGAATAAAGTAGAATAGAAACATACAGTAGAATAGAGGTAAAGTATAATACAGGTAGAATAGAGTAGAGTAGAAACATACAGTAGAGTAGAGTAGAAACATACAGTAGAATAGAGGTAAAGTATAGTACAGGTAGAATAGAGTAGAGTAGGCTATAATGATGCACGGTATACCAAAATGTTTTTTATGTCGTTTTGGAACTAAACTATTTAATACATTAAAATGATTTTGCTGTAATAAATACGGAATTATAGGTTGAGCAAATTAACCCCAAAGTACCAAATTACATTTTAAAACAGTTGAACTGCAATTGTAAAATGATTGTCTGCTCTGAGTCTCCGGTATGGTTTTGCATAAGGAAAATATAATGTATTGTTCTGAAATGTTATATGGTGCTTTATTTTTTACAAGAAATTTAATTTAGAATAGAAGACAGTTTATTTGTTCTACCAGTTATCAATATATTGTTCAATGTAAAAAAAATACATTTAAAAAAAACCCAGAGGTGACTAAAACTAAACGTTTTTTTTGTTGCCGTGGTATCGTTTCAGTATTGACTATCGTTTCGTATGGAGTATTATGATACTAAACCTGGTATGGAGGTCCTAAACCTGGTATGGTGACAACACCAGTAGAGTGATGGTAGAGTCAGACCCCATCTAGGGATGATGCTGCAGTAGAGGACAGGGATTAACTGATTAATGTGGGATTACAGATGGCCAGCCACTACAGGAGGAAATGACCCACAATTATCAGATTATCAACATGGGAAGTGTGTGTGTGTGTGTGTGTGTGTGTGTGTGTGTGTGTGTGTGTGTGTGTGTGTGTGTGTGTGTGTGTGTGTGTGTCTCTCTATATTCTGGTGTCTGTTTTTTGAGATACTCATTTTCTACATGTTTTATGTACAGAACATACAGATTCTGTAATAGTGGTTACATAAACATATCAACACGGGGCAGCAGGTAGCCTAGTGGTTAGAGCGTTGGGCCAGAAACTGGAAGGTTGTTGGATCGAATCCCTGAGCTGACAAGGTAAAAATCTGTCGTTCTGCCCCTGAACAAGGCAGTTAACCCACTGTTCCCCGGTAGGCTGTCATTGTAAATAAGAATATCTTCTTAACGGACTTGCCTAGTTAAAGGTTAAGTGTGTGTGTGTATATATATATATTTTAAATATCACTCCAACTAAATGCTGAAAATACATAACAAAATAAAGTAGGTATTTTACAGTTCAGATGCAATGACTACATACTTGTCAATAGTCATCCCACACAGACACGCACGTTTTTTGAACTTACCGACCATTACAACTCTGAGTTTTTCCCCAACAGTCTTTGGACAAGCAGAGTGACTACAATACATCCATTTCCACCTGAATGAAAGTGCAATGAGATTCATGAGTCCTGCTGCTAGGAGGGTAAGTCTATGGAGATGGAAAATGTGACTGGAAAAATACAACCACTTCTCTGTTTGTTCTAATGTTGGGAATAATAACCAGATTATTGTGGCCGCATGACAAAATAGACTGACAATATCAGCAGGACATGGTCCTCATTTAAATGAAGCCTCTCAAAAATCTGTTGGGAATGAGAGTTAAACTGAGTTTTTCCTTCAAATAGAGAGGGGTCGAGAATGGAGAGATAACAGGGAGAGAAAGACAGGAACGGAAAGAAAGAGGGTGAAACAGGGTGAGGAATTAGTGCAAATAGAAACCTGAAATTCACGTGGTACTGGTTATTACTAGAAACACACACCTCATACTATGTATCCACTCAGCCAAGTCAAAAGTGGCTGAGTGGATATATATATATATATATATATATATATATATATATATATATATATAGGCAGCGTATGTGTATTGGCGGGTGAATGTATGTGTGTGTGTGTGTGGGTCCTCTCCCCACACAACCTCCTGACAGTGATAGTAATACCTGCTGACATCCTTTCTTCCCTCGCTCCCTCCATCCCTAGAGAAGGCCTTGCCGTTTGGGGAGTTGAAATCTGTTGCCCCTTTCTCTGCCATCCTTCCTAACGCATTCTCCACCCCCTCTTCCACTAGCACATGTCTACTGTTTTCACCATCTCTGGGGGCTGGTGTGTGTGTTTTCCTGATCTCTCAGGGGAGGTAGGAAAGTAGCTTGTGATACTACGGAGAGGCATTTCTAAATGACTGGGGGAGAGATGATACAATATTACTGTAGCAGATTACAACTAATATCATGTTAAAACCATCCAGTAAAATACAGGAGTAGCTATAACATTCATACCATACGTCTCAACAACCTGACTACAGTACATAACCATACGTCTCAACAACCTCCTGACTACAGTACATAACCATACGTCTCAACAACCTGACTACAGTACATAACCATACGTCTCAACAACCTGACTACAGTACATAACCATACATCTCAACAACCTGACTACAGTACATAACCATACATCTCAACAACCTGACTATAGTACATAACTATCCAGTAAAACACAGGAGTAGCTATAACATTCATACCATACGTCTCAACAACATGACCACAGTATATAACCATACGTCTCAACAACCTGACTACAGTACAAAACCATATGTCTCAACAACCTGACTACAGTACATAACCGTACGTCTCAACTAGAGGTCGACCGATTAATCGGAATGGCCGATTAATTAGGGCCGATTTCAAGTTTTCATAACAATCGGAAATCGGTATTTTTGGACGCCGATTCTTTATTTTTTTTTACCTTTATTTAACTAGGCAAGTCAGTTAAGAACACATTCTTATTTTCAATGACGGCCTAGGAACGGTGGGTTAACTGCCTTGTTCAGGGGCAGAACGACAGATTTTTCCTTGTCAGATCGGGGATTCAATCTTGCAATCTTATGGTTAACTAGTCCAACGCTCTAACCACCTGCTTTACATTGCAATCTACAAGGAGCCTGCCTGTTACACGAATGCAGTAAGAAGCCAAGGTAAGTTGCTAGCTAGCATTAAACTTATCTTATAAAAAAACAATCAATCATAATCACTAGTTATCATCAACCATTTGTAGTTATTACTAGTTTATCTAGCCTGTCCTGCGTTGCATATAATCACTTAGGTACACGTTGCTCCAACCATAAACATTAATGCCTTTCTTAAAATAAATACACAAGTATATATTTTTAAACCTGCATATTTAGTTAATATTGCCTGCTAACATGAATTTCTTTTAACGAGGGAAAATGTGTCACTTCTCTTGCAAACAGAGTCAGGGTATATGCAGCAGTTTGGGCCGCGTTGCGAACTGTGAAGACTATTTCTTCCTAACAAAGACAGCCGACTTCGCCAAACGGGGATGATTTAACAAAAGCGCATTTGCGGAAAAAGCACAATCGTTGCACGACTGTACCTAACCATAAACATCAATGCCTTTCTTAAAATCAATACACAGAAGTATATATTTTTAAACCTGCATATTTAGCTAAAAGAAATCCAGGTTAGCAGGCAATATTAACCAGGTGAAATTGTGTCATTTTGCGTTCATTGCACGCAGTCAGGGTATATGCAACAGTTTGGGCCGCCTGGCTCGTTACGAACTAATTTGCCAGAATTGTACGTAATTATGACATAACATTTTACATTTAAGTCATTTAGCAGACGCTCTTATCCAGAGCGACTTACTGAAGGTTGTTCAATGTAACAGGAATATTTAGACTTAGGGATGCCACCAGTTAGATAAAATACGGAACGGTTCCATATTTCACTGACAGGAAAAACGTTTTGTTTTCGAGATGATAGTTCCGGATTCGACAGTTAGCATCATCTAATATCGATAATAACATTGTAAATATCCCCTTACCTTTGATTATCTCCATCAGAAGGCACTGCCAGGAATCCCAGGTCCAGAACAAATGTGGTTTCTTTTGACAAAGTTCATAATTTATGTCCAAATAACACCAAGTAGTTAGCGTTCATTATGCTCCCACAAAACGTGGTGGGGGGGGGGTGTAAAATCACGCCGAAAAGCTAAAAAAACCTAGTAAATAATCTATTTACGTTCGTTCAAACATGTCAAACGTTGTTTAGCATTAATCTTTTGGTCCATTTTTAACGTTAAACATCAGTAATATTTTCACACAACCTATCCTATGTCTAGATAAACAATTATGACAAACTCACGCTTCTCAGATTTATGCGCAGGCGCAAAAAAATGAAGTGACGACATGTCAACTTCCCTGCATTCTAATTTGCTCTCTGTTTATCATAGACGCTTCAAACAACTTTATAAAGATCGTTGACATCTAGTGGAAGCCGTAGGAGTTGCGAAATGAATCCTTTCTCACTATGGTATCTATAAAACAATGACACTAAATAGTACAGTCACAAAATTCACATTTTTTTTAAATCTATTTTTCACAGGTTTTTGCCTGCAATATGACTTTTGTTATACTTACAGACACCATTCAAACTGTTTTAGAAAATTCAGTGTGTTTTCTATCCGAATGTGTTAATAATATGCATATCCTAGCTTCTGAGTTGGTGTAGGAGGCAGTTAAAAATGGGCACATATTTTTTTCAAAATTTCTCAATACTGCCCCCTAGCCCCAACAGGTTAATGACCAAAGGCTCGTATTTCTGTGTGTTATTATGTTATTATTAAGTTTATGATTTGATAGAGCAGTCTGACTGAGCGGTGGTAGGCAGCAGCAGGCTCGTAAGCGTTCATTCAAACAGCACTATTCTGCGTTTGCCAGCAGCCCTTCGCAATGCATTGCGCTGTTTATGACTTCAAGCCTGTCAACTCCCAAGATTAGGCTGGTGTAACCGATATGAAATGGCTAGCTAGTTAGCCGGGTGCGCGTCAATAGCGTTTCAAATGTCACTCGCTCTGAGACTTGGAGTAGTTGTTCCCCTTGCTCTGCATGGGTAACACTGCTTCGAGGGTGGCTGTTGTCGATGTGTTCCTGGTTCGAGCCCAGGTAGGAGTGAGGAGAGGGACGGAAGCTATACTGTTACACTGGCAATACTAAAGTGCCTATAAGAACATCCAATAGTCAAAGGTATATGAAATACAAATGGTATAGAGAGAAATAGTCCTATAATTCCTATAATAACTACAACCTAAAACTTCTTACCTGGGAATATTGAAGACTCGTGTTAAAAGGAACCACCAGCTTTCATATGTTTTCATGTTCTGCGCAAGGAAATTAAACGTTAGCTTTTTTACATGGCACATATTGCACTTTTACTTTCTTCTCCAACACTTTGTTTTTGCATTATTTAAACCAAATTGAACATGTTTCATTATTTATTTGAGACTAAATTGATTTTATTGATGTATTATATTAAGTTAAAATAAGTGTTAATTCAGTATTGTTGTAATTGTCATTATTACAAAAATATATATATATATATATATATATATTTTATTTTTTTGGTCCTCCAATAATCGGCATCGAAAAAAATCATAAATCGGTCGACCTCTAGTCTCAACTACCTGACTACAGTACATAACCATCCAGTAAAATACAGGAGTAGCTATAACATGCACAACTTACATCTCAACAACCTCCTGACTGCAGTACATAACCATACGTCTCAACAAGCTCCTGACTGCAGTACATAACCATACGTCTCAACAAGCTCCTGACTACAGTCCATAACCATACGTCTCAACAAGCTCCTGACTACAGTCCATAACCATACGTCTCAACAAGCTCCTGACTACAGTCCATAACCATACGTCTCAACAAGCTCCTGACTACAGTCCATAACCATACGTCTCAACAAGCTCCTGACTACAGTCCATAACCATACGTCTCAACAAGCTCCTGACTACAGTCCATAACCATACGTCTCAACAAGCTCCTGACTACAGTACATAACCATACGTCTCAACAAGCTCCTGACTACAGTCCATAACCATACGTCTCAACAAGCTCCTGACTACAGTCCATAACCATACGTCTCAACAAGCTCCTGACTACAGTCCATAACCATACGTCTCAACAAGCTCCTGACTACAGTCCATAACCATACGTCTCAACAAGCTCCTGACTACAGTACATAACCATACGTCTCAACAACCTCCTGACTACAGTACATAACCAATATGCAGACCTTAGCATAGAACCTTAGTACAGACACTCACACAAAAACAGAACATCTCAGTACACACCCACCCACCCACACATCCACCCACAGCAAAGTCAGACTATTGACCCCATACTGCATATTGTGTAGATGATTAGATAAAGTGTTGTGGAGCGGTGCTTTATGCAAGGAACTTTATTACACCATAAACCAGTATGAAGTGTGCTGCACCCTACCTCTCCCCTGAACTACACTCTACTGTACAGAGTAACACAGTAGTACACCCTACCTCTCCCCTGAACTACACTCTACTGTACAGAGTAACACAGTAGTGTACCCTACCTCTCCCCTGAACTACACTCCTGTACAGAGTAACACAGTAGTACACCCTACCTCTCCCCTGAACTACACTCTACTGTACAGAGTAACACAGTAGTACACCCTACCTCTCCCCTGAACTACACTCTACTGTACAGAGTAACACAGTAGTACACCCTACCTCTCCCTCCTCTCCACTGAACTACACTCTACTGTACAGAGTAACACAGTAATACACCCTACCTCTCCCCTGAACTACACTCTACTGTACAGAGTAACACAGTAGTACACCCTACCTCTCCCCTGAACTACACTCTACTGTACAGAGTAACACAGTAGTACACCCTACCTCCTCTCCACTGAACTACACTCTACTGTACAGAGTAACACAGTAGTACACCCTACCTCTCCACTGAACTACACTCTACTGTACAGAGTAACACAGTAGTACACCCTACCTCTCCCTCCTCTCCACTGAACTACACTCTACTGTACAGAGTAACACAGTAATACACCCTACCTCTCCTCTAAACTACACTCTACTGTACAGAGTAACACAGTAGTACACCCTACCTCTGTACTGAACTACACTCTACTGTACAGAGTAACACAGTAGTACACCCTACCTCTCCCTCCTCTCCACTGAACTACACTCTACTGTACAGAGTAACACAGTAATACACCCTACCTCTCCTCTGAACTACACTCTACTGTACAGAGTAACACAGTAGTACACCCTACCTCTCCCCTGAACTACACTCTACTGTACAGAGTAACACAGTAGTACACCCTACCTCCTCTCCACTGAACTACACTCTACTGTACAGAGTAACACAGTAGTACACCCTACCTCTCCACTGAACTACACTCTACTGTACAGAGTAACACAGTAGTACACCCTACCTCTCCCTCCTCTCCACTGAACTACACTCTACTGTACAGAGTAACACAGTAATACACCCTACCTCTCCTCTAAACTACACTCTACTGTACAGAGTAACACAGTAGTACACCCTACCTCTGTACTGAACTACACTCTACTGTACAGAGTAACACAGTAGTACACCCTACCTCTCCCCTGAACTACACTCTACTGTACAGAGTAACACAGTAGTACACCCTACCTCTGTACTGAACTACACTGTACAGAGTAACAGTAGTCCACAGGGGACAAGTCTAGTACCTGGATAGATAAAACCTACAAGCAGACAGACAGGTAGTCAGCCCAATAAAGATCACAGGCAATTCACTTTCATATGTTTTCCAGCTCCAATGTCACAGTTGGTGTGAATGAATATATTGAATGTATTTCTGTCCATTGCAGGTTGATGGAGACAATATGGTTAGAGATGGAGTGATACTATAGACCTACATGTGGATGGAGATAATATGGTTAGAGATGGAGTGATACTATAGACCTGCATGTGGATGGAGACAATATGGTTAGAGATGGAGTGATACTATAGACCTGCATGTGGATGGAGACAATATGGTTAGAGATGGAGTGATACTATAGACCTGCATGTGGATGGAGACAATATGGTTAGAGATGGAGTGATACTATAGACCTGCATGTGGATGGAGACAATATGGTTAGAGATGGAGTGATACTATAGACCTGCATGTGGATGGAGACAATATGGTTAGAGATGGAGTGATACTATAGACCTGCATGTGGATGGAGACTATGGTTAGAGATGGAGTGATACTATAGACCTGCATGTGGATGGAGACAATATGGTTAGAGATGGAGTGATACTATAGACCTGCATGTGGATGGAGACAATATGGTTAGAGATGGAGTGATACTATAGACCTACATGTGGATGGAGACTATGGTTAGAGATGGAGTGATACTATAGACCTGCATGTGGATGGAGACAATATGGTTAGAGATGGAGTGATACTATAGACCTGCATGTGGATGGAGACAATATGGTTAGAGATGGAGTGATACTATAGACCTACATGTGGATGGAGACTATGGTTAGAGATGGAGTGATACTATAGACCTGCATGTGGATGGAGGGGGAGTTCTATAGCCGTCTCAGCTTGGTTTATGACGTGGGAGGGGTTTTCAATATTACTTACTAGAAACATGAATGAATGTGAAAGCAACATCAGCGTACTCATGAAGTGTGTGTTACCCATATACACCCGATAGACTGCAATACAAAGATTACTGTGGAATTCACATGGCATCTTGGAAAAAGGTCAGAACACCAAAACATTTAATAAAACAGGGAAACTTTGTAAGCAAAAAGTAGAGAAATATGTACCTCCTTCGAAATAAATTCTATAGACTACTCCAACGCACCTGCATGACAGTGGACTTATGTTAACCTTCTACATGCTTCTGTAATACATCAATCATACTGACACAGTTTGGTGAGGATTTGTCCAAACAAGGTGTAATCTGGTCAGAGCAAAAAAACATTTACGCATATCAGATAACACTGGCAAAAAATATATATCTGTAGTCATAACAACCATCACCATTGACGATCATATGAGCTATGCCAATTTGCTCATAAGACAGGAAAATGGCAATTCCAAGCTCAAGAGATATTCCCCAACTTCGATGAACCTGACGACAATGCAAACCCAACAACTGGGGACTAAACACACTAACAGCTGTCATGTGAAACACAGGATGTGTCAAATACCTTGTAGGTTCCTGTACTGTTCTATAACCTCGGTTCTCTGGTTCTCCCTGTACCTCATCCTCCTCAGTCAATACTCATTCCCTTTTTCTATAGCAGGGAATTCCCTGGCTGCCTCTTGGCAAGGCTTCTGCGATGTGTGTGTGTGTGTGTGTGTGTGTGTGTGTGTGTGTGTGTGTGTGTGTGTGTGTGTGTGTGTGTGTGTGTGTGTGATGAAGCAGAGGGAGTTGAGACAGTGTTAACCATTTAAGTCATTTCTATATCGTTCAGCTGAGACAAACAGAATCTATTGAAAACTTCCAACATTCATATTCCATTACATGCAGGACCATTTGAGTTCCAGATTTGATGATCATAAAAGTGAATAACTCTGTAATATACGCTTCTACAAACCAATGCAATTTTTTAAAGATTGCTTTGTTGATGTTTAATGCATACAAGATGATTCCAACACACTGCTGCTTGTC
Organism: Salmo salar; assembly: GCF_965601325.2. Lineage (NCBI taxonomy): Eukaryota > Metazoa > Chordata > Actinopteri > Salmoniformes > Salmonidae > Salmo > Salmo salar. Next base: position 17,926,329 of record NC_138292.1, read on the forward strand.
TGCGTCATCCCGAGCCTCCTTGTCACGTGGCAGCCATTTTGTGCCCAACAGAAGCCGCTTGAGTGTCCATGCCGACAGACCCGCTATCCAAACTTCATCTGTCCCTGGACAACAGCCGTTTCAGGTCACGAAGACATTCACTCTACAGTCAATATTAGATGCACTAAATAAAATCAATAATGATTATCCACAGAGAGAGAAATGGCGAGATATGGAAAGAGGTCTGGGGCCAGTTAGGGTCCATATGTAGTCCAGCGATAATGCAAGGAGTCAGTGATTATATCTAGCGTTTAAATTGGTATGGATGATTCCTAAATACCTTGACCAGAGGTATTCTAGCCGCTCTGTAAAATACACTCTGCACCATGACTATCTGAGAGGCTGATACAGACAGAGTGCAAGGCCTCTCTCTCACCCTCTCCACCGAAAATAACTCATTTAAAACAGTGTGTGTGTGTTTATCCACCTCAATTGCATGCTGCAGGATTATATTTTCTGTTTGGCAGCTCGGTTACATTCAGAGGGGTAATACAGCAAGCAGTCTCTAGCCGGCTGGCTCCTCGCAATACTGTGGATTACACACACACACACACACACACACACACACACACACACACACACACACACACACACACACACACACCTTGACGGTGCTCCAAATCAATACAAAAATCCACATTTGAATGGACTTGTTAGAATGATTTACAAATTGAGGCCAGGTAGGGTAATGTTTACAGAAAGACAGACAGTCACAGTACAATACAAGTCTCTAGTCTACACCCTCCCTGCAATAACACATTTTCCTCTGACACTTTGTCATACCTAAATGAACTACAAGTTGAAACAAAACAATGTCCCATTTAAATTATACTCTGTCATAGAACTTGGCACCTGTCTGAGACCTGGGGTTGGTCCTCCCAGTTAGGCCTTTCCTCATCACTGTCTGAGACCTGGGGTTGGTCCTCCCAGTTAGGCCTTTCCTCATCACTGTCTGAGACCTGGGGTTGGTCCTCCCAGTTAGGCCTTTCCTCATCACTGTCTGAGACCTGGGGTTGGTCCTCCCAGTTAGGCCTTTCCTCATCACTGTCTGAGACCTGGGGTTGGTCCTCTCAGTTAGGCCTTTCCTCATCACTGTCTGAGACCTGGGGTTGGTCCTCCCAGTTAGGCCTTTCCTCATCACTGTCTGAGACCTGGGGTTGGTCCTCCCAGTTAGGCCTTTCCTCATCACTGTCTGAGACCTGGGGTTGGTCCTCCCAGTTAGGCCTTTCCTCATCACTGTCTGAGACCTGGGGTTGGTCCTCCCAGTTAGGCCTTTCCTCATCACTGTCTGAGACCTGGGGTTGGTCCTCCCAGTTAGGCCTTTCCTCATCACTGTCTGAGACCTGGGGTTGGTCCTCCCAGTTAGGCCTTTCCTCATCACTGTCTGAGACCTGGGGTTGGTCCTCCCAGTTAGGCCTTTCCTCATCACTGTCTGAGACCTGGGGTTGGTCCTCCCAGTTAGGCCTTTCCTCATCACTGTCTGAGACCTGGGGTTGGTCCTCCCAGTTAGGCCTTTCCTCATCACTGTCTGAGACCTGGGGTTGGTCCTCCCAGTTAGGCCTTTCCTCATCACTGTCTGAGACCTGGGGTTGGTCCTCCCAGTTAGGCCTTTCCTCATCACTGTCTGAGACCTGGGGTTGGTCCTCCCAGTTAGGCCTTTCCTCATCACTGTCTGAGACCTGGGGTTGGTCCTCCCAGTTAGGCCTTTCCTCATCACTGTCTGAGACCTGGGGTTGGTCCTCCCAGTTAGGCCTTTCCTCATCACTGTCTGAGACCTGGGGTTGGTCCTCCCAGTTAGGCCTTTCCCTCATCACTTCTCAGTAGGAGGAAGTTCACACGCAGGGAGAAAGGTCCTTGCTTGTTGAAAAACAAGCCATTTTGTCTGCCATGTGCTACAGTATCTCGCTACTTTACTGGAAAAGGAAAACCTAGAAAATAACCCTTTATGAAATGTAACTGTTTTAGGAGAGTGTGTCCTGTTTTGAAAGCTTCAAGGAGAGACTTCCTGTGACTGAGTGTTGGTCTTTCCAATAACGGGTCTTATCTCAGCCCTGCTCTGGTGACGGAAACACACACTTCCCCTGAACACATGCACACACACACACATGCTCCAAGAAACAAGTTCCCAGACTAGGACACACCCTGACAGAGTTATTGTTCTACTGAAATTAACTTCAGTTCAGCACAACGGGCAGAAACATTGATTCAGCCTGCGACAAATCACTGAAACACATTGTTTTATACACAACTAGAGTCAGACTGCCTCCTGGTACACACACAAACACACAACATAAAGCACAATGTTTACTACGTCAGGCAAGACAACGCATGAGCATCACCAACACAGATAGGAGAGGGAGAGAGACAGAGAGATGAAGAAGGGATGGTGTTAGCAGGACAGGGAATAGAGTGGTAATTACCATACTTTAGTCTTGTTGATTATAGTTCACAGCTTCTTCATGTTAATCATTTACCAGGGGACGACTGAGATTAACACTGAGCTAGGCACAGCGGAGAGAGAGAGGAGACACACACACACACACACACACACACACAGGAGAGAGAGAGGAGACACACACACACACACAGGAGAGAGAGAGGAGACACACACACACAGGAGAGAGAGAGGAGACACACACACACACACACAGGACAGAGAGAGGAGACACACACACACACACACACACAGGACAGAGAGAGGAGACACACACACACACACACAGGAGAGAGAGGAGACACACACACACACACAGGAGAGAGAGAGGAGACACACACACACACACAGGAGAGAGAGAGGAGACACACACACACACACAGGAGAGAGAGAGGAGACACACACACACACACAGGAGAGAGAGAGGAGACACCACACACACACACAGGAGAGAGAGAGGAGACACACACACAGGAGAGAGAGAGGAGACACACACACAGGGAGAGAGAGAGGAGACACACACACAGGGGAGAGAGAGAGGAGACACACACACAGGGGAGAGAGAGAGGAGACACACACACACAGGAGAGAGAGAGAGGAGACACACACACACACAGGCAGAGAGAGAGAGGAGACACACACACACACACACACAGGAGAGAGAGAGGCACACACACACACACACACACACACACACACACACACACACACACAGGAGAGAGAGAGGAGACACACACACACACACACACACACACACACACACACACACACACAGGAGAGAGAGAGAGAGAGGAGACACACACACACAGGAGAGAGAGAGAGGAGACACACACACACACAGGAGAGAGAGAGGAGACACACACACACACAGGAGAGAGAGAGGAGAAACACACACACACACACAGGAGACACACACACACACGCACACACACACAGGAGAGAGAGAGGAGACACACACACACACACACACACAGGAGACACACACAGGAGAGAGAGAGGAAAGAGACACACACAGGAGAGAGAGAGGAGACACACACACACACACACAGGAGAGAGAGAGAGGAAGGAGACACACACACAGAGAGAGAGAGGAGAGACACACACACACAGGAGAGAGAGAGGAGACGCACACAGGAGAGAGAGAGGAGACACACACAGGAGAGAGAGAGGAGAGACACACACACACACAGGAGAGAGAGAGAGGAGAAGCACACAGGAGAGAGAGAGAGGAGAGACACACACACACACACACACACACAGGAGAGAGAGAGAGGAGAGACACACACACACAGGAGAGAGAGAGGAGACGCACACAGGAGAGAGAGAGGAGACACACACAGGAGAGAGAGAGGAGACACACACAGGAGAGAGAGAGGAGACGCACACAGGAGAGAGAGAGGAGACGCACACAGGAGAGAGAGAGGAGACACACACAGGAGAGAGAGAGGAGACGCACACAGGAGAGAGAGAGGAGACGCACACAGGAGAGAGAGAGGAGACGCACACAGGAGAGAGAGAGGAGACACACACAGGAGAGAGAGAGGAGACGACACACAGGAGAGAGAGAGGAGACGCACACAGGAGAGAGAGGAGAGAGACGCACACAGGAGAGAGAGAGGAGACGCACACAGGAGAGAGAGAGGAGACGCACACAGGAGAGAGAGGAGACGCACACAGGAGAGAGAGAGGAGACACACACACACACACACACAGGAGAGAGAGAGGAGAGAGACGCACACACAGGAGAGAGAGAGGAGAGAGACGCACACACAGGAGAGAGAGAGGAGAGAGACGCACACAGGAGAGAGAGGAGAGAGACGCACACAGGAGAGAGAGGAGAGAGACGCACACAGGAGAGAGAGGAGACACACACAGGAGAGAGGAGAGAGACGCACACAGGAGAGAGAGAGGAGACACACACAGGAGAGAGAGGAGACGCACACAGGAGAGAGAGAGGAGACACACACACACACACACACAGGAGAGAGAGAGGAGACGCACACACAGGAGAGAGAGAGGAGAGAGACGCACACACAGGAGAGAGAGAGGAGAGAGACGCACACAGGAGAGAGAGGAGAGAGACGCACACAGGAGAGAGAGGAGAGAGACGCACACAGGAGAGAGAGGAGAGAGACGCACACAGGAGAGAGAGGAGACACACACAGGAGAGAGGAGAGAGACGCACACAGGAGAGAGAGGAGACACACACACACACACACAGGAGAGAGAGAGGAGACACACACACACACAGGGGAGAGAGAGGAGAGAGACGCACACAGGAGAAAGAGAGGAGACACACAGGAGAGAGAGGAGAGAGACGCACACAGGAGAGAGAGAGGAGACACACACAGGAGAGAGAGGAGAGAGACGCACACAGGAGAGAGAGGAGAGAGACACACACAGGAGAGAGAGGAGAGAGACACACACAGGAGAGAGAGAGGAGACACACAGGAGAGAGAGGAGAGAGACGCACACAGGAGAGAGAGGAGAGAGACACACACACAGGAGAGAGAGGAGAGAGACACACACAGGAGAGAGAGAGGAGAGAGACGCACACAGGAGAGAGAGAGGAGACACACACAGGAGAGAGAGAGGAGACACACACAGGAGAGAGAGAGGAGACGCACACAGGAGAGAGAGAGGAGACGCACACAGGAGAGAGAGAGGAGACGCACACAGGAGAGAGAGAGGAGACACACAGGAGAGAGAGAGGAGACGCACACAGGAGAGAGAGAGGAGACGCACACAGGAGAGAGAGAGGAGACGCACACACAGGAGAGAGAGAGGAGACGCACACACAGGAGAGAGAGAGGAGAGAGACGCACACACAGGAGAGAGAGAGGAGAGAGATGCACACAGGAGAGAGAGGAGAGAGACGCACACAGGAGAGAGAGAGGAGACACACAGGAGAGAGAGGAGAGAGACGCACACAGGAGAGAGAGGAGAGAGACACACACACAGGAGAGAGAGGAGAGAGACACACACAGGAGAGAGAGAGGAGAGAGACGCACACAGGAGAGAGAGAGGAGACACACACAGGAGAGAGAGAGGAGACACACACAGGAGAGAGAGAGGAGACGCACACAGGAGAGAGAGAGGAGACGCACACAGGAGAGAGAGAGGAGACGCACACAGGAGAGAGAGAGGAGACACACAGGAGAGAGAGAGGAGACGCACACAGGAGAGAGAGAGGAGACACACAGGAGAGAGAGAGGAGACGCACACAGGAGAGAGAGAGGAGACGCACACACAGGAGAGAGAGAGGAGACGCACACACAGGAGAGAGAGAGGAGAGAGACGCACACACGGGAGAGAGAGGAGAGAGAGCACACAGGAGAGAGAGGAGAGAGATGCACACAGGAGAGAGAGGAGAGAGACGCACACAGGAGAGAGAGGAGACACACACACACACACACACACACACACACACACACAGGAGAGAGAGAGGAGACACACACACACACAGGGGAGAGAGAGAGGAGAGAGACACACACAGGAGAGAGAGGAGAGAGACGCACACAGGAGAGAGAGAGGAGAGAGACGCACACAGGAGAGAGAGGAGAGAGACACACACAGGAGAGAGAGGAGAGAGACACACACAGGAGAGAGAGGAGAGAGACACACAGGAGAGAGAGGAGAGAGACGCACACAGGAGAGAGAGGAGAGAGACGCACACAGGAGAGAGAGGAGAGACACACACAGGAGAGAAAGGAGAGACACACACAGGAGAGAGAGGAGAGAGACGCACACAGGAGAGAGAGGAGAGAGACACACACAGGAGAGAGAGAGGAGAGAGACGCACACAGGAGAGAGAGAGGAGACACACAGGAGAGAGAGAGGAGACACACACAGGAGAGAGAGGAGAGAGACACACACAGGAGAGAGAGAGGAGACACACAGGAGAGAGAGGAGAGAGACGCACAAAGGAGAGAGAGGAGAGAGACACACACAGGAGAGAGAGAGGAGACACACACAGGAGAGAGAGGAGAGACACGCACACAGGAGAGAGAGAGGAGACACACACAGGAGAGAGAGGAGAGAGACACACAGGAGAGAGAGGAGAGAGACACACACAGGAGAGAGAGAGGAGACACACACAGGAGAGAGAGGAGAGAGACACACACAGGAGAGAGAGTGGAGACGCACACAGGAGAGAGAGTGGAGACGCACACAGGAGAGAGAGTGGAGACGCACACAGGAGAGAGAGTGGAGACGCACACAGGAGAGAGAGGAGAGAGACGCACACAGGAGAGAGAGGAGAGAGACGCACACAGAAGAGAGAGGAGAGAGACGCACACAGGAGAGAGAGGAGAGAGACGCACACAGGAGAGAGAGGAGAGAGACGCACACAGGAGAGAGAGGAGAGAGACGCACACAGGAGAGAGAGAGGAGAGAGACGCACACAGGAGAGAGAGAGGAGAGAGACGCACACAGGAGAGAGAGAGGAGAGAGACGCACACAGGAGAGAGAGAGGAGAGAGACGCACACAGGAGAGAGAGAGGAGACGCACACAGGAGAGAGAGAGAGAGACGCACACAGGAGAGAGAGAAGAGAGACGCACACAGGAGAGAGAGAGGAGAGAGACGCACACAGGAGAGAGAGAGGAGAGAGACGCACACAGGAGAGAGAGAGGAGAGAGACACACACAGGAGAGAGAGAGGAGACACACACAGGAGAGAGAGGAGAGAGACACACACAGGAGAGAGAGAGGAGACACACACAGGAGAGAGAGAGGAGACACACACAGGAGAGAGAGAGGAGACGCACACAGGAGAGAGAGACGAGACACACAGGAGAGAGAGAGGAGACACACAGGAGAGAGAGGAGAGAGACGCACACAGGAGAGAGAGAGGAGACACACAGGAGAGAGAGGAGAGAGACGCACACAGGAGAGAGACGCACACAGGAGAGAGAGAGGAGAGAGACGCACACAGGAGAGAGAGGAAAGACACACACAGGGAGAGAGGAGAGAGACGCACACAGGAGAGAGAGAGGAGACGCACACAGGAGAGAGAGAGGAGACACACAGGAGAGAGAGGAGAGAGACGCACACAGGAGAGAGAGGAGAGAGACGCACACAGGAGAGAGACGCACACAGGAGAGAGAGGAAAGACACACACAGGAGAGAGAGGAAAGACACACAGGAGAGAGAGAAACAAGTCTACTGGTGCAATCATAACCTGTTAGGGCTAGGGGGCAGTATTTACACGGCCGGATAAAAAACGTACCCGATTTAATCTGGTTATTACTACTGCCCAGAAACTAGAATATGCATATAATTATTGGCTTTGGATAGAAAACACCCTAAAGTTTCTAAAACTGTTTGAATGGTGTCTGTGAGTATAACAGAACTCATATGGCAGGCAAAAACCTGAGAAGATTCTGTACAGGAAGTGCCCTCTCTGACCATTCCTTGGGCTTCTTGGCTCTGTTTATTGAAAACGTAGGATCTTTGCTGTAACGTGACACTTCCTACGGCTCCCATAGGCTCTCAGAACCCGGGAAAAAGCTGAATGATGTAATTCCATCCCTTGGCTGAAAAACAGCGCCTTTGGTAAGTGGTCTATCAGAGGACCATCAGACTGAGGCGCGTGCACGAGGCGACACCATGTTTTTATTTTCTCTCTTTTTGAACGTAAACACGCTTTCCCGGTCGGAATATTATCGCTTTTTTACGAGAAAAATGGCATAAAAATGTATTTTAAACAGCGGTTGACATGCTTCGAAGTACGGTAATGGAATATTTAGAAATGTTTTGTCACGAAACGCGTCGGGCGCGTCACCCTTCTTTACCCTTTCGGATAGTGTCTTGAACGCACGAACAAAACGCCGCTATTTGGATATAACTATGGATTATTTTGAACCAAACCAACATTTGTTATTGAAGTAGAAGTCCTGGGAGTGCATTCTGACGAAGAACAGCAAAGGTAATAACATTTTTCTTATAGTAAATCTGACTTTGGTGAGGGCTAAACTTGCTGGGTGTCTAAATAGCTAGCCCTGTGATGCCGGGCTATCTACTTAGAATATTGCAAAATGTGCTTTCACCGAAAAGCTATTTTAAAATCGGACATAGCGAGTGCATAGAGGAGTTCTGTATCTATAATTCTTAAAATAATTGTTATGTTTTTTGTGAACGTTTATCATGAGTAATTTAGTAAATTCACCGGAAGTTTGCGGGGGGTATGCTAGTTCTGAACGTCACATGCTAATGTAAAAAGCTGGTTTTTGATATAAATATGAACAAAACATGCATGTATTGTATAACATAATGTCCTAAGATTGTCATCTGATGAAGATCATCAAAGGTTAGTGCTGCATTTAGCTGTGGTTTGGGTTTATGTGACATTATATGCTAGCTTGAAAAATGGGTGTCTGATTATTTCTGGCTGGGTACTCTGCTGACATAATCTAATGTTTTGCTTTCGTTGTAAAGCCTTTTTGAAATCGGACAGTGTGGTTAGATTAACGAGAGTCTTGTCTTTAAAATGGTGTAAAATAGTCATATGTTTGAGAAATTGAAGTAATAGCATTTCTAAGGTATTTGAATAACGCGCCACAGGATTCCACTGGCTGTTACGTAGGTGGGACGAAATCGTCCCACTGGCCCTAGAGAAGATAACTCCCCTGATTAGGCCCAATTACACAGACACTGTCAGCTTTCCATTCAGTCTCTACAGTACAGTACATGAACCCAGGTACATGATGAATATTACACAGAGGAGCTGTAAAAGAATAAAAGGCTTTTTTAATAAACAAACAAACAAATAGTAATCTGTACTGCAGAGAGAGAGAGCTGGACTGCTATTCCTTACATATACAGTAAGTGTCCAAACTTGTTGAGGGAAAATAATCCTGCAACAACAGGAAATGTGAATTCTAATTAAGTGGACATCTTCATAGGGGTTGATACATGTTTCGTAAGGGAAGGGAAAATCAAGTCTGAAATTTCAAACCACAAATACACTACTAGTTTGAAATGTCAGCTGTCGCCCCTCTCTGGAGGACAGAGGGGTGGGTAAAGGAGGAGGACTGAAGGGTGTTAGCGTGTGTAAAGGAGGAGAGGGTGAACGAACCAAGAACAGGGGATAAAGGAGCAGACCAACCAAACAGAGAGAGATATGGAGTATGAAAACCAGAATGGCAGAACGAGTAGAGACCAGGCCTATGTACAGACATGCATGGTACCTACGTGGTAAACTAGTTTGGAGCCACAGATTCTTCAAGGTAAACCAAACCCCATGAGTGGAGTCCAAATCCACAGCAGAGAACTAGCCCCAGCCTGCTACACACTGGGAGGAACGCTGCATACTGTAGCTACACACTCACCACTAAATTACATTTGGTTTATAACTGTTGTTTTATATCACCTTTATTTAAACCAGGAAGTAGCCCACAGATAAATAATGTGGAGCCCTGGTCAATGAGACAGCTCATGTAGAAAACAATCATTCAGGATATAAAACCACAACAAAACCGATAAAAACAAATGTACATTTCTACCTCTCCTGTTGTAAATCTTTCATTTAGACAAGAGCCAGATACACTTCAATAACTTTAATCACTTTTTTAATAACGTTCAATTACTAAGCAATTACTCTTATTGCATATAAATGTGTGTAATGTTTCAAATGATACATGTTTATAATTGTTAATAAATGTCAAAATACTAATTTATTAATAAGACATACTATGTATATTAGTTTATTAATACATATTAATGAATGTTTTATAAAGTGCTAGCGAAGAGTCTGCTAGCTAATTGTGCAGCAGTAATAAATTACAGCAGCCAGGCTATAGTCTTTGTTCCAGCCATTTTAACTAGATGGCTGACTTTATAAACCCCTGTTCACACATCACTGCTTCTACTTCATTAAAAGTATAAATCCTGATTTCGATGGGAAAAGGTGACAAGCCAGGGCCCTAAATCATCTCTATTAACAGCAGCCTGCTGTGTGTTGTGACTGTAGGAGCCTGGTGTTAAGGTTAAATGTCAGCTGTCGCCCCTCTCGGTCCTCCACTAGACCCTCACTGCAGTAGGATGACGCCACTAGACACTGATATCAGGTCAGTTTTGTTGTTCAGCCTTAATGGTTAAGGATCGGGTTTGGGGAGGGTGAGCTGATCCTAGATATGTGGTTAAGAGAGCACTGTGGTGTGGTATATTGCAGAGACGGAGGTAGAGGGAGGCAGTGGTCGCTTGGCCAGGTTTATGGGCCTTGGGACGCCCTATAGCTTCTCAACAGCAGCTCAGGGAAAATGGCTGAACCTAAACTAATCACACAGCCAATATCCTCCTCTGGACAGAGTGAGCGGAGAGGGCAGGGGAGAGAAGGAGGAGGGAGAGGAGAGGGCAGGGGAGAGAAGAGGAGGGAGAGGAGAGGGCAGGGGAGAGAAGGAGGAGGGAGAGGAGAGGGGAGAGAAGGAGGAGGGAGAGGGCAGGGGAGAGAAGGAGGAGGGAGAGGGCAGGGGAGAGAAGGAGGAGGGAGAGGGCAGGGGAGAGAAGGAGGAGGGAGAGGGCAGGGGAGAGAAGGAGGAGGGAGAGGGCAGGGGAGAGAAGGAGGAGGGAGACGGCAGGGGAGAGAAGAGGGAGGGAGAGGAGAGGGCAGGGGAGAGAAGAGGGAGGGAGAGGAGAGGGCAGGGGAGAGAAGAGGGAGGGAGAGGAGAGGGCAGGGGAGAGAAGAGGGAGGGAGAGGAGAGGGCAGGGGAGAGAAGAGGGAGGGAGAGGAGAGGGAGGGAAAGAAGAGGGCAGGGAGAAGAGGGAGGTGCAGGAGAGTGGGCATGAGAGCAACAACACACACACACACACACACACACACAGGCCCCTGGGGACCCTGTCCTGGGTGCAGTATCACAGACACACTGATAGATTTCTGATTGGGTGGTGGTGCAGCAGAAAGTGTTTTCCTTGCCACAGAGTGTGACCCTTCTAGCTTCCCCTGGAGAGAGAGAGAGAGAGAGAGAGAGAGAGAGAGAGAGAGAGAGAGAGAGGTGCAGCGGTGTTTCCCAGCAATTTTAAGTTGTTCACAATTCCAGGTCCCCGTTCCAAATAGTTATAAAACTCTTCCTTCATTCCTTGAGGAATTTATATTTAATTGGTGAAAACAGTTGGATGGCAACCATTCATTCAGTCATCCAATCACATACGTGCAGGTCAGATTTCCTCAGGGAAGGGAGGAAGTAGGCATTTTATAACATTTGGAACTGTCATCTAAGTTAAAATATTTGGGTTCAGTTAAAGGGATACTTTGGGATTTTGGCAATGAGGCCTAGGGTTGGGCTCTATTCAGATTTTCATAACGTCATTGCGTCCTTCTCTCATCCAGGGATTTACGCTATTACCGGCTAAGTACATGAAAAAGCCCATTGGGCGTCTATTGCCAGAATACTGACAAAATTAGCACAAGTAATAGCTCATTTCCATGGAAGCTGTTAGCTAAATATATGCAAAGACAGGCAATCCAGCTCATAAGGATATACATATATTGGTAGGCGCTACCAAATATCATTTTTGGTGAGTTTGGACATTTACAAGTGAATGATGCCCCGTCTCCTCCTTAATTCAGCCACTTACCTAGATAACTAGCAAGTTAAACTTAGGGGTTGCGTTTTTCTGCGTTTTTCACAACAACAACAAGATAAAACGCATAAAATAATATCTGGCAGCATTTTATGAACGCATATCTGAAATGATTCTTATTTCTGCTCAGCATCAGTTGCACTCCTCCACTCGGATGAGACTTCACAAACAGGCCTTTATCAGCAGACAGAAATCACACTTAGCTGCTTTTCTCCGCTAGCCTACTTTACGGTAAAATGCTAGATTAACTTTAAGCAAAACAAACACCTGACTGGCTCAACTGTGTTGGGGAACTACGGTAAGCTTTATAATGGAAAATAATGAAGAACGGTGAAATGAAGAAAGCAATCTGCTTTATCTCCTAACATATTGCACATGTTGACTGCAGGTATTTACTTCAATTAGCTACACATATTAAAATGTATTGAAAAACTATTTCCAAATACCCCAGTATACACGGTATACCGCCCAAGCCTAATGAGGCCCTTTATCTACTTCCCCAGAGTCACATGAACTCCTGGATACCATGTTTATATCTCCACGTGCACTTTGAATCAAGTTGATAACTAGCGCAATTGCTAACTGGCGTTAATTTCAGCGTTGGCTCGTGAAACTACCTCCAGCCTCCTTAATACTGGACACAGATACATTATACATTGTAAACATTCTGAAGTATCCCTTTCAGGCCAATCAGATCAGTGATTGATGAACACAGGGGTAGGGGCCCCAGTATGTTGCTGGGGCCCCTACCTACCTGGCTGGCAGGACAGTTGGTTAGTAAGCTATGGGAAACCCTGAGGTGGTTCAGCTTCCACAGCTCTAGTCTTCAATTAGCTGTTTGGTAACACCTGGATCTGCAGGTGAACCTCTCTCTGGCTGACTAATGACCCCAATCAACTCATTACACACACACACACACACACACACACACACACACACACACACACACACACACACACACACACACACACACACACACACACACACTACAAAACCACACAGCAAGCTCCCATTACCAACTAAACACTTACACATGGCAGGGGTTTGGAGTCAAACACGCCTGTCAGCAGAATAGTTAAGTATCTAGGGCCGTGTTTGAATGCTTCCTACATATAAATCACTACCACAACATGGCTAGACAAGTGAAAGCAAGGGTTTCCACTACAGAACTAACACTAATGCAGTCATGTCAGAACAGTAATGATTACCTCAATGAAGGAAGGAAGGAAGGAGGGAAGAATACGTCTGTAAAGTCTCTTTAAAAAGAAAAAGCGCTGCCCACTAGGAGCTCAGATGCAATCATTTATTACCAATGTTTGAACAGCCAAGCTGTCCTCACCAGGGTATGATGAAGACTAGCGTGGGTTATGCATTAGTAAAGGACTGGGTAATGTGGGTGGGTTGCAGAAGCTGTCAACACAACTTTACTCATGCCTGTTGACCTGCATGGGCAGCCATCACCCTTTAAAAGGTTAGTTCTTGCATAACCGTGCAGGTGAGCATGTCAATACAGGTAAAAGCAGGGTTGGATGTTTGACATGAATGTAGGAAGGAGAATTCCTGAGTCCTGTATTGAGACCTATCACACAGCTCAGTTAGGGCACCACTGGGTTGGAGGTTGAACGTTGCCCAATCTCAATGTGCTACAAGTTCACTCAAAGTGGACTAATATGCATAAATACTATGGCGTTGTCCTGTCTGTGCAGTAGGCTAATGCAAAAGGACGTGGGCTACTCATGCAGAAACGTGAGATAATGGGAAAGTGAAGTTCATGGACTTGTTCCAAATGAGCAATGCATAAACTCTACCAAATGAACAATCCCTAAACTATTCCCTCCAGCTTCAGAGCAGCGGGGAGGATTTCCATGGTTGTTCTATAAACACTTAGCTCACCTAGAGTTGGTGGAGTTCCAGTAGACGACGTGTCTCTTGGCCGACGCTGTGCACGCGATGTTGAGCAGGAAAACGGTAGTTCTCCAAACCGTGACAGCTCCCGGACTCCAACCGCACGCCATCACGGTTAGCGGGCGAGGCAGGCGACCCACGGAGAGTGCACGAGGGGACCGGGGTGGGAGTGGTTGGTTGAAAGAATTCGGTGACAGGTAGACTAGTGTCCCCGGTTAACGCAGAGTAGAATCACCTTTATTGACGCAATACTCCCGTTCAAACTAATTCACCAGAATACCTTCCTTTCGGGGGACATCCTATGTGGAAACCGTTGCTGCATGGTGAATAGTCAAACGATTGAGAGACCCCTCGAAAGTTGAACACAAGAAAGTCAGATAGTTTGGTAAAGTTGCTGACTGATACTGAAAAGGATAGCCTCCTTTTTGCTGGTGCAGCACAACTTATTTCCTTATGTAAAAACACTTTTAAAAGTAGACTAACTTACCGAGTATATGCCTAAAGTTAACTTGCAAGTTGTTGATAATCAGCTGCTGAACTATGTTAGGTTAAAATCGCAGCGTTTTCCAAATTCGAGTTGAAATCAGTTGATAGGTGTCAGTGGGTCCTGTCTGGAGCGGTGCGCTGTGATTTGGGTTGGGTTGGGTTGGGAGGAGCACGGGGCCAGAGGTCCTGTCTGGAGCGGTGCGCTGTGATTTGGGTTGGGTTGGGTTGGGAGGAGCACGGGGCCAGAGGGCCACGGGCGAGGGAGGGACCCAGGAAACTTTAAACCAATCAGTGCAGCGCATGGGCGGTGTCAACATTCCATAGTTTTCTAGAGGTGTGAGCTGCGCCGACTTGTGTAAGCTGAGGGTGTGGTGCATCAAATACGTTTCTTCCTCTCCTCGTCTTCCCTTAAGAGTATGGACAGCAGAAGGCAAAGAAAGTGCAAAATTATGCGGAAGTTTATTAAAATATAGGTGGTACAAAATTATGGTTGCCAAAATATTTAGAAAAAAAGACTGATAAAACAAAGAACAATATGAAAGAAAACGAATAGACCTATGCCATCTAGGCATTCCTGCCAAAAGACTTACAGTACTTAAGTTGGCATAGGTGGGGTCTACCCCAGGCCCCCATGTCCTGTCTGGAGCAGGAAGTCATGAGCTCTGCTGGTTGGCTACTGCTTACCAACCTAGCGGTGCCAAAAACACTGTGCCCCTATCCACAAAGTAACTCAGAGTAGAAGTGCTGATCTAGGATCTGTCCATATAACTAAAAGTTCAAACTGATCTTAGATCAGCACTCCTACTCTGAGATGCTTTATGGATATGGGCCCAGGTCATCCCCAGAAAGACTATGTAAATTATGATTGCCAGAACGGGCCAAAAATGTTTTCAGATGGCCGTTTTGGCCTTTAAAAATAGTTTATTATGATCATGTTCAATCCCCACGTTGAATTATTTTATAGTACGCTACAAATGGAGATATTTAATTAAATAGTGACCCATTCTGACTACTAAATTAGTCACACAGAACCATGTGTCAACACAGACCAATCCACGCTCTT
Source organism: Salmo salar (assembly GCF_965601325.2). Lineage (NCBI taxonomy): Eukaryota > Metazoa > Chordata > Actinopteri > Salmoniformes > Salmonidae > Salmo > Salmo salar. The sequence goes on from NC_138292.1 coordinate 17,941,836, forward strand.
TTCACGTGCACCTAAGGGGGTGTGGTGTGCTATCCAGATGAGAGGGCGGAGTCAACGAGCCTGTCAAGAGGAGATGGAGGGGCTGACCAATGTCTGAGGGGCTGAGAGAGGATGACAGAGGATGGCCGTGGAGATGGAGGGGCTGACCAATGTCTGAGGGGCTGAGAGAGGATGACAGAGGATGGCCGTGGAGATGGAGGGGCTGACCAATGTCTGAGGGGCTGAGAGAGGATGACAGAGGATGGCCGTGGAGATGGAGGGGCTGACCAATGTCTGAGGGGCTGAGAGAGGATGACAGAGGATGGCCGTGGAGATGGAGGGGCTGACCAATGTCTGAGGGGCTGAGAGAGGATGATAGAGGCTGGCCGTGGAGATGGAGGGGCTGAGAGAGGATGACAGAGGATGGCCATGGAGATGGAGGATTGGCTCACACTATGTTTGAAATAATTGTATAGATTTTAAATTCCAAACTCCGTTGTATGTCTGAGGATATTCTTTATGACAAAATGATGCTGTTGCAGAAATGATAAAGATAGTCTACAAACATACAAATATAGAATCGAGATGAAATCATTTTATCATTTATATTTTATCATTTACATCTTGTCCCCTTTTTAGATTTGACAGAGTCACCATGCCAGCATGTTCTGTATTTAACTGTACTAATCGTCACCCCAAAGACTCTAATCTTCATTTTTTTCCCGGTAAGTCAGTCGTAATTCTGATTATTCTAGTTAATATTTGCTGTCCGTTTAGTTTTTCAATGTTGAACTGGCTAAGTTCTAGGTAACTCTGAACCTAGCCAAATGCATGCTAGCAGATACCCATAGACTTCCAGTCAAGAAGGAGGAATGAGGAAGAGATGAAGAGAACCATCCAGAACAGAGCTTATTGGAGGTGCAGGACCTCTGCTCCACTAGCAGCTGAAAGCATTACGTCTAGTAAGTCAAGAAATGAATACACATTATATATATATATATTGTGTGTGTGTGTGTGTGTGTGTGTGTGTGTGTGTGTGTGTGTGTGTGTGTGTGTGTGTCCATCTCCTTTTGATGGCATTCTTGTGCATCTGATGTTATGATTGGATTTCAATAAAAGCTGGTTGCTGTTATGAAAGCAATGTGAAATGCAATTCTAGACGTGAAATATTAGGTTTACTACAGTGGATGGATAAATTCCATCACAAGTTAGATATCATGCATGGCTACATTGACTGTGACCTCACCTTTAGACTGTAATGCAGTCTGTAATGCAGGCTTACAGTATATTAGTCTATCAAGCAGCCAGATAGACAGCACAGCCAGATGCAAGATAAGTAATCTATCCACACACACACACACACACACACACACACACACACACACACACACACACACACACACACACACACACACACACACACACACACACACACACACACACACACACACACACACACACAGTAATCACAGTCAAAGATAGGCTATGCTTCGAAAAGCAGTTTCCAGAAAAATCACACTTTCTTCCTGTCTCATCTCTCTTCTCTCCAGGCCATAGTTACTGTTTATAACCTTCTTCCTCATTTATGTTGAGGTTTGTGTAGTGGATGTGTGTGTGTGTGTGTTGTGGGTATTAATTCTCCTGTTGTCAGTGGGCCCCAGGGGATGGTGTAGTAACACTAATCACCTTCTACCTCCGTGGGCGAGAGCCACCGGTGGTCCTCTATAATTATCTGTGCGTGTTTGAGTGTGTGTGTTTGTGTTTGTGTGTGTATGTGTGTGTGTGTGTGTGTGTGTGTTTGTGTATGTGTATGTCTTTGTGTGTGTGTGTGTGTGTGTGTGTGTGTGTGTGTGTGTGTGTGTGTGTGTGTGTGTGTGTGTGTGTGTGTGTGTGAGAGAGAGAGAGAGTGTGTGCATGGTACCATCTTCTCCTAGCGTGTTTGCTCCATCCCTCATGCAGACAGTTACATGGCTAGCGTCGTGTTATTAGGAGGGTCCTGTCTCTCTTCCTGTGTGTGGTGTGTGTGTGTGTGTGTGTGTGTGTGTGTGTGTGTGTGTGTGTGTGTGTGTGTGTGTGTGTGTGTGTGTGTGTGAGTGTGTGTGAGTGTGTGCGCGCACGTGTGTGTGTGACGCCAGGTCTCATTAGCTCACTTCCTGATCATGAATTTCCCATGATGCCTCTGTGGTTCGGTGTTGCTAATTTGTTCACTGTGTGTTGTAGCGCACCCCCAGCAATGTTAAATCAAATCAAATTGTCACATGCGCCGAAAACAACAGGTGTAGACCTTACAGTGAAATGGTTACTTACAAGCCCTTAACCAACAATGCAGTTTTAAGCAAATACCTATAAAAAAAGTAAGAGATAAGAATTACAAATAATTCAAGAGCAGCAGTAAATAACAATAGCGAGACTATATACAGGGGGTACCGGTACAGCGTCAATGTGGAGACTATATACAGGGGGTACCGGTACAGCGTCAATGTGGAGACTATATACAGGGGGTACCGGTACAGAGTCAATGTGGAGGCTATATACAGGGGGTACCGGTACAGAGTCAATGTGGAGACTATATACAGGGGGTACCGGTACAGAGTCAATGTGGAGACTATATACAGAGGGTACTGGTACAGAGTCAATGTGGAGACTATATACAGGGGGTACCGGTACAGAGTCAATGTGGAGACTATATACAGGGGGTACCGGTACAGAGTCAATGTGTGGGGGCACCAGTGTCGAGGTAATTCAGGTGATATGTACATGTAGGTAGAGTATGTACATGTAGGTAGAGGACCTGTGTGTGTGTGTGTGTGTGTGTGTGTGTGTGTGTGTGTGTGTGTGTGTGTGTGTGTGTGTGTGTGTGTGTGTGTGTGTGTGTGTGTGTGTGTGTGTGTGTGTGTGTGTGTGTGTGTGTGTGTGTGTGTGTGTGTGTGTGTGTGATTTGCCCCAACAGAGTATAGCTCCCTCAGGCTGATGCACACTCAGGAGGGTCTTTCTCTAGCCTGATCAGGATGGTTAGTGTTTCTCTCACCTCTTTGTCCGTTTCTCTCTCTCCTTCTCTCACGGTCTTTTCTGGCCCTAAGCAAGCTCAGCTCTCAGGTCAGGTTCTTCAACTGACAGTTAAACAGAATTGCAGAAGCATATCAGAGATGTGGATTCATCTAATTGTGCAGATGGTTATTTCACATT